>NC_133339.1:8660350-9001600 GCF_030506205.2 Paramisgurnus dabryanus
CTAAATCAAAAGACGACTACATGCGTACTGCGCAGGTGTAGAACGCGCGGCCGTCTGCAGGATGTTTGCTGGAACGCGATCCTGAGGTGAAATTTCTTTAAGAGGTTTTAAAAACGTTCTACACTGTGGAGTACTGCTGCGAGTGATGTTAGCAGGATCCGCATGCTGGATAAGGTGACTGGTTTTGTTAATACATGACTCACGCATTTCAAACAATGTTTTTCAAGAAAGTTGCTAGCTAACGGTAGCAGGTTAGCTAGCACATAAGTAAGCGTAAAGTTATTAACGTAACTGGCTCAGAAAACTCTGTTTCTGTCAAGGCACAGTGAAGAAACATTTACTGAAGGCTTTCATTTATGTTTTTTATATGTAATGCAGAACAGCATTTGTGAGACGTCAACTCATCATCCGAGTGGACAAGAACACCAACAGAGGAAGCCAAGCCGCAAAAACAATGAAAAATTGTCATGACTTTTTATTTTAAATAAAAGTTATGTGATAATAAACATTAAGTGTTGGCTTAATTATAGTGTTTTAAAGATGTTTTGAAATATGTTGTTTTAAAATAAAGATAACAATATTCTGTATGTTTATGGTATTTACCCTATAACATTTATAACAAGAGGTGAACAAAGCACCACTTTAGTTTACAGCCCGCAAATATGTGAGTTACCTGGTACATACACAGAACAATCTGGGAATAAGCCCCACTTTAGTTTACAGCCCGCAAATATGAGAGTTACCTGGTACATACACAGAACAATCGGGGAATAAGCCCCACTTCAATTTACAGCCCGCAAATATAAGAGTTACCTGGTAACTCCTGTATACATATACAGATCAAAGAGGTACAAGGTGCTATTATTTTTATTGTGTGTTATATTTTATTTGCCGACGTGGCTTGTAGACATCAACTGTAGGCTATACAAAACACTTCATCAGGTAAGTAGCAAATATGAAAAAAAAAAAATATTACACATAGACCATATTACCCATAGACGTAAGTCATACATACCACTTAATATTACAATAGGTACCCTGTAGTTATGAAATACTTAGAGAATAATTTTCCATATATTCTTACCCCCTTATTACCCCAAACTTAAAATATTGTTCCCTTATAACTACAAGTACGTACTGTAGAGGTACTCTGTTGTTACAAATAGGTACGCTGTAAATTCGGTTTAATTACGCGGTACTTTGCGGGTCGTAAAATAAAGTGTTACCGTTCAAAAATGTACCAGGTTCACTGTGCACTTTATTTATAGCTCATTTTAGAAGTTTTATAGTGCACTATTCAACATGTTAAAATTAAGCTTTTAAATCAGAACTGAGTTTTGTTGTATTTAAGCTTTTAAATAAGTTTTGAAACAAAAACATGTTGTTAGGGTCCTAGCACCTCAGTGCTCGGGCCCTATTGTTTTATTGTTATTACAACAGACCACTCTTATAAACAGTGGTTCTCTGATAGCAAAGATAATCAATTTAATGTTAAAGGGATAGTTCCCAAAAACGAAAATTGTGTCACTTACTCGCCTTCAAATATGTATACATTTCTTTGTTCTGATAAACAGGAAGGAAGATATTTTGTGAAATGTTTGTAACCAAACCATTTGTGAACCCAATTCACTTCAATAGTAGAAAAAAGGTTCCACAAACATTTCTCAAAATATCTTCCCTTGTGTCCATCAGAACAAAAATGTGTACAGCTTTGTAACAACATGAGGGTGAGTAAATAACACAATTTTCATTTTTGGGCAAACTATCCCTTTAACATTAAATTGATTGTCTTTGGAATTTGATACATCAGTTATATATACAGTCAATGTTCATCCGTTCTTTAATGATCCAGCATTTCTCGAAGAATCCGTACAGTCTCAATGTACACTGGTAGCATCTCTGCCAATGGTACAGTTGGATTTGGCAGTGTGGAAAGTTCTACCACAGACAGGGCTCTGGGAAGGTGTAGCTCAGGAATTTGAACTGAAGGTCGTTGTGGGCCTCTCCACCATCTGTTGTCATCATCTGTCTGTAATTTATTTTTGTTTATCAGGTGTAACAGTCAGATACATTATATGCAAGACTGGTTCCATATTGATTAAATACCTGAGAAATGTGTAGTGTGTGTCTATCTCTTTCTTTGCTTGACCACAGCTGAAGAGGGGACTGGTTTCTTGCAGATCTTAAGGAATGGTTGTTCCATGCTCTCTGAAATTGTTGCAGATGTGACTGGATGTGTGGCATGTAACATCTATGTAAAGCATAGAGGTCTGTCTCCTTGTCTGGATTAAGCCACCCCTCAGCTTCCAGACGAAGGAAAGTGCTGTAGAATAGATCAAGGACATTTTCAAAAACATCTCTCCATAGTCGCTCAATCCTAAAAAAAAATAAGATCAAGTGTCAGTTGTTACATATAACAACACTTTAAAAGTTAAAATTAACAGTTAATTTTATTTTATATTTACATGCAATGTAATAGATAAATGCAGTCACTGTGTTAAATTAAATTTTCTAATCAAAACAAAGAAGCTACAGTATAGGTAGTAGGTTAAATGGTCTTAAGTCTTTGTTTACTTTGGGAAAAGGCATTAGAACAAGTAATAAAATGTCAGTATTTTATTAATAGTTCCTGGACTAACAACTATTTACAAGTATCACTATTACAGCCATTTGGTCTATTTACAGTTGTCCAAGTAATTTATTAATATCTAAACTCACACAATTGTTTACATCAAATAAAAGCTATAACTGTGCTAATTCATAATGTAATTTAAAAGCTGAATTTAGTTCAAATTAGGTCGATGCATTGCTTGTAACTAACAAGAAATAGTTAAAAATGAGACGGTAATACAAATTTTAAAACTAAGCAGATACTTAATTGGAATATCAATCACCTTTGATTGTGTACACTTCTTCCTGTTGATTCCACAATTAGTCACCATGAAGCGTGCCACCAGAACGTTTTCCCCTCCCTTATCTGATCTGACTCTTGAGGGGACGCCATACTGCTCCACAGCTGACAGGAAACTTTCCAGAACAGTTTGGGCTCTGTTGTTTGTTGCTGCAGTCAGGTAAACAATGAGCCGTGAAAACCCATCAACACCACCATGCACAACTATTCTCCATCTGCAAATATTAAGAGAGAATGTATATAAGCCACTCTGCACAGCAGCTCTAACAGACACACACTGTCGTAATTTTTTTCAGGAGAATCAGAGACGGTTGAGATGTAAAATTCTCTTCAAAGTATTTTATTAAAGAATTGTGTCCGACAGCTTGAAACAATACTGGTCATAGGGTGTACACCTGGTAAAATTATAATGACCCCGTTCTGAGTTTTTCAGTATATTATATAGTGGTCCAGTAGCCCTGCCTTTCTTTCACTCTGTACTATCCCAATGCTCAGCAGACTCCTGCCTTTAGGCCCCTTAGCTCCTTCTCATAACAACTTGGTGATGCTGTGGCTTTATCTCTGTACCCTTCAAGACATACATAAATCCTCACACTCGTGGTAAAAACAGTGTCTTTGTTCTCTAACACATCATACAACAATTTTGCTATCCTTACCATGGACACCCTCATCTCCTCCAGGCCCAGCTGTGGAACAACACATTCATATGCAAGCAACAGAGAGACAACTTAAAACTTAATTCATGTAGACCTTAACCAAAAAACACATTAAAAGCATACCATATAAAACATTTATACTAATCTGTAAGATAAAACACTCAAAATTTCTCTACCATAACACACACAAACACAATAAAAACAAGATCATAAACTCGCTGTGCATCCACTGCATACATATTCTACTCAGGGGCGCCGTTAGGGGGGGTTCAGAGTATGCCAGGCATATGGGCCCATAAGTACGCTAGGGGGCCCCACCGTCATAACTTTTCCATTTTTTTATTGTACACGTTTAAATATTAACACTGTAGTAAAATGTAAAGTAAATTAATATAAAACTTCTGTGAATGACTTTGTGTTAAGTAAAAGTGAGACACTTTAAAAAAAAAAAAACAGCGTGCAAGCATGACGATGCAATTATATATTTGGCGGTTCTGGTGGTTTTTAATTTGATTGTGCGGGTATGGATATGGGTGAGTAGGCAACATTTTGGTTTGGGATCAGTTTGGTGGGTTTGCTATGCAAAGTTACCTCAAATAGTCGACAGCCCAGTTTGACATTTCAAGGTAAGATCTCACATGCCACTAAAAAGCCTTCATGCTGATCCCAAACTGTATGTTTCATGAAAAATGAAAAATATTTGTGTTAATACAATATTAGCATAGCGACTGCTGACAACTATTGCATTTTTAAGACGGACAATAACTTAATAGGCGGATTTAAAAATAGTATTTCCTAAATAAACATGAAATAGGAGAATTCTAAGCCATAATTGAGTTAAATTTTAAATGACTAAGAGCTGGTTTTAATGTAACAGCGCATCATTTTCAAAGTGAAAGTGATTCATTTTTATTCAGGTTTGCAACGGAGGTTTTGCCCAAAATAGTAAGTGCAGCTATTATAAACGCTATATCAGATGGTTTTTAACATGTATCCTAATAGAGAATGTCTGTTTTATATTTATGTTTGAGTATTGTTGTGTTTAAATATTGTTGTAATGTTGTTAATGTTTTGTTTTAATTTAATTCGATTATTAAGACTCTAATTTTAAATGCCATTAGGCGTTGTAATGGATTGAAGGCTATGACGATACAAATGGGGTTATAAGACATAATTTTAAGTTTAAATTAAGTTTTGTTTGCTTCAAATGAATTTCGTTTAATATAATTTGTCTCTTAATTTTAATCAATGTTTTGTTGAAAAGTGTTGTGAATATTAAAGAAAAAGAACATTAAAAAGAACACCGTGAATCTCATTACGTAACAAATATAAACTACTGCAATATACTACGAAATGCGAAAACATGCAGTATTATCTTTAATCGCTCTTCAAAAAACAGCCTTCAGTGCACAGAAATTAAATTTGCATGCCCATCAGCAGCACATTTGATTGCGGCATGCTTTTGACTTTTAAAAATAAACGTCATATTTAAAACTTTAGCCGATTGTGCTTGTGATTTCTGTGTCACTGGCGAAGGGCGTGCGCGTGCGAAGCGCATACTCTTAAAGATCAACGTAATATTAATTTTAATTTTGCCGGCCACGCTTTTTTGTCATGAGCGGAGGACGGAATACCACACATACAGACAACAGCAACATAAAGAGAATTGAAGTTATTTTGTGTTTTTCTGATGAATACAGTCAGTTCGTAAGAACATTTTTAAATGGACTATAAGATCATCAATATGAACTCTGAAGAATGAACTATTATAGGCTAAACATAATTGTACACATTTAGCTTCTAAAACCGCGCAGAAAACTCGACTGCCGCGAATTTCAAAGCACCTTCCATAGATTTCCATAAATTCAGAAATGCCTCCATTCATTATTCTTCTTTTAGTGATCTATTTAAAATCACGTGAATGTTTTCTGCCTTTCCAGATTAAAATGGTATTCGTTTTTCGAATAAATCATTTTTTTTGCTTCATGCATTTATTTTTAGTTGCAAATGTAAAATTAAATAAACGCACTCAACCGAGTAATTTTATATAGCTACACATTATGGTATAAAAATCAAACAATCATCTAAAGGAAGGGGCCCAAAATTCTGTCTTGCATACCCCTCTTGAAACTGTTCATTGCGCCCCTGATTCTACTAGTGTTAAAGTGTAAACTGGATTACTAATCAGCTCTTAACAACAAATACAAAAAGGGGTAAGACATTTTCTCCAAGAAAATATAATGATCTGAGTGAGACCATTATCAACATAATTCCCCCACCAAACAACCCCCATTATCTGACAATTGTGAACAGAAGTTTAGAGCATCGGATTTGGCCTACCTTATAAGCTTATGATTCCCGTCAACATGCCACAGGCTATTGGGAGCTGGTACAGAGCATAGACATTATATACGTAGACACCTCATGACGTGCTGGAACGCATCAAGCGCCGGCGCCATATTGGATGGGTCTCCTCACTGTACGCTAGCATCAGAGTCAATGGGAGTTAACGGAAAGAAAGTCATACTATAGCCGTATTTTGTGCAGCTTACGGTTGCAATAACCGGCGCAGTATTGATTCCAGAACACATGGGATTACATTTCACAAGTAAGATTGAACAATCATTTTGGTTATTTTACGTTATTATTTATAATATTATGTCAATGTTCAGCAGGAACTGGTACTCTCTCTCATGATCTCTCGCTGTTTTTTCTTCACATTTGAAGGTTTCCCAGTGATACAGGCACGAGGAGGCAATGGGAAGTTGCTATAAAACGGGAGGGTTTTGTTGTGACAGAGTCGTCAAAGCTCATAAGAAGAACAAGAGGGGAAACTCTGATTCGTTTTTGGAAACAGCCACTAGATGGCGCTTCAGTAGCGCGACCGCCATAGGAATGAAAATTCTCACAGCCAATTCATTCTCCATTCATTCATATTAAAATTAATTTAATACCTAATTACATAAAATACCCAAATACGTAAAAATTACATAAACATTTTGTACTAAAGTATATTTTACTTAAGTAAAAGTAAAAATGTAGATGTTTAATGTACTTAAATATTAAATATAAACCAAAAAATTGAAATTATGAAATGTAGTGGAGTAAAAATTATGATAATATTCTTTGGAATATAAATTTTCCAAAATAAACACTGATAAAATACAGATACTTGAAAATTTACTTTTATGTAGAAAGTAAAACACTTAAGTAGTGTCTGCCTCTGTCAATATGCCATCCTTAAAGAGCATAATACAAAGTATTTTAGGATAAAAGCAGTATTTTTCAATGTGTGGCAGCGTCCTGTATCATAACTAAATCTCTGCCGGTTATAACAACTCAAACCGTGTGAAAATCCGGTAAAAATTAGGGGAGTTATGATTATTCCTCATTAGAAATGAATGCAAGGGAGCGCACTGGAGACCCATCCAAGATGGCGGCCGCCCGTTACGTCAGCTCCAATAGGCAGCTCAGTCTACGAGGTGTCTACGTATATAATGTCTATGGTACAGAGTACACTCTTCAGCTGTGTCTGAAACCGCTCCCTATCCACTATATAGTGCACTATATCGGGTGTCGGCCATTTTGTAGTGGTGTCCGAAACCTGAGTGAACAACTTCATTCCCTACATTCATTCACTACTTTTTACCCACAATGCACTCTGATTTTGAGGGTACATTCGATGTACACTCGTTCACTCATATTTCCCATGATGCAACGGGAGACGAACGCGTAACTTGAATCAGCTGAAGGATACTGACAGTAAACACCAAACATTTTCTTGTTGTCAGTTATTTTCTACTTTTTGAAAATAAACAAATGAAAAATAATTGCGTTATCTTTTATTTTAAATCTACTACACATTTTTATTAAAAAATAAATAAACAGCAGTAAATAAATATTATAAGCAGTTGTTTTGTTCTCTTTATTATCAACTAATACAATAAACATGACAAATGTGAAAAACAGTAAGAAAGTAAACTTTACCATTTCACAGCACAATCAATAAAGCCACACAGGTGTTTTTTATGAATCTCTGCGACAGCTCTCTGACGCATGATATTTGCGTCAGTGTCCGAAATCGCTCACTCATTTTCATTTGCTGCTTCCCCATATAGTGGACTCAACTGTCATTCCCCATATAGGGAATAGTGAATGAGTGAACGAGGGAACGGTTTCAGACACAGCTTTCGTCTAACGGTGCGTAGTGAGAGCCTACGCATCAGGGTAGGGTTGCACCAGTCGTTCGTAAGTTCTTACTTAAACTGGGACGTAAAGTCCAAACTAGAGGCTTAGTAACTACTAGCTAGTTTATAACTAACTCTTTACTTAATTCGGTTGCACCATTTGTTCTTAAGGCAGAATGTAGCTAGTAGGTCGTAAGCTCTCCGTAAAGTATTGCGTTGTCGCATAGAATGACGTCTATTTTTTTTAATCCAATCACAAGCCTTATAATGGGTAAACAGGAAATAGTCTGAACAGTACGTATATTCAAACTCATTCTTGTCTCGCCTAAACTGAAAGTTAAAAAAACGTTAAAGCAAACGTTATCGAACTCAAAACATTACTCTTTTAATTAAAATATCTATCCCACACATGGAGGAGAAAACAATCAGGAAGAAATTTTAAATCTTATTTTAATTGATGGATACACAGAAAAGTAAACAGTTCTTAAAAACTCGTTGACGAACTTGCGGCTCTTCATAATTTATACGAGCTCATCGATGTGATCTAATCTGGCTGACATCTTATTCCAAGCGTTATTCATGGACAGAGGCTTCCGTAAATATTTAGTTACAACGTATTGTTACGTTTAAACTAAGTTTAATGGTGCAACGCAAAAACATTTAGTAATGCGTAAGTTGTAACTTAGTGCCCATTTACGTCGTAACTAAGCTACGTTGTAACTTACGCACAGCTGGTGCAACCGGCCCCAGAACTCCTTCAGCGTCTACTCGCCTTAACGATGCCAGTACACGGCTCCCTAAAATAGAGTAATTGCATAATAAACACTTGATCTTGTAAGACATGAATTGTTACATTTAATAAAAGCAATAAGCTCTTTTACAACAGCCTAAAACAAGACTCAACCAGTATGAGCCCCGGAACTTAACCGTTTGATAATAAACAAATGTCTGCCCACAATTTTCATAAGGCCAGTATTTTGGTTGAAAGTATTATTACAGTGCATTGAAAATGCGCTGTACTGTTCTTACTGGGCTTTTTATTATTATTATTATTAGTGGTGCTTGCATTTATGCAAGGCATCACTATTACTATTGCAAAAATTATTATTATTATGTTGGCTTGAAAAAGCCAACATATTGTTATTGCTCTTAAACTTATTATTATTATTATGTTGGCTTGAGAAAGCCAACATACTGTTGTTGCACTTAAACTTATTATTATGTTGGCTTTGAAAAAGCCAATATATTGTTATTGCTATTAAACTTATTATTATTATTATGTTGGCTTGAAAAAGCCAACATATTGTTATTGCTTTTAAACTTATATCTTATTATTATGTTGGCTTTGAAAAAGCCAACATACTGTTATTGCTTTTAAACTTATTATGTTGGCTTTGAAAAA
The DNA here is from genome assembly GCF_030506205.2 of Paramisgurnus dabryanus. NCBI lineage: Eukaryota > Metazoa > Chordata > Actinopteri > Cypriniformes > Cobitidae > Paramisgurnus > Paramisgurnus dabryanus. The sequence continues at coordinate 8,669,507 of NC_133339.1, forward strand.
GCCAATATATTGTTATTGCTATTAAACTTATTATTATTATTATTATGTTGGCTTTGAAAAAGCCAATATATTGTTATTGCTATTAAACTTATTATTATTAGTGGTGCTTGCATTTATGCAAGGCATCACTATTACTATTGTAAAAATTATTATTATATTTTATTCTTACATCTGCACGTTTTTTCGGCACCTAACTCGTCCCGCACGGTTTGTCGTAGACCCATGAAAGAGGGCTCAAATCGACCGGCTTATTGAGGAGAGGTGTGCTATGACTTTTATAAGCGATCGGGTGCAGGATTTCCGAAAGGGGGGCGAAAAACCACCCGAAAAATCCCATTGACTTAACATTGCGCCCAACTTTGACGACTCATAGCTCCGCTCGAGGATTTTGTAGAAACATGTAGGTTACAACATTTAGAGAGGGTGGTAGACTCTGTAAGAACATATATCACAATGGGGTGTAAGTTGTACCCCTGGGGTGTAAGAGGCGCCCAAAAGTGCCCCAATGAAAAGTCAATGGGGGAAAATCCCATAGACTTAACATTGCAAAAACTTTGACGGGTCATAGGTACGAGCGAGATTTTTGTAGAAACATGTGGGTTAATACATTTGAAGAGGGTAGTAGGCTCTGTAAGAACATACATCACATTGGGGTGTAAGTTGTACCCCTGGGGTGTAAGAGGCACCCGAAATTTCCCATTCAAAGTCAATGGGCAAAAATCCCATAGACTTAACATTGCGAAAAACTTTGACGGGTCATAGGTCCGAGCGAGGATTTCGTAGAACCATGTGGGTCACAACATTTGAAGAGGGTGCTAGACTCTTTCAGGACGTCCCCCACAATGGGGTGTAAGGTTACCCTAGCAACCATTTTGGGCACCCTAGCAACCTATCCCATAGACTGCCATTATAAATTGCCCAGATGGATATCTTTGCACCACAGTGTCATAGAGACATGGGGGTGGGCTCATTTTACTCAGGCATCCAATCAGTCTCTCAGGATCCTTACATAGGTATTAAGCCACGCCCCTAGCAACCACTTTTGAACACCCTAGCAACATAAAATTCAAACAGTTATATCTCCGCATCCGAACATCGTAGAGACACGGGGGTTGGACCGTTTGACTCGTGACTCGGAGGGTAATCACTGTGGGATGTCAAATTTTTCCCTAGCAACCAAATACAGTACCCTAGCAACAGAGTAAACAAAGCTTTATATCTCCGCATCAGAACATCGTAGAGACACGGGGGTTGGACCGTTTGACTCGTGACTCGGAGGGTAATCACTATGGGATGTCACATTTTTCCCTAGCAACCAAATACAGTACCCTAGCAACAGAGTAAACAAAGCCTTATATTTCCGCATCAGAACATCGTAGAGACACGGGGGTTGGACCGTTTGACTCGTGACTCGGAGGGTAATCACTATGGGATGTCACATTTTTCCCTAGCAACCAAATACAGTACCCTAGCAACAGAGTAAACAAAGCCTTATATCTCCGCATCAGAACATCGTAGAGACACGGGGGTTGGACCGTTTGACTCGTGACTCAGAGTGTAATCATTATCGGATGCCAATTTTTTCCCTAGCAACCAAATACAGTACCCTAGCAACAGAGTAAACAAAGCCTTATATCTCCGCATCAGAACATCGTACAGACACGGGGGTTGGACCGTTTGACTCGTGACTCGGAGTGAAATCATTATGGGATGCCAATTTTTTCCCTAGCAACCAAATACAGTACCCTAGCAACAGAGTAAACAAAGCCTTATATCTCTGCATCAGAACATCGTAGAGACACGGGGGTTGGACCGTTTGACTCGTGACTCAGAATGTAATCACTATGGGATGCCAATTTTTTCCCTAGCAACCAAATACAGTACCCTAACAACAGAGTACACAAAGCCTTATATCTCAGCATCAGAACATCGTAGAGACACGGGGGTTGGACCGTTTGACTAGTGACTCGGCGTGTAATCATTATGGGATGCCAATTTTTTCCCTAGCAACCAAATACATTACCCTAGCAACAGAGTAAACAAAGCCTTATATCTCCGCATCGGAACATCGTAGAGACACGGGGGTTGGACCGTTTTACTTGTGACTCGGAGCGTAATCATTATGGGATGCCAATTTTTTCCCTAGCAACCAAATACAGTACCCTAGCAACAGAGTAAACAAAGCCTTATATCTCCGCATCAGAACATCGTAGAGACACTGGGGTTGGACCGTTTGACTCGTGACTCGGAGTGTAATCATTATGGGATGCCAATTTTTTCCCTAGCAACCAAATACAGTACCCTAGCAACAGAGTAAACAAAGCCTTATATCTCCGCATCAGAACATCGTAAAGACACGGGGGTTGGACCGTTTGACTCGTAACTCAGAGTGTAATCATTATGGGATGCCAATTTTTTCCCTAGCAACCAAATACAGTACCCTAGCAACAGAGTAAACAAAGCCTTATATCTCGGCACCAGAACATCGTAGAGACACGGGGGTTGGACCGTTTGACTAGTGACTCGGAGTGTAATCATTATGGGATGCCAATTTTTTCCCTAGCAACCAAATACAGTACCCTAGCAACAGAGTAAACAAAGCCTTATATCTCTGCATCAGAACATCGTAGAGACACGGGGGCTGGACCGTTTGACTCGTGACTCAGAGTGTAATCATTATGGGATGCCAATTTTTTCCCTAGCAACCAAATACAGTACCCTAGCAACAGAGTAAACAAAGCCTTATATCTCAGCATCAGAACATCGTAGAGACATGGGGGTTGGACCGTTTGACTCGTGACTTAGAGTATAATCATATATTGTTCCTCAAATTTGCCACGGCAAGCACCACTTCACATTTTCTTCAGGAAATGTACCTATCTAGTTATTATTATGTTGGCTTGAAAAAGCCAACATATTGTTATTGCTTTTAAACTTATTATGTTGGCTTTGAAAAAGCCAATATATTGTTATTGCTATTAAACTTATTATGTTGGCTTGAAAAAGCCAACATATTGTTATTGCTTTTAAACTTATTATTATTATTCTTTTTCTGAGACCAAAATTACGAACACTAACTCGTCCTAGAGCTTTCAAGCTACATGCACCAAATTTTCCACGGACCTTCAGACTGGTCTGACGGAGTGTGCTATATCTTTTCTAACTGATGGGACCTTCCGAATTCCTAAACGGGGGGCTCGAACACCCCAAAATTTCCATTGACTTAACATTGAGACAAACTTTGACGAGTCATAGCTGTGAGTGAGAAACTTGTAGAAACTTGTGGCTTACCACATTTAAGGAGGCTGACAGGCTCTGTAAGAACATACATCACAATGGGGTTTAAGCTATACCCCTGGGGTGTAAGAGGCCCCCAAAATTTCCCATTGACTTATAATGGGGCAGGGAACATGCCCATATAAGGGAATAAAAGCGTCCCAGATGGAATATCTTTACTTTAGAGTGTCGTAGAGACATGGGGGTGGGCTCATTTTACTCAGTCATCCAATCAGTCTCTTAGGATCGCCCCAAAGCTATTTAGCCACGCCCCTAGCAACAATTTTGGGTACCCTAGCAACATCTCCCATAGACTACCATTATAAAAAGCCCAGATGGATATCTTTACACCAGAGTGTCATAGAGACATAGGGGTGGGCTCATTTTACTCAGGCATCCAATCAGTCTTAATAGGATTCTTATTGAGGCATTAAGCCACGCCCCTAGCAACCAAATTTGAGCACCCTAGCAACATAATAAACAAAGCCTTATATCTCTTGGTCTGAACATCATAGAGACATGGGGGTTGGGTCTTTGGGTCATGTTAGCTTCATGCTAGCTCCATGCTAAGTCATACTAGCTTCATGCTAGTTTCATGCTAGCTTTATGCTAATTTCATAATAAATCTTGCTAACTTCATGCTAAATCATGCTAACTTCATGTTAAATCTTGTTAGCTGCACGCTAAATAGTGCTAGCTTAATGCTAATCATGCTAGCATCATGCTAATCATGCTAGCTTCACGTTAAATCATGCTAGCTTCATGCTAATCATGCTATTCTCATGCTAACTTCATGTTAATCATGCAAGCCTCGTGCTAGCTTCATGCTAGCTTCATGCTAATCTTGCTAGTTTCATGCTAGCTTCATGCTAATCATGCTAACATCATGCTAGCTTCATGCTAATCATGCTAGCATCATGCTAGCTTCATGCTAATCATGCTAGAATCATGCTAGTTTCATGCTAATCATGCTAGCTTTATGCTAGCTTCATGCTAATCATGCTAGCATCATGCTAGCTTCATGCTAATCATGCTAGCATCATGCTAGCTTCATGCTAATCATGCTAGTTTCATGCTAGCTTCATGTTAATCATGCTAACATCATGCTAGCTTCATGCTAATCATGCTAGCATCATGCTAGCTTCATGCTAATCATGCTAGAATCATGCTAGTTTCATGCTAATCATGCTAGCTTTATGCTAGCTTCATGCTAATCATGCTAGCATCATGCTAGCTTCATGCTAATCATGCTAGCATAATGCTAGCTTCATGCTAATCATGCTAGCATCATGCTAGCTTCATGCTAGCTACATGCTAATCATGCTAGCATCATGCTAGCTTCATGCTAATCATGCTAGCATCATGCTAGCTTCATGCTAATCATGCTAGCATCATGGTAGCTTCATGCTAATCATGCTAGCATCATGCTAGCTTCATGCTAATCATGCTAGCTACATGCTAATCATGCTAGCTTCATGCTAATCATGCTAGCATCATGCTAGCTTCATGCTTATCATGCTAGCATCATGCTAGCTTCATGCTAATCATGCTAGCATCATGCTAGCTTCATGCTAGCTACATGCTAATCATGCTAACATCATGCTAGCTACATGCTAATCATGCTAGCATCATGTTAGCTTCATGCTAATCATGCTAGCATCATGCTAGCTTCATGCTAGCTTCATGCTAATCATGCTAGCTTCATGCTAACATCATGGTAGCTTCATGCTAATCATGCTAGCATCATGCTAGCTTCATGCTAGCATCATGCTAACTTCATGCTAATCATGCTAGCATCATGCTAGCTTCATGCTAATCATGTTAGCATCATGCTAGCTTCATGCTAATCATGTTAGCTTCATGCTAGCTTCATGCTAATCATGCTAGCTTCATGCTAATCATGCTAGCATCATGCTAGCTTCATGCTAATCATGTTAGCTTCATGCTAGCTTCATGCTAATCATGCTAGCATCATGCTAGCTTCATGCTAATCATGCTAGCATAATGCTAGCTTCATGCTAATCATGCTAGCATCATGCTAGCTTCATGCTAGCTTCATGCTAGCTACATGCTAATCATGCTAGCATCATGCTAGCTTCATGCTAATCATGCTAGCATCATGCTAGCTTCATGCTAATCATGCTAGCATCATGGTAGCTTCATGCTAATCATGCTAGCATCATGCTAGCTTCATGCTAGCTTCATGCTAATCATGCTAACATCATGCTAGCTTCATGCTAATCATGCTAGCATCATGCTAGCTTCATGCTAATCATGCTAGCTACATGCTAATCATGCTAGCTTCATGCTAATCATGCTAGCATCATGCTAGCTTCATGCTTATCATGCTAGCATCATGCTAGCTTCATGCTAATCATGCTAGCATCATGCTAGCTTCATGCTAGATGGATATCTTTACACCAGAGTGTCATAGAGACATAGGGGTGGGCTCATTTTACTCAGGCATCCAATCAGTCTTAATAGGATTCTTATTGAGGCATTAAGCCACGCCCCTAGCAACCAAATTTGAGCACCCTAGCAACATAATAAACAAAGCCTTATATCTCTTGGTCTGAACATCATAGAGACATGGGGGTTGGGTCTTTGGGTCATGTTAGCTTCATGCTAGCTCCATGCTAAGTCATACTAGCTTCATGCTAGTTTCATGCTAGCTTTATGCTAATTTCATAATAAATCTTGCTAACTTCATGCTAAATCATGCTAACTTCATGTTAAATCTTGTTAGCTGCACGCTAAATAGTGCTAGCTTAATGCTAATCATGCTAGCATCATGCTAATCATGCTAGCTTCACGTTAAATCATGCTAGCTTCATGCTAATCATGCTATTCTCATGCTAACTTCATGTTAATCATGCAAGCCTCGTGCTAGCTTCATGCTAGCTTCATGCTAATCTTGCTAGTTTCATGCTAGCTTCATGCTAATCATGCTAACATCATGCTAGCTTCATGCTAATCATGCTAGCATCATGCTAGCTTCATGCTAATCATGCTAGAATCATGCTAGTTTCATGCTAATCATGCTAGCTTTATGCTAGCTTCATGCTAATCATGCTAGCATCATGCTAGCTTCATGCTAATCATGCTAGCATCATGCTAGCTTCATGCTAATCATGCTAGTTTCATGCTAGCTTCATGTTAATCATGCTAACATCATGCTAGCTTCATGCTAATCATGCTAGCATCATGCTAGCTTCATGCTAATCATGCTAGAATCATGCTAGTTTCATGCTAATCATGCTAGCTTTATGCTAGCTTCATGCTAATCATGCTAGCATCATGCTAGCTTCATGCTAATCATGCTAGCATAATGCTAGCTTCATGCTAATCATGCTAGCATCATGCTAGCTTCATGCTAGCTACATGCTAATCATGCTAGCATCATGCTAGCTTCATGCTAATCATGCTAGCATCATGCTAGCTTCATGCTAATCATGCTAGCATCATGGTAGCTTCATGCTAATCATGCTAGCATCATGCTAGCTTCATGCTAGCTTCATGCTAATCATGCTAGCATCATGCTAGCTTCATGCTAATCATGCTAGCATCATGCTAGCTTCATGCTAATCATGCTAGCTACATGCTAATCATGCTAGCTTCATGCTAATCATGCTAGCATCATGCTAGCTTCATGCTTATCATGCTAGCATCATGCTAGCTTCATGCTAATCATGCTAGCATCATGCTAGCTTCATGCTAGCTACATGCTAATCATGCTAACATCATGCTAGCTACATGCTAATCATGCTAGCATCATGTTAGCTTCATGCTAATCATGCTAGCATCATGCTAGCTTCATGCTAGCTTCATGCTAATCATGCTAGCTTCATGCTAACATCATGGTAGCTTCATGCTAATCATGCTAGCATCATGCTAGCTTCATGCTAGCATCATGCTAACTTCATGCTAATCATGCTAGCATCATGCTAGCTTCATGCTAATCATGTTAGCATCATGCTAGCTTCATGCTAATCATGTTAGCTTCATGCTAGCTTCATGCTAATCATGCTAGCTTCATGCTAATCATGCTAGCATCATGCTAGCTTCATGCTAATCATGTTAGCTTCATGCTAGCTTCATGCTAATCATGCTAGCATCATGCTAGCTTCATGCTAATCATGCTAGCATAATGCTAGCTTCATGCTAATCATGCTAGCATCAAGCTAGCTTCATGCTAGCTTCATGCTAGCTACATGCTAATCATGCTAGCATCATGCTAGCTTCATGCTAATCATGCTAGCATCATGCTAGCTTCATGCTAATCATGCTAGCATCATGGTAGCTTCATGCTAATCATGCTAGCATCATGCTAGCTTCATGCTAGCTTCATGCTAATCATGCTAGCATCATGCTAGCTTCATGCTAATCATGCTAGCATCATGCTAGCTTCATGCTAATCATGCTAGCTACATGCTAATCATGCTAGCTTCATGCTAATCATGCTAGCATCATGCTAGCTTCATGCTTATCATGCTAGCATCATGCTAGCTTCATGCTAATCATGCTAGCATCATGCTAGCTTCATGCTAGCTACATGCTAATCATGCTAACATCATGCTAGCTACATGCTAATCATGCTAGCATCATGTTAGCTTCATGCTAATCATGCTAGCATCATGCTAGCTTCATGCTAGCTTCATGCTAATCATGCTAGCTTCATGCTAACATCATGGTAGCTTCATGCTAATCATGCTAGCATCATGCTAGCTTCATGCTAGCATCATGCTAACTTCATGCTAATCATGCTAGCATCATGCTAGCTTCATGCTAATCATGCTAGCATCATGCTAGCTTCATGCTAATCATGTTAGCTTCATGCTAGCTTCATGCTAATCATGCTAGCTTCATGCTAATCATGCTAGCATCATGCTAGCTTCATGCTAATCATGTTAGCTTCATGCTAGCTTCATGCTAATCATGTTAGCTTCATACTTAAACATACTAACTGCCAGATAGCCTACTAAACTAAACTTCTGTCAATCCGTTTTAAACGTTCAGGCTACGCTTTTTCAAGCCAACATAAAGTTTGTCTTCAAACTTTAATATCTAGTTATTATTATTCTTTTTCTCCCCCCAAAATGTCGGCAACTAACTCGTCCTAGGGCTTTCAAGCTACATGCACCAAATTTTCCACAAACCTTCAGACTGGTCTGACTTAGTGTGCTATATCTTTTCTAACTGATGGGACCTTCCGAATTCCTAAACGGGGGTCTCGAACACCCCAAAATTTCCATTGACTTAACATTGAGACAAACTTTGACGGGTCATAGCTGTGAGTGAGAAACTTGTAGAAACTTGTGACTTACCACATTTAAGGTGGCTGACAGGCTCTGTAAGAACATACATCACAATGGGGTGTAAGCTATACCCCTGGGGTGTAAGAGGCCCCCAAAATTTCCCATTGACTTATAATGGGGCAGGAAACATGCCCATATAAAGGAATAAAAGCGTCCCAGATGGAATATCTACACTTTAGAGTGTCGTAGAGACATGGGGGTTGGACCGTTTTACTTGTGGCTTGAAGGTTGATCATTATGGGATGCCAATTTTCTCCCTAGCAACCAAACTTAGTACCCTAGCAACGGAATAAACAAAGCCTTATATCTCCGCTTCAGAACATCATAGAGACACGGGGGTTGGACCGTTTTACCTGTGGCTTGAAGGTTGATCATTATGGGATGCCAATTTTCTCCCTAGCAACCAAACTAAGTACCCTAGCAACGGAATAAACAAAGCCTTATATCTCCGCTTCAGAATATCATAGAGACACGGGGGTTGGACCGTTTTACTTGTGGCTTGAAGGTTGATCATTATGGGATGCCAATTTTCTCCCTAGCAACCAAACTTAGTACCCTAGCAACGGAATAAACAAAGCCTTATATCTCCGCTTCAGAACATCATAGAGACACGGGGGTTGGACCGTTTTACTTGTGGCTTGAAGGTTGATCATTATGGGATGCCAATTTTCTCCCTAGCAACCAAACTAAGTACCCTAGCAACGGAATAAACAAAGCCTTATATCTCCGCTTCAGAACATCATAGAGACACGGGGGTTGGACCGTTTTACTTGTGGCTTGAAGGTTGATCATTATGGGATGCCAATTTTCTCCCTAGCAACCAAACTTAGTACCCTAGCAACGGAATAAACAAAGCCTTATATCTCCGCTTCAGAACATCATAGAGACACGGGGGTTGGACCGTTTTACCTGTGGCTTGAAGTGTGATCATTATGGGATGCCAATTTTCTCCCTAGCAACCAAACTTAGTACCCTAGCAACGGAATAAACAAAGCCTTATATCTCCGCTTCAGAACATCATAGAGACACGGGGGTTGGACCGTTTTACTTGTGGCTTTAAGTGTGATCATTATGGGATGCCAATTTTCTCCCTAGCAACCAAACTTAGTACCCTAGCAACGGAATAAACAAAGCCTTATATCTCCGCTTCATAACATCATAGAGACACGGGGGTTGGACCGTTTTACTTGTGGCTTGAAGGTTGATCATTATGGGATGCCAATTTTCTCCCTAGCAACCAACCTAAGTACCCTAGCAACGGAATAAACAAAGCCTTATATCTCCGCTTCAGAACATCATAGAGACACGGGGGTTGGACCGTTTTACTTGTGGCTTGAAGGTTGATTATTATGGGATGCCAATTTTCTCCCTAGCAACCAAACTTAGTATCCTAGCAACAGAATAAACAAAACCTTATATCTCCGCATCAGAACATCATAGAGATACGGGGGTTGGACCGTTTTACTTGTGGCTTGAAGTGTGATCATTATTGGATGCCAATTTTCTCCCTAGCAACCAAACTTAGTACCCTAGCAACGGAATAAACATAGCCTTATATCTCCGCTTCAGAACATCATAGAGACACGGGGGTTGGACCGTTTTACTTGTGGCTTTAAGTGTGATCATTATGGGATGCCAATTTTCTCCCTAGCAACCAAACTTAGTACCCTAGCAACGGAATAAATGTTAGCTTCATGCTAGCTTCATGCTAATCATGTTAGCTTCATGCTAGCTTCATGCTAATCATGTTAGCTTCATGCTAGCTTCATGCTAATCATGCTAACATCATGCTAGCTTCATGCTAATCATGCTAGCATCATGCTAGCTTCATGCTAATCATGCTAGCTTCATGCTAATCATGTTAGCTTCATGCTAATCATGCTAGCTTCATGCTAGTCATGCTAGAATCATGCTAGCTTCATGCTAATCATGCTAACATCATGTTAATCATGTTAGCTTCATGCTAGCATCATCTAAATCATGCTAGCATCATGCTAAATCATGCTAGCTTCATACTTAAACATACTAACAGCCAGATAGCCTACTAAAATAAACTTCTGTCAAATCGTTTTAAATGTTCCGGCTACGCTTTTTCAAGCCAACATAAAGTTTGTCCTCAAACTTTAATATCTAGTTATTATTATTCTTTTTCTGAGACCAAAATTACGAACACTAACTCGTCCTAGAGCTTTCAAGCTACATGCACCAAATTTTCCACGGACCTTCAGACTGGTCTGACGGAGTGTGCTATATCTTTTCTAACTGATGGGACCTTCCGAATTCCTAAACGGGGGGCTCGAACACCCCAAAATTTCCATTGACTTAACATTGAGACAAACTTTGACGAGTCATAGCTGTGAGTGAGAAACTTGTAGAAACTTGTGGCTTACCACATTTAAGGAGGCTGACAGGCTCTGTAAGAACATACATCACAATGGGGTGTAAGCTATACCCCTGGGGTGTAAGAGGCCCACAAAATTTCCCATTGACTTATAATGGGGCAGGAAACATGCCCATATAAGGGAATGAAAGCGTCCCAGATGGAATATCTTTACTTTAGAGTGTCGTAGAGACATGGGGGTGGGCTCATCTTACTCAGTCATCCAATCAGTCTCTTAGGATCGCCCCAGAGCTATTAAGCCACGCCCCTAGCAACAATTTTGGGTACCCTAGCAACATCTCCCATAGACTACCATTATAAAAAGCCCAGATGGATATCTTTGCACCAGAGTGTCATAGAGACATAGGGGTGGGCTCATTTTACTCAGGCATCCAATCAGTCTTAATAGGATTCTTATTGAGGTATTAAGCCACGCCCCTAGCAACCAAATATGAGCACCCTAGCAACATAACAAACAAATCCTTATATCTCTGGATCTGAACATCATAGAGACATGGGGGTTGGGTCTTTGGGTCATGTTAGCTTCATGCTAGCTTAATGCTAAGTCATACTAGCTTCATGCTAGTTTCATGCTAGCTTTATGCTAATTTCACAATATATCTTGCTAACTTCATGCTAAATCATGTTAGCTTCATGTTAAATCTTGTTAGCTTCAGGCTAAATAGTGCTAGCTTCATGCTAATCATGTTAGCATCATGTTAATCATGCTAGCTTCATGTTAAATCATGCTAGCTTCATGCTAATCATGTTAACATCATGCTAGCTTCATGTTAATCATGTTAGCCTCATGCTAGCTTCATGCTAATCATGCTAGCCTCATGCTAGCTTCATGCTAATCATGCTAAAATCATGCTAACATCATGCTAGCTTCGTGCTAATCATGCTAACATCATGCTAGCTTCGTGCTAATCATGCTAACATCATGCTAGCTTCGTGCTAATCATGCTAGCATCATGCAAGCTTCATGCTAATCATGCTAGCATCATGCTAGCTTGATGCTAATCAAGCTAGCATCATGATAGCTTCATGCTAGTCATGCTAGCTTCATGCTAGTCATATAAGCTTCATGCTAGCTTCATGCTAATCATGCTAGCTTCATGGTAGCATCATGCTAATCATGCTAGCATCATGCTAGCTTCATGCTAATCATGTTAGCATCATGCTAGCTTCATGCTAATCATGCTAGCATCATGCTAGCTTCATGTTAATTATGCTAGCATCATGCTAGCTTCATGCTAATCATGCTAGCATCATGCTAGCTTCATGCTAATCATGCTAGCATCATGTTAGCTTCATGCTAATCATGTTAGCTTCATGCTAATCATGCTAGCATCATGCTAGCTTCATGTTAATCATGCTAACATCATGTTAATCATGCTAGCATCATGCTAGCTTCATGTTAATAATGCTAACATCATGCTAGCTTCTTGCTAATCATGCTAGCTTCATGTTAATCATGCTAGCATCATGCTAGCTTCATGCTAATCATGCTAGCATCATGCTAGTTTCATGTTAATCATGCTAGCATCATGCTAGCTTCATGCTAATCATGCTAACATCATGCTAGCTTCATGCTAGCTTCATGCTAATCATGCTAGCTTCATGCTAGCATCATGCTAATCATGCTAACATCATGCTAGCTTCATGCTTATCATGTTAGCATCATGCTAATCATGCTACCACCATGCTAGCTTCATGCTAATCATGCTAGCTTCATGCTAATCATGCTAGCTTCATGCTAGCATCATGCTAATCATGCTAACATCATGCTAGCTTCATGCTTATCATGTTAGCATCATGCTAATCATGCTACCACCATGCTAGCTTCATGCTAATCATGCTAGCTTCATGCTAATCATGCTAACATCATGCTAGCTTCATGTTAATCATGCTAGCATCATGCTAGCTTCATGCTAATCATGCTAGCATCATGCTAATCATGCTAGCATCATGCTAGCATCATGCTAATCATGCTAGCATCATGCCAGCTTCATGCTTATCATGTTAGCATCATGTAAAATCATGCTACCTTCATACTTAAACATTCTAACAGCCAGATAGCCTACTAAACTAAACTTCTGTCAAACCGTTTTAAACGTTCAAGCTACGCTTTTTCAAGCCAACATAAAGTTTGTCTTCAAACTTTAATATCTAGTTATTATTATTCTTTTTCTCCCCCCAAAATTATAAACACTAACTCGTCCTAGGGCTTTCAAGCTACATGCACCAAATTTTCCACAGACCTTCAGACTGGTCTGACTTAGTGTGCTATATCTTTTCTAACTGATGGGACCTTCCGAATTCCTAAACGGGGGTCTCGAACACCCCAAAATTTCCATTGACTTAACATTGAGACAAACTTTGACGGGTCATAGCTGTGAGTGAGAAACTTGTAGAAACTTGTGGCTTACCACATTTAAGGTGGCTGACAGGCTCTGTAAGAACATACATCACAATGGGGTGTAAGCTATACCCCTGGGGTGTAAGAGGCCCCCAAAATTTCCCATTGACTTATAATGGGGCAGGGAACATGCCCATATAAGGGAATAAAAGCGTCCCAGATGGAATATCTTTACTTTAGAGTGTCGTAGAGACATGGGGGTGGGCTCATTTTACTCAGTCATCCAATCAGTCTCTTAGGATCGCCCCAAAGCTATTTAGCCACGCCCCTAGCAACAATTTTGGGTACCCTAGCAACATCTCCCATAGACTACCATTATAAAAAGCCCAGATGGATATCTTTACACCAGAGTGTCATAGAGACATAGGGGTGGGCTCATTTTACTCAGGCATCCAATCAGTCTTAATAGGATTCTTATTGAGGCATTAAGCCACGCCCCTAGCAACCAAATTTGAGCACCCTAGCAACATAATAAACAAAGCCTTATATCTCTTGGTCTGAACATCATAGAGACATGGGGGTTGGGTCTTTGGGTCATGTTAGCTTCATGCTAGCTCCATGCTAAGTCATACTAGCTTCATGCTAGTTTCATGCTAGCTTTATGCTAATTTCATAATAAATCTTGCTAACTTCATGCTAAATCATGCTAACTTCATGTTAAATCTTGTTAGCTTCAGGCTAAATAGTGCTAGCTTCATGCTAATCATGTTAGCATCATGTTAATCATGCTAGCTTCATGTTAAATCATGCTAGCTTCATGCTAATCATGTTAACATCATGCTAGCTTCATGTTAATCATGTTAGCCTCATGCTAGCTTCATGCTAATCATGCTAGCCTCATGCTAGCTTCATGCTAATCATGCTAAAATCATGCTAACATCATGCTAGCTTCGTGCTAATCATGCTAACATCATGCTAGCTTCGTGCTAATCATGCTAACATCATGCTAGCTTCGTGTTAATCATGCTAGCATCATGCTAGCTTCATGCTAATCATGCTAGCATCATGCTAGTTTCATGTTAATCATGCTAGCATCATGCTAGCTTCATGCTAATCATGCTAACATCATGCTAGCTTCATGCTAGCTTCATGCTAATCATGCTAGCTTCATGCTAGCATCATGCTAATCATGCTAACATCATGCTAGCTTCATGCTTATCATGTTAGCATCATGCTAATCATGCTACCACCATGCTAGCTTCATGCTAATCATGCTAGCTTCATGCTAATCATGCTAGCTTCATGCTAGCATCATGCTAATCATGCTAACATCATGCTAGCTTCATGCTTATCATGTTAGCATCATGCTAATCATGCTACCACCATGCTAGCTTCATGCTAATCATGCTAGCTTCATGCTAATCATGCTAACATCATGCTAGCTTCATGTTAATCATGCTAGCATCATGCTAGCTTCATGCTAATCATGCTAGCATCATGCTAATCATGCTAGCATCATGCTAGCATCATGCTAATCATGCTAGCATCATGCCAGCTTCATGCTTATCATGTTAGCATCATGTAAAATCATGCTACCTTCATACTTAAACATTCTAACAGCCAGATAGCCTACTAAACTAAACTTCTGTCAAACCGTTTTAAACGTTCAAGCTACGCTTTTTCAAGCCAACATAAAGTTTGTCTTCAAACTTTAATATCTAGTTATTATTATTCTTTTTCTCCCCCCAAAATTATAAACACTAACTCGTCCTAGGGCTTTCAAGCTACATGCACCAAATTTTCCACAGACCTTCAGACTGGTCTGACTTAGTGTGCTATATCTTTTCTAACTGATGGGACCTTCCGAATTCCTAAACGGGGGTCTCGAACACCCCAAAATTTCCATTGACTTAACATTGAGACAAACTTTGACGGGTCATAGCTGTGAGTGAGAAACTTGTAGAAACTTGTGGCTTACCACATTTAAGGTGGCTGACAGGCTCTGTAAGAACATACATCACAATGGGGTGTAAGCTATACCCCTGGGGTGTAAGAGGCCCCCAAAATTTCCCATTGACTTATAATGGGGCAGGGAACATGCCCATATAAGGGAATAAAAGCGTCCCAGATGGAATATCTTTACTTTAGAGTGTCGTAGAGACATGGGGGTGGGCTCATTTTACTCAGTCATCCAATCAGTCTCTTAGGATCGCCCCAAAGCTATTTAGCCACGCCCCTAGCAACAATTTTGGGTACCCTAGCAACATCTCCCATAGACTACCATTATAAAAAGCCCAGATGGATATCTTTACACCAGAGTGTCATAGAGACATAGGGGTGGGCTCATTTTACTCAGGCATCCAATCAGTCTTAATAGGATTCTTATTGAGGCATTAAGCCACGCCCCTAGCAACCAAATTTGAGCACCCTAGCAACATAATAAACAAAGCCTTATATCTCTTGGTCTGAACATCATAGAGACATGGGGGTTGGGTCTTTGGGTCATGTTAGCTTCATGCTAGCTCCATGCTAAGTCATACTAGCTTCATGCTAGTTTCATGCTAGCTTTATGCTAATTTCATAATAAATCTTGCTAACTTCATGCTAAATCATGCTAACTTCATGTTAAATCTTGTTAGCTGCACGCTAAATAGTGCTAGCTTAATGCTAATCATGCTAGCATCATGCTAATCATGCTAGCTTCACGTTAAATCATGCTAGCTTCATGCTAATCATGCTGTTCTCATGCTAACTTCATGTTAATCATGCAAGCCTCGTGCTAGCTTCATGCTAGCTTCATGCTAATCTTGCTAGTTTCATGCTAGCTTCATGCTAATCATGCTAACATCATGCTAGCTTCATGCTAATCATGCTAGCATCATGTTAATCATGCTAGAATCATGCTAGTTTCATGCTAATCATGCTAGCTTTATGCTAGCTTCATGCTAATCATGCTAGAATCATGCTAGTTTCATGCTAATCATGCTAGCTTTATGCTAGCTTCATGCTAATCATGCTAGCATCATGCTAGCTTCATGCTAATCATGCTAGCATCATGCTAGCTTCATGTTAATCATGCTAGCATCATGCTAGCTTCATGCTAGCTTCATGCTAGCTACATGCTAATCATGCTAGCATCATGCTAGCTTCATGCTAATCATGCTAGCATCATGCTAGCTTCATGCTAATCATGCTAGCATCATGCTAGCTTCATGCTAATCATGCTAGCATCATGCTAGCTTCATGCTAGCTTCATGCTAATCATGCTAGCATCATGCTAGCTTCATGCTAATCATGCTAGCATCATGCTAGCTTCATGCTAATCATGCTAGCATCATGCTAGCTTCATGCTAATCATGCTAGCTACATGCTAATCATGCTAGCTTCATGCTAATCATGCTAGCATCATGCTAGCTTCATGCTTATCATGCTAGCATCATGCTAGCTTCATGCTAATCATGCTAACATCATGCTAGCTACATGCTAATCATGCTAACATCATGCTAGCTACATGCTAATCATGCTAGCATCATGTTAGCTTCATGCTAATCATGCTAGCTTCATGCTAGCTTCATGCTAATCATGCTAGCTTCATGCTAACATCATGGTAGCTTCATGCTAATCATGCTAGCATCATGCTAGCTTCATGCTAGCATCATGCTAACTTCATGCTAATCATGCTAGCATCATGCTAGCTTCATGCTAATCATGCTAGCATCATGCTAGCTTCATGCTAATCATGTTAGCTTCATGCTAGCTTCATGCTAATCATGTTAGCTTCATACTTAAACATATTAACTGCCAGATAGCCTACTAAACTAAACTTCTGTCAATCCGTTTTAAACGTTCAGGCTACGCTTTTTCAAGCCAACATAAAGTTTGTCTTCAAACTTTAATATCTAGTTATGTTGGCTTGAAAAAGCCAACATATTGTTATTGCTTTTAAACTTATTATGTTGGCTTGAGAAAGCCAACATACTGTTGTTGCACTTAAACTTATTATTATTATTCTTTTTCTGAGACTAAAATTTCTAACTCTAACTCGTCCTAGAGCTTTCAAGCTACAGCCATCAAACTTTGGACAGACCTTCGGTCTGATCTGACTCGAGTTGCTATATCTTTTCTAACTGATGGGACCTTCCGAATTCCTAAACGGGGCGCTGAAACACCCCAAAATTTCCATTGACTTAACATTGAGACAAACTTTGACGGGTCATAGCTGCGAGTGAGAAACTTGTAGAAACTTTTGGCTTACCACATTTAAGGAGGCTGACAGGCTGTGTAAGAGCATACCTCACAATGGGGTGTAAGCTGTACTGCTGGGGTGTAAGAGGCCCCCAAAATTTCCCATTGACTTATAATGGGGCAGGAAACATGCCCATAAAAGGGAATAAAAGCGTCCCAGATGGTATATCTTCACTTTAGAGTGTCTTAGAGACATGGGGGTGGGCTCATTTTACTCAAGCATCCAATCAGTCTCTTAGGATCACCCCAGAGCTATTAAGCCACGCCCCTAGCAACAATTTTGGGTACCCTAGCAACATCTCCCATAGACTACCATTATAAAAAGCCCAGATGGATATCTTTGCACCAGAGTGTCAAAGAGACATAGGGGTGGGCTCATTTTACTCAGGCATCCAATCAGTCTCTTAGGATTCTTATTGAGGTATTAAGCCACGCCCCTAGCAACAAAATATGAAGACCCTAGCAACATAATAAACAAAGCCTTATATCTCTGGATCTGAACATCGTAGAGACACAGGGGTTGGACCGTTTTACTTGTGGCTTGAAGTGTGATCATTATGGGATGCCAATTTTCTCCCTAGCAACCAAACTTAGTACCCTAGCAACGGAATAAACAAAGCCTCATATCGCTGCATCAGAACATTGTAGAGACACGGGGGTTGGACCGTTTTACTTGTGGCTTGAAGTGTGATCATTATGGGATGCCAATTTTCTCCCTAGCAACCAAACTTAGTACCCTAGTAACGGAATAAACAAAGCCTTATATCTCCGCATCAGAACATTGTAGAAACACGGGGGTTGGACCGTTTTACCTGTGGCTTGAAGGGTGATCATTATGGGATGCCAACTTTCTCCCTAGCAACCAAACTTAGTACCCTAGCAACGGAATAAACAAAGCCTCATATCGCTGCATCAGAACATTGTAGAGACACGGGGGTTGGACCGTTTTACTTGTGGCTTGAAGTGTGATCATTATGGGATGCCAATTTTCTCCCTAGCAACCAAACTTAGTACCCTAGCAACGGAATAAACAAAGCCTCATATCGCTGCATCAGAACATTGTAGAGACACGGGGGTTGGACCGTTTTACCTGTGGCTTGAAGGGTGATCATTATGGGATGCCAACTTTCTCCCTAGCAACCAAACTTAGTACCCTAGCAACGCAATAAATGTTAGCTTCATGCTAGCTTCATGCTAATCATGCTAACATCATGCTAGCTTCATGCTAATCATGCTAGCATCATGCTAGCTTCATGCTAGATGGATATCTTTACACCAGAGTGTCATAGAGACATAGGGGTGGGCTCATTTTACTCAGGCATCCAATCAGTCTTAATAGGATTCTTATTGAGGCATTAAGCCACGCCCCTAGCAACCAAATTTGAGCACCCTAGCAACATAATAAACAAAGCCTTATATCTCTTGGTCTGAACATCATAGAGACATGGGGGTTGGGTCTTTGGGTCATGTTAGCTTCATGCTAGCTCCATGCTAAGTCATACTAGCTTCATGCTAGTTTCATGCTAGCTTTATGCTAATTTCATAATAAATCTTGCTAACTTCATGCTAAATCATGCTAACTTCATGTTAAATCTTGTTAGCTGCACGCTAAATAGTGCTAGCTTAATGCTAATCATGCTAGCATCATGCTAATCATGCTAGCTTCACGTTAAATCATGCTAGCTTCATGCTAATCATGCTATTCTCATGCTAACTTCATGTTAATCATGCAAGCCTCGTGCTAGCTTCATGCTAGCTTCATGCTAATCTTGCTAGTTTCATGCTAGCTTCATGCTAATCATGCTAACATCATGCTAGCTTCATGCTAATCATGCTAGCATCATGCTAGCTTCATGCTAATCATGCTAGAATCATGCTAGTTTCATGCTAATCATGCTAGCTTTATGCTAGCTTCATGCTAATCATGCTAGCATCATGCTAGCTTCATGCTAATCATGCTAGCATCATGCTAGCTTCATGCTAATCATGCTAGTTTCATGCTAGCTTCATGTTAATCATGCTAACATCATGCTAGCTTCATGCTAATCATGCTAGCATCATGCTAGCTTCATGCTAATCATGCTAGAATCATGCTAGTTTCATGCTAATCATGCTAGCTTTATGCTAGCTTCATGCTAATCATGCTAGCATCATGCTAGCTTCATGCTAATCATGCTAGCATAATGCTAGCTTCATGCTAATCATGCTAGCATCATGCTAGCTTCATGCTAGCTACATGCTAATCATGCTAGCATCATGCTAGCTTCATGCTAATCATGCTAGCATCATGCTAGCTTCATGCTAATCATGCTAGCATCATGGTAGCTTCATGCTAATCATGCTAGCATCATGCTAGCTTCATGCTAGCTTCATGCTAATCATGCTAGCATCATGCTAGCTTCATGCTAATCATGCTAGCATCATGCTAGCTTCATGCTAATCATGCTAGCTACATGCTAATCATGCTAGCTTCATGCTAATCATGCTAGCATCATGCTAGCTTCATGCTTATCATGCTAGCATCATGCTAGCTTCATGCTAATCATGCTAGCATCATGCTAGCTTCATGCTAGCTACATGCTAATCATGCTAACATCATGCTAGCTACATGCTAATCATGCTAGCATCATGTTAGCTTCATGCTAATCATGCTAGCATCATGCTAGCTTCATGCTAGCTTCATGCTAATCATGCTAGCTTCATGCTAACATCATGGTAGCTTCATGCTAATCATGCTAGCATCATGCTAGCTTCATGCTAGCATCATGCTAACTTCATGCTAATCATGCTAGCATCATGCTAGCTTCATGCTAATCATGTTAGCATCATGCTAGCTTCATGCTAATCATGTTAGCTTCATGCTAGCTTCATGCTAATCATGCTAGCTTCATGCTAATCATGCTAGCATCATGCTAGCTTCATGCTAATCATGTTAGCTTCATGCTAGCTTCATGCTAATCATGCTAGCATCATGCTAGCTTCATGCTAATCATGCTAGCATAATGCTAGCTTCATGCTAATCATGCTAGCATCAAGCTAGCTTCATGCTAGCTTCATGCTAGCTACATGCTAATCATGCTAGCATCATGCTAGCTTCATGCTAATCATGCTAGCATCATGCTAGCTTCATGCTAATCATGCTAGCATCATGGTAGCTTCATGCTAATCATGCTAGCATCATGCTAGCTTCATGCTAGCTTCATGCTAATCATGCTAGCATCATGCTAGCTTCATGCTAATCATGCTAGCATCATGCTAGCTTCATGCTAATCATGCTAGCTACATGCTAATCATGCTAGCTTCATGCTAATCATGCTAGCATCATGCTAGCTTCATGCTTATCATGCTAGCATCATGCTAGCTTCATGCTAATCATGCTAGCATCATGCTAGCTTCATGCTAGCTACATGCTAATCATGCTAACATCATGCTAGCTACATGCTAATCATGCTAGCATCATGTTAGCTTCATGCTAATCATGCTAGCATCATGCTAGCTTCATGCTAGCTTCATGCTAATCATGCTAGCTTCATGCTAACATCATGGTAGCTTCATGCTAATCATGCTAGCATCATGCTAGCTTCATGCTAGCATCATGCTAACTTCATGCTAATCATGCTAGCATCATGCTAGCTTCATGCTAATCATGCTAGCATCATGCTAGCTTCATGCTAATCATGTTAGCTTCATGCTAGCTTCATGCTAATCATGCTAGCTTCATGCTAATCATGCTAGCATCATGCTAGCTTCATGCTAATCATGTTAGCTTCATGCTAGCTTCATGCTAATCATGTTAGCTTCATACTTAAACATACTAACTGCCAGATAGCCTACTAAACTAAACTTCTGTCAATCCGTTTTAAACGTTCAGGCTACGCTTTTTCAAGCCAACATAAAGTTTGTCTTCAAACTTTAATATCTAGTTATTATTATTCTTTTTCTCCCCCCAAAATTTCGGCAACTAACTCGTCCTAGGGCTTTCAAGCTACATGCACCAAATTTTCCACAGACCTTCAGACTGGTCTGACTTAGTGTGCTATATCTTTTCTAACTGATGGGACCTTCCTAAACGGGGGTCTCGAACACCCCAAAATTTCCATTGACTTAACATTGAGACAAACTTTGACGGGTCATAGCTGTGAGTGAGAAACTTGTAGAAACTTGTGACTTACCACATTTAAGGTGGCTGACAGGCTCTGTAAGAACATACATCACAATGGGGTGTAAGCTATACCCCTGGGGTGTAAGAGGCCCCCAAAAATTCCCATTGACTTATAATGGGGCAGGAAACATGCCCATATAAAGGAATAAAAGCGTCCCAGATGGAATATCTACACTTTAGAGTGTCGTAGAGACATGGGGGTTGGACCGTTTTACTTGTGGCTTGAAGGTTGATCATTATGGGATGCCAATTTTCTCCCTAGCAACCAAACTTAGTACCCTAGCAACGGAATAAACAAAGCCTTATATCTCCGCTTCAGAACATCATAGAGACACGGGGGTTGGACCGTTTTACCTGTGGCTTGAAGGTTGATCATTATGGGATGCCAATTTTCTCCCTAGCAACCAAACTAAGTACCCTAGCAACGGAATAAACAAAGCCTTATATCTCCGCTTCAGAATATCATAGAGACACGGGGGTTGGACCGTTTTACTTGTGGCTTGAAGGTTGATCATTATGGGATGCCAATTTTCTCCCTAGCAACCAAACTTAGTACCCTAGCAACGGAATAAACAAAGCCTTATATCTCCGCTTCAGAACATCATAGAGACACGGGGGTTGGACCGTTTTACTTGTGGCTTGAAGGTTGATCATTATGGGATGCCAATTTTCTCCCTAGCAACCAAACTAAGTACCCTAGCAACGGAATAAACAAAGCCTTATATCTCCGCTTCAGAACATCATAGAGACACGGGGGTTGGACCGTTTTACTTGTGGCTTGAAGGTTGATCATTATGGGATGCCAATTTTCTCCCTAGCAACCAAACTTAGTACCCTAGCAACGGAATAAACAAAGCCTTATATCTCCGCTTCAGAACATCATAGAGACACGGGGGTTGGACCGTTTTACCTGTGGCTTGAAGTGTGATCATTATGGGATGCCAATTTTCTCCCTAGCAACCAAACTTAGTACCCTAGCAACGGAATAAACAAAGCCTTATATCTCCGCTTCAGAACATCATAGAGACACGGGGGTTGGACCGTTTTACTTGTGGCTTTAAGTGTGATCATTATGGGATGCCAATTTTCTCCCTAGCAACCAAACTTAGTACCCTAGCAACGGAATAAACAAAGCCTTATATCTCCGCTTCATAACATCATAGAGACACGGGGGTTGGACCGTTTTACTTGTGGCTTGAAGGTTGATCATTATGGGATGCCAATTTTCTCCCTAGCAACCAACCTAAGTACCCTAGCAACGGAATAAACAAAGCCTTATATCTCCGCTTCAGAACATCATAGAGACACGGGGGTTGGACCGTTTTACTTGTGGCTTGAAGGTTGATTATTATGGGATGCCAATTTTCTCCCTAGCAACCAAACTTAGTATCCTAGCAACAGAATAAACAAAACCTTATATCTCCGCATCAGAACATCATAGAGATACGGGGGTTGGACCGTTTTACTTGTGGCTTGAAGTGTGATCATTATTGGATGCCAATTTTCTCCCTAGCAACCAAACTTAGTACCCTAGCAACGGAATAAACATAGCCTTATATCTCCGCTTCAGAACATCATAGAGACACGGGGGTTGGACCGTTTTACTTGTGGCTTTAAGTGTGATCATTATGGGATGCCAATTTTCTCCCTAGCAACCAAACTTAGTACCCTAGCAACGGAATAAATGTTAGCTTCATGCTAGCTTCATGCTAATCATGTTAGCTTCATGCTAGCTTCATGCTAATCATGTTAGCTTCATGCTAGCTTCATGCTAATCATGCTAACATCATGCTAGCTTCATGCTAATCATGCTAGCATCATGCTAGCTTCATGCTAATCATGCTAGCTTCATGCTAATCATGTTAGCTTCATGCTAATCATGCTAGCTTCATGCTAGTCATGCTAGAATCATGCTAGCTTCATGCTAATCATGCTAACATCATGTTAATCATGTTAGCTTCATGCTAGCATCATCTAAATCATGCTAGCATCATGCTAAATCATGCTAGCTTCATACTTAAACATACTAACAGCCAGATAGCCTACTAAAATAAACTTCTGTCAAATCGTTTTAAATGTTCCGGCTACGCTTTTTCAAGCCAACATAAAGTTTGTCCTCAAACTTTAATATCTAGTTATTATTATTCTTTTTCTGAGACCAAAATTACGAACACTAACTCGTCCTAGAGCTTTCAAGCTACATGCACCAAATTTTCCACGGACCTTCAGACTGGTCTGACGGAGTGTGCTATATCTTTTCTAACTGATGGGACCTTCCGAATTCCTAAACGGGGGGCTCGAACACCCCAAAATTTCCATTGACTTAACATTGAGACATACTTTGACGAGTCATAGCTGTGAGTGAGAAACTTGTAGAAACTTGTGGCTTACCACATTTAAGGAGGCTGACAGGCTCTGTAAGAACATACATCACAATGGGGTGTAAGCTATACCCCTGGGGTGTAAGAGGCCCACAAAATTTCCCATTGACTTATAATGGGGCAGGAAACATGCCCATATAAGGGAATGAAAGCGTCCCAGATGGAATATCTTTACTTTAGAGTGTCGTAGAGACATGGGGGTGGGCTCATCTTACTCAGTCATCCAATCAGTCTCTTAGGATCGCCCCAGAGCTATTAAGCCACGCCCCTAGCAACAATTTTGGGTACCCTAGCAACATCTCCCATAGACTACCATTATAAAAAGCCCAGATGGATATCTTTGCACCAGAGTGTCATAGAGACATAGGGGTGGGCTCATTTTACTCAGGCATCCAATCAGTCTTAATAGGATTCTTATTGAGGTATTAAGCCACGCCCCTAGCAACCAAATATGAGCACCCTAGCAACATAACAAACAAATCCTTATATCTCTGGATCTGAACATCATAGAGACATGGGGGTTGGGTCTTTGGGTCATGTTAGCTTCATGCTAGCTTAATGCTAAGTCATACTAGCTTCATGCTAGTTTCATGCTAGCTTTATGCTAATTTCACAATATATCTTGCTAACTTCATGCTAAATCATGTTAGCTTCATGTTAAATCTTGTTAGCTTCAGGCTAAATAGTGCTAGCTTCATGCTAATCATGTTAGCATCATGTTAATCATGCTAGCTTCATGTTAAATCATGCTAGCTTCATGCTAATCATGTTAACATCATGCTAGCTTCATGTTAATCATGTTAGCCTCATGCTAGCTTCATGCTAATCATGCTAGCCTCATGCTAGCTTCATGCTAATCATGCTAAAATCATGCTAACATCATGCTAGCTTCGTGCTAATCATGCTAACATCATGCTAGCTTCGTGCTAATCATGCTAACATCATGCTAGCTTCGTGCTAATCATGCTAGCATCATGCAAGCTTCATGCTAATCATGCTAGCATCATGCTAGCTTGATGCTAATCAAGCTAGCATCATGATAGCTTCATGCTAGTCATGCTAGCTTCATGCTAGTCATATAAGCTTCATGCTAGCTTCATGCTAATCATGCTAGCTTCATGGTAGCATCATGCTAATCATGCTAGCATCATGCTAGCTTCATGCTAATCATGTTAGCATCATGCTAGCTTCATGCTAATCATGCTAGCATCATGCTAGCTTCATGTTAATTATGCTAGCATCATGCTAGCTTCATGCTAATCATGCTAGCATCATGCTAGCTTCATGCTAATCATGCTAGCATCATGTTAGCTTCATGCTAATCATGTTAGCTTCATGCTAATCATGCTAGCATCATGCTAGCTTCATGTTAATCATGCTAACATCATGCTAATCATGCTAGCATCATGCTAGCTTCATGTTAATAATGCTAACATCATGCTAGCTTCTTGCTAATCATGCTAGCTTCATGTTAATCATGCTAGCATCATGCTAGCTTCATGCTAATCATGCTAGCATCATGCTAGTTTCATGTTAATCATGCTAGCATCATGCTAGCTTCATGCTAATCATGCTAACATCATGCTAGCTTCATGCTAGCTTCATGCTAATCATGCTAGCTTCATGCTAGCATCATGCTAATCATGCTAACATCATGCTAGCTTCATGCTTATCATGTTAGCATCATGCTAATCATGCTACCACCATGCTAGCTTCATGCTAATCATGCTAGCTTCATGCTAATCATGCTAGCTTCATGCTAGCATCATGCTAATCATGCTAACATCATGCTAGCTTCATGCTTATCATGTTAGCATCATGCTAATCATGCTACCACCATGCTAGCTTCATGCTAATCATGCTAGCTTCATGCTAATCATGCTAACATCATGCTAGCTTCATGTTAATCATGCTAGCATCATGCTAGCTTCATGCTAATCATGCTAGCATCATGCTAATCATGCTAGCATCATGCTAGCATCATGCTAATCATGCTAGCATCATGCCAGCTTCATGCTTATCATGTTAGCATCATGTAAAATCATGCTACCTTCATACTTAAACATTCTAACAGCCAGATAGCCTACTAAACTAAACTTCTGTCAAACCGTTTTAAACGTTCAAGCTACGCTTTTTCAAGCCAACATAAAGTTTGTCTTCAAACTTTAATATCTAGTTATTATTATTCTTTTTCTCCCCCCAAAATTATAAACACTAACTCGTCCTAGGGCTTTCAAGCTACATGCACCAAATTTTCCACAGACCTTCAGACTGGTCTGACTTAGTGTGCTATATCTTTTCTAACTGATGGGACCTTCCGAATTCCTAAACGGGGGTCTCGAACACCCCAAAATTTCCATTGACTTAACATTGAGACAAACTTTGACGGGTCATAGCTGTGAGTGAGAAACTTGTAGAAACTTGTGGCTTACCACATTTAAGGTGGCTGACAGGCTCTGTAAGAACATACATCACAATGGGGTGTAAGCTATACCCCTGGGGTGTAAGAGGCCCCCAAAATTTCCCATTGACTTATAATGGGGCAGGGAACATGCCCATATAAGGGAATAAAAGCGTCCCAGATGGAATATCTTTACTTTAGAGTGTCGTAGAGACATGGGGGTGGGCTCATTTTACTCAGTCATCCAATCAGTCTCTTAGGATCGCCCCAAAGCTATTTAGCCACGCCCCTAGCAACAATTTTGGGTACCCTAGCAACATCTCCCATAGACTACCATTATAAAAAGCCCAGATGGATATCTTTACACCAGAGTGTCATAGAGACATAGGGGTGGGCTCATTTTACTCAGGCATCCAATCAGTCTTAATAGGATTCTTATTGAGGCATTAAGCCACGCCCCTAGCAACCAAATTTGAGCACCCTAGCAACATAATAAACAAAGCCTTATATCTCTTGGTCTGAACATCATAGAGACATGGGGGTTGGGTCTTTGGGTCATGTTAGCTTCATGCTAGCTCCATGCTAAGTCATACTAGCTTCATGCTAGTTTCATGCTAGCTTTATGCTAATTTCATAATAAATCTTGCTAACTTCATGCTAAATCATGCTAACTTCATGTTAAATCTTGTTAGCTGCACGCTAAATAGTGCTAGCTTAATGCTAATCATGCTAGCATCATGCTAATCATGCTAGCTTCACGTTAAATCATGCTAGCTTCATGCTAATCATGCTGTTCTCATGCTAACTTCATGTTAATCATGCAAGCCTCGTGCTAGCTTCATGCTAGCTTCATGCTAATCTTGCTAGTTTCATGCTAGCTTCATGCTAATCATGCTAACATCATGCTAGCTTCATGCTAATCATGCTAGCATCATGCTAATCATGCTAGAATCATGCTAGTTTCATGCTAATCATGCTAGCTTTATGCTAGCTTCATGCTAATCATGCTAGAATCATGCTAGTTTCATGCTAATCATGCTAGCTTTATGCTAGCTTCATGCTAATCATGCTAGCATCATGCTAGCTTCATGCTAATCATGCTAGCATCATGCTAGCTTCATGTTAATCATGCTAGCATCATGCTAGCTTCATGCTAGCTTCATGCTAGCTACATGCTAATCATGCTAGCATCATGCTAGCTTCATGCTAATCATGCTAGCATCATGCTAGCTTCATGCTAATCATGCTAGCATCATGCTAGCTTCATGCTAATCATGCTAGCATCATGCTAGCTTCATGCTAGCTTCATGCTAATCATGCTAGCATCATGCTAGCTTCATGCTAATCATGCTAGCATCATGCTAGCTTCATGCTAATCATGCTAGCATCATGCTAGCTTCATGCTAATCATGCTAGCTACATGCTAATCATGCTAGCTTCATGCTAATCATGCTAGCATCATGCTAGCTTCATGCTTATCATGCTAGCATCATGCTAGCTTCATGCTAATCATGCTAACATCATGCTAGCTACATGCTAATCATGCTAACATCATGCTAGCTACATGCTAATCATGCTAGCATCATGTTAGCTTCATGCTAATCATGCTAGCTTCATGCTAGCTTCATGCTAATCATGCTAGCTTCATGCTAACATCATGGTAGCTTCATGCTAATCATGCTAGCATCATGCTAGCTTCATGCTAGCATCATGCTAACTTCATGCTAATCATGCTAGCATCATGCTAGCTTCATGCTAATCATGCTAGCATCATGCTAGCTTCATGCTAATCATGTTAGCTTCATGCTAGCTTCATGCTAATCATGTTAGCTTCATACTTAAACATATTAACTGCCAGATAGCCTACTAAACTAAACTTCTGTCAATCCGTTTTAAACGTTCAGGCTACGCTTTTTCAAGCCAACATAAAGTTTGTCTTCAAACTTTAATATCTAGTTATGTTGGCTTGAAAAAGCCAACATATTGTTATTGCTTTTAAACTTATTATGTTGGCTTGAGAAAGCCAACATACTGTTGTTGCACTTAAACTTATTATTATTATTCTTTTTCTGAGACTAAAATTTCTAACTCTAACTCGTCCTAGAGCTTTCAAGCTACAGCCATCAAACTTTGGACAGACCTTCGGTCTGATCTGACTCGAGTTGCTATATCTTTTCTAACTGATGGGACCTTCCGAATTCCTAAACGGGGCGCTGAAACACCCCAAAATTTCCATTGACTTAACATTGAGACAAACTTTGACGGGTCATAGCTGCGAGTGAGAAACTTGTAGAAACTTTTGGCTTACCACATTTAAGGAGGCTGACAGGCTGTGTAAGAGCATACCTCACAATGGGGTGTAAGCTGTACTGCTGGGGTGTAAGAGGCCCCCAAAATTTCCCATTGACTTATAATGGGGCAGGAAACATGCCCATAAAAGGGAATAAAAGCGTCCCAGATGGTATATCTTCACTTTAGAGTGTCTTAGAGACATGGGGGTGGGCTCATTTTACTCAAGCATCCAATCAGTCTCTTAGGATCACCCCAGAGCTATTAAGCCACGCCCCTAGCAACAATTTTGGGTACCCTAGCAACATCTCCCATAGACTACCATTATAAAAAGCCCAGATGGATATCTTTGCACCAGAGTGTCAAAGAGACATAGGGGTGGGCTCATTTTACTCAGGCATCCAATCAGTCTCTTAGGATTCTTATTGAGGTATTAAGCCACGCCCCTAGCAACAAAATATGAAGACCCTAGCAACATAATAAACAAAGCCTTATATCTCTGGATCTGAACATCGTAGAGACACAGGGGTTGGACCGTTTTACTTGTGGCTTGAAGTGTGATCATTATGGGATGCCAATTTTCTCCCTAGCAACCAAACTTAGTACCCTAGCAACGGAATAAACAAAGCCTCATATCGCTGCATCAGAACATTGTAGAGACACGGGGGTTGGACCGTTTTACTTGTGGCTTGAAGTGTGAT
The DNA here is from genome assembly GCF_030506205.2 of Paramisgurnus dabryanus. Taxonomy (NCBI): domain Eukaryota; kingdom Metazoa; phylum Chordata; class Actinopteri; order Cypriniformes; family Cobitidae; genus Paramisgurnus; species Paramisgurnus dabryanus. Next base: position 8,699,019 of record NC_133339.1, read on the forward strand.
CATTATGGGATGCCAATTTTCTCCCTAGCAACCAAACTTAGTACCCTAGTAACGGAATAAACAAAGCCTTATATCTCAGCATCAGAACATTGTAGAAACACGGGGGTTGGACCGTTTTACTTGTGGCTTGAAGGGTGATCATTATGGGATGCCAACTTTCTCCCTAGCAACCAAACTTAGTACCCTAGCAACGCAATAAATGTTAGCTTCATGCTAGCTTCCTGCTAATCATGCTAGCTTCATGCTAGCTTCATGCTAATCATGCTAACATCATGCTAGCTTCCTGCTAATCATGCTAGCTTCATAATAGCTTCATGCTAATCATGGTAACATCATGCTAGCTTCATGCTAATCATGCTAACTTCATGCTAGCTTCATGCTAATCATGCTAACTTCATGCTAGCTTCATGCTAATCATGCTAACATCATGCTAGCTTCATGCTAATCATGCTAGCATCATGCTAGCTTCATGCTAATCATGCTAACATCATGCTAGCTTCATGTTAATCATGCTAGCATCATGCTAGCTTCATGCTAATAATGCTAGCATCATGCTAGCTTCATGCTAATCATGCTAGCATCATGCTAGCTTCATGCTAATCATGCTAACATCAAGCTAGCTTCATGCTAATCATGCTAGCATCATGCTAGCTTCATGCTAATCATGCTAGCATCATGCTAGCTTCATGCAAATCATGCTAGCATCATGCTAGCTTCATGCTAATCATGCTAACATCATGCTAGCTTCATGCTAATCATGCTAGCATCATGCTAGCTTCATGCTAATCATGCTAACTTCATGCTAATCATGCTAGCATCATGCTAGCTTCATGCTAATCATGCTAGCAACAAGCTAGCTTCATGCTAATCATGCTAGCATCATGCTAGCTTCATGTTAATCATGCTAACATCATGCTAGCTTCATGGTAAATCATGCTACCTTCATACTTAAACATACTAACAGCCAGATAGCCTACTAAACTAAACTTATGTCAAACCGTTTTAAACGTTCAGGCTACGCTTTCTCAAGCCAACATAAAGTTTGTCTTCAAACTTTACTATCTAGTTATTATTATTATTCTTTCTTATCCCCCCAAAATTATAAACACTAACTCGTCCTAGGGCTTTCAAGCTACATGCACCAAATTTTCCACGGACCTTCAGACTGGTCTGACTTAGGGCCAGATTTACTAAGCGCTTGCGCCAGCGTAAACCATCATTTTGGCGGTAAATAGCGATGTCGGAATTTACTAAAGACGCGCAGTGGATCATTAGCGCTGAAAAGGTGTGGTCTAGTTCTTTTTGCGACTGACCTGATTGCATATGCATTTCTAGGAGTTTCCCTTTCAGACGCAAACATTTTGGGAGGAGACTATTTAAATGATTCACGCAACGCGATTTACTAATGTTTGCGCATGTGTTATGTATGGCATTTGCGCGACTATTTAACGCCGAAAAAAAGCATGTCTTAAATCATTTTGCGCTCGAAATGGCTGCAATTGTTGTTGCTAGGAGGAGACATCGCAGAAATCAGAGACTGCATGGTAGAAGGGAGAGGATTTCCAGGATCATTTTACCAGATAAGTTCACGCGTCTCTCTGCCTTTATTTATCGGCCTGTATATCACATGCACCTGCAGGAGCATCATCTCTGCTTATTTGCAACCATGCGCTAATTTGCGCTGCTCTTAGTAGATTGGTTGGTCATTATGGAAATCAGCTGTTGCGCCTGTGTTATTTAAAAAGCGCTTTTTTAGTAAATAACCCGCAGATATCACCACTCCCATCAGCGCATTTTTGGAATTGCGCTCATGCGCTAATTTGCCCTGTTTAGTAAATCTGGCCCTTAGTGTGCTATATCTTTTCTAACTGATGGGACCTTCCGAATTCCTAAACGGGGGGCTCGAACACCCCAAAATTTCCATTGACTTAACATTGAGACAAACTTTGACGGGTCATAGCTCTGAGTGAGAAACTTGTAGAAACTTGTGGCTTACCACATTTAAGGAGGCTGACAGGCTCTGTAAGAACATACATCACAATAGGGTGTAAGCTATTCCCCTGGGGTGTAAGAGGCCCCCAAATTTTCCCATTGACTTATAATGGGGCAGGAAACATGCCCATATAAGGGAATAAAAGCGTCCCAGATGGAATATCTTTACTTTAGAGTGTCGTAGAGACATGGGGGTGGGCTCATTTTACGCAGTCATCCTTTCAGTCTCTTAGGATCGCCCCAAAGCTATTTAGCCACGCCCCTAGCAACAATTTTGGGTACCCTAGCAACATCTCCCATAGACTACCATTATAAAAAGCCCAGATGGATATCTTTACACCAGAGTGTCATAGAGACATAGGGGTGGGCTCATTTTACTCAGGCATCCAATCAGTCTTAATAGGATTCTTATTGAGGCATTAAGCCACGCCCCTAGCAACCAAATTTGAGCACCCTAGCAACATAATAAACAAAGCCTTATATCTCTTGGTCTGAACATCATAGAGACATGGGGGTTGGGTCTTTGGGTCATGTTAGCTTCAAGCTAGCTCCATGCTAAGTCATACTAGCTTCATGCTAGTTTCATGCTAGCTTTATGCTAATTTCATAATAAATCTTGCTAACTTCATGTTAAATCTTGTTAGCTGCACGCTAAATAGTGTTAGCGTTATGCTAATCATGTTAGCATCATGCTAATCATGCTAGCTTCACGTTAAATCATGCTAGCTTCATGCTAATCATGCTAACCTCATGCTTACTTCATGCTAATCATGCTAGCCTCATGCTAGCTTCATGCTAATCATGCTAGCATCATGCTAGCTTCATGCTAATCATGTTAACATCATGCTAGCTTCATGCTAATCATGCTAGCATCATGCTAGCTTCATGCTAATTATGCTAGCATCATGCTAGCTTCATGCTAGCATTATGCTAGCTTCATGCTAATCATGCTAGCATCATGCTAGCTTCATGTTAATCATGCTAGCATCATGCTAGCTTCATGCTAATCATGCTAGCATCATGCTAGCTTCATGCTAATCATGTTAACATCATGCTAGCTTCATGCTAATCATGCTAGCAACATGCTAGCTTCATGCTAATCATGCTACCATCATGCTAACTTTATGCTAGCTTCATGCTAATCATGCTAGCATCATGCTAGCTTCAAGCTAATCATGCTAATCATGTTAATCATGCTAGCATCATGCTAGCTTCATGCTAATCATGCTAGCATCATGCTAGCTTCATGCTAATCGTGCTAGCATCATGCTAGCTTCATGCTAATCATGCTAGCATCATGCTAGCTTCATGCTAATCATGCTAGCATCATGCTAGCTTCATGCTAATCATGCTAACATCATGCTAGCTTCATGCTAATCATGCTAACATCATGCTAGCTTCATGCTAATCATGCTAACATCATGCTAGCTTCATGCTAATCATGCTAACATCATGCTAGCATCATGCTAGCTTCATGTTAACATCATGTTAGCTTCATGTTAATCATGCTAACATCATGCTAGCTTCATGCTAATCATGCTAGCTTCATGCTAATCATGCTAGCATCATGCTAGCTTCATGCTAATCATGCTAACATCATGCTAGCTTCATGCTAATCATGCTAACATCATGCTAGCTTCATGCTAATCATGCTAGCATCATGCTAATCATGCTAACTTAATGCTAATCATGCTAGCATCATGCTAGCTTCATGTTAATCATGCTAGCATCATGCTAATCATCCTAGCTTCATGTTTATCATGTTGGCTTCATGATAAATCATGCTAAATCATGCTACCTTCATACCTAAACATACCAACAGCCAGATAGCCTACTAAACTAAACTTCTATCAAACCGTTTTAAACGTTCAGGCTACGCTTTTTCAAGCCAACATAAAGTTTGTCTTCAAACTTTAATATCTAGTTATGTTGGCTTGAAAAAGCCAACATATTGTTATTGCTTTTAAACTTATTATGTTGGCTTGAAAAAGCCAACATATTGTTATTGCTTTTAAACCTATTATTATTATTCTTTTTCTGAGACCAAAATTACGAACACTAACTCGTCCTAGAGCTTTCAAGCTACATGCACCAAATTTTCCACGGACCTTCAGACTGGTCTGACGGAGTGTGCTATATCTTTTCTAACTGATGGGACCTTCCGAATTCCTAAACGGGGGGCTCGAACACCCCAAAATTTCCATTGACTTAACATTGAGACAAACTTTGACGAGTCATAGCTGTGAGTGAGAAACTTGTAGAAACTTGTGGCTTACCACATTTAAGGAGGCTGACAGGCTCTGTAAGAACATACATCACAATGGGGTTTAAGCTATACCCCTGGGGTGTAAGAGGCCCCCAAAATTTCCCATTGACTTATAATGGGGCAGGGAACATGCCCATATAAGGGAATAAAAGCGTCCCAGATGGAATATCTTTACTTTAGAGTGTCGTAGAGACATGGGGGTGGGCTCATTTTACTCAGTCATCCAATCAGTCTCTTAGGATCGCCCCAAAGCTATTTAGCCACGCCCCTAGCAACAATTTTGGGTACCCTAGCAACATCTCCCATAGACTACCATTATAAAAAGCCCAGATGGATATCTTTACACCAGAGTGTCATAGAGACATAGGGGTGGGCTCATTTTACTCAGGCATCCAATCAGTCTTAATAGGATTCTTATTGAGGCATTAAGCCACGCCCCTAGCAACCAAATTTGAGCACCCTAGCAACATAATAAACAAAGCCTTATATCTCTTGGTCTGAACATCATAGAGACATGGGGGTTGGGTCTTTGGGTCATGTTAGCTTCATGCTAGCTCCATGCTAAGTCATACTAGCTTCATGCTAGTTTCATGCTAGCTTTATGCTAATTTCATAATAAATCTTGCTAACTTCATGCTAAATCATGCTAACTTCATGTTAAATCTTGTTAGCTGCACGCTAAATAGTGCTAGCTTAATGCTAATCATGCTAGCATCATGCTAATCATGCTAGCTTCACGTTAAATCATGCTAGCTTCATGCTAATCATGCTATTCTCATGCTAACTTCATGTTAATCATGCAAGCCTCGTGCTAGCTTCATGCTAGCTTCATGCTAATCTTGCTAGTTTCATGCTAGCTTCATGCTAATCATGCTAACATCATGCTAGCTTCATGCTAATCATGCTAGCATCATGCTAGCTTCATGCTAATCATGCTAGAATCATGCTAGTTTCATGCTAATCATGCTAGCTTTATGCTAGCTTCATGCTAATCATGCTAGCATCATGCTAGCTTCATGCTAATCATGCTAGCATCATGCTAGCTTCATGCTAATCATGCTAGAATCATGCTAGTTTCATGCTAATCATGCTAGCTTTATGCTAGCTTCATGCTAATCATGCTAGCATCATGCTAGCTTCATGCTAATCATGCTAGCATCATGCTAGCTTCATGCTAATCATGCTAGTTTCATGCTAGCTTCATGTTAATCATGCTAACATCATGCTAGCTTCATGCTAATCATGCTAGCATCATGCTAGCTTCATGCTAATCATGCTAGAATCATGCTAGTTTCATGCTAATCATGCTAGCTTTATGCTAGCTTCATGCTAATCATGCTAGCATCATGCTAGCTTCATGCTAATCATGCTAGCATAATGCTAGCTTCATGCTAATCATGCTAGCATCATGCTAGCTTCATGCTAGCTACATGCTAATCATGCTAGCATCATGCTAGCTTCATGCTAATCATGCTAGCATCATGCTAGCTTCATGCTAATCATGCTAGCATCATGGTAGCTTCATGCTAATCATGCTAGCATCATGCTAGCTTCATGCTAGCTTCATGCTAATCATGCTAGCATCATGCTAGCTTCATGCTAATCATGCTAGCTACATGCTAATCATGCTAGCTTCATGCTAATCATGCTAGCATCATGCTAGCTTCATGCTTATCATGCTAGCATCATGCTAGCTTCATGCTAATCATGCTAGCATCATGCTAGCTTCATGCTAGCTACATGCTAATCATGCTAACATCATGCTAGCTACATGCTAATCATGCTAGCATCATGTTAGCTTCATGCTAATCATGCTAGCATCATGCTAGCTTCATGCTAGCTTCATGCTAATCATGCTAGCTTCATGCTAACATCATGGTAGCTTCATGCTAATCATGCTAGCATCATGCTAGCTTCATGCTAGCATCATGCTAACTTCATGCTAATCATGCTAGCTACATGCTAATCATGCTAGCTTCATGCTAATCATGCTAGCATCATGCTAGCTTCATGCTTATCATGCTAGCATCATGCTAGCTTCATGCTAATCATGCTAGCATCATGCTAGCTTCATGCTAGCTACATGCTAATCATGCTAACATCATGCTAGCTACATGCTAATCATGCTAACATCATGTTAGCTTCATGCTAATCATGCTAGCATCATGCTAGCTTCATGCTAGCTTCATGCTAATCATGCTAGCTTCATGCTAACATCATGGTAGCTTCATGCTAATCATGCTAGCATCATGCTAGCTTCATGCTAGCATCATGCTAACTTCATGCTAATCATGCTAGCATCATGCTAGCTTCATGCTAATCATGCTAGCATCATGCTAGCTTCATGCTAATCATGTTAGCTTCATGCTAGCTTCATGCTAATCATGCTAGCTTCATGCTAATCATGCTAGCATCATGCTAGCTTCATGCTAATCATGTTAGCTTCATGCTAGCTTCATGCTTATCATGTTAGCTTCATACTTAAACATACTAACTGCCAGATAGCCTACTAAACTAAACTTCTGTCAATCCGTTTTAAACGTTCAGGCTACGCTTTTTCAAGCCAACATAAAGTTTGTCTTCAAACTTTAATATCTAGTTATGTTGGCTTGAAAAAGCCAACATATTGTTATTGCTTTTAAACTTATTATGTTGGCTTGAAAAAGCCAACATATTGTTATTGCTTTTAAACTTATTATGTTGGCTTTGAAAAAGCCAATATATTGTTATTGCTATTAAACTTATTATTATGTTGGCTTGAGAAAGCCAACATACTGTTGTTGCACTTAAACTTATTATTATTATTATTATTATTATTATTATTCTTTTTCTTCTGAGACTAAAATTTCTAACTCTAACTCGTCCTAGAGCTTTCAAGCTACAGCCATCAAACTTTGGACAGACTTTCGGTCTGATCTGACGAGGTGTGCTATATCTTTTCTAACTGATGGGACCTTCCGAATTCCTAAACGGGGCGCTGAAACACCCCAAAATTTCCATTGACTTAACATTGAGACAAACTTTGACGGGTCAAAGCTGCGAGTGAGAAACTGGTAGAAACTTGTGGCTTACCACATTTAAGGAGGCTGACAGGCTGTGTAAGAACATACCTCACAATGGGGTGTAAGCTGTACCCCTGGGGTGTAAGAGGCCCCCAAAATTTCCCATTGACTTATAATGGGGCAGGAAACATGCCCATAAAAGGGAATAAAAGCGTCCCAGATGGAATATCTTCACTTTAGAGTGTCTTAGAGACATGGGGGTGGGCTCATTTTACTCAAGCATCCAATCAGTCTCTTAGGATCAGCCCAGAGCTATTAAGCCACGCCCCTAGCAACCATTTTGGGTACCCTAGCAACATCTCCCATAGACTACCATTATAAAAAGCCCAGATGGATATCTTTGCACCAGAGTGTCATAGAGACATGGGGGTGGGCTCATTTTACTCAGGCATCCAATCAGTCTCTTAGGATTCTTATTGAGGTATTAAGCCACGCCCCTAGCAACAAAATATGAAGACCCTAGCAACATAATAAACAAAGCCTTATATCTCTGGATCTGAACATCGTAGAGACATGGGGGTTGGACCGTTTTACTTGTGGCTTGAAGTGTGATCATTATGGGATGCCAATTTTCTCCCTAGCAACCAAACTTAGTACCCTAGCAACGGAATAAACAAAGCCTTATATCTCCGCATCAGAACATTGTAGAGACACGGGGGTTGGACCGTTTAACTTGTGGCTTGAAGGGTGATCATTATGGGATGCCAATTTTCTCCCTAGCAACCAAACTTAGTACCCTAGCAACGCAATAAATGTTAGCTTCATGCTAGCTTCCTGCTAATCATGCTAGCTTCATGCTAACATCATGCTAGCTTCATGCTAATCATGCTAACTTCATGCTAGCTTCATGCTAATCATGCTAACTTCATGCTAGCTTCATGCTAATCATGCTAACTTCATGCTAGCTTCATGCTAATCATGCTAGCATCATGCTAGCTTCATGCTAATCATGCTAACATCATGCTAGCTTCATGCTAATCATGCTAGCATCATGCTAGCTTCATGCTAATCATGCTAGCATCATGCTAGCTTCATGCTAATCATGCTAGCATCATGCTAGCTTCATGCTAATCATGCTAGCATCATGCTAGCTTCATGCTAATCATGCTAACTTCATGCTAGCTTCATGCTAATCATGCTAACTTCATGCTAGCTTCATGCTAATCATGCTAGCATCATGCTAGCTTCATGCTAATCATGCTAGCATCATGCTAGCTTCATGCTAATCATGCTAGCATCATGCTAGCTTCATGCTAATCATGCTAGCATCATGCTAGCTTCATGCTAATCATGCTAGCATCATGCTAGCTTCATGCTAATCATGCTAGCATCATGCTAGCTTCATGCTAATCATGCTAGCATCATGCTAGCTTCATGCTAATCATGCTAGCATCATGCTAGCTTCATGCTAATCATGCTAGCATCATGCTAGCTTCATGCTAATCATGCTAGCATCATGCTAGCTTCATGCTAATCATGCTAGCATCATGCTAGCTTCATGCTAATCATGCTAACATCATGCTAGCTTCATGCTAATCATGCTAGCATCATGCTAGCTTCATGCTAATCATGCTAGCATCATGCTAGCTTCATGCTAATCATGCTAACATCATGCTAGCTTCATGCTAATCATGGTAGCATCATGCTAGCTTCATGCTAATCATGCTAGCATCAAGCTAGCTTCATGCTAATAATGCTAGCTTCATGCTAATCATGCTAGCTTCATGCTAATCATGCTAGCATCATGCTAGCTTCATGCTAATCATGCTAGCATCATGCTAATCATGCTAGCATCAAGCTAGCTTCATGCTGATCATGCTAGGTTCATGCTAGCTTCATGCTAATCATGCTACCTTCATACTTAAACATACTAACAGCCAGATACCCTACTAAACTAAACTTATGTCAAACCGTTTTAAACGTTCAGGCTACGCTTTCTCAAGCCAACATAAAGTTTGTCTTCAAACTTTACTATCTAGTTATTATTCTTTTTCTCCCCCCAAAATTTCGGCAACTAACTCGTCCTAGGGCTTTCAAGCTACATGCACCAAATTTTCCACAGACCTTCAGACTGGTCTGACTTAGTGTGCTATATCTTTTCTAACTGATGGGACCTTCCGAATTCCTAAACGGGGGTCTCGAACACCCCAAAATTTCCATTGACTTAACATTGAGACAAACTTTGACGGGTCATAGCTGTGAGTGAGAAACTTGTAGAAACTTGTGACTTACCACATTTAAGGTGGCTGACAGGCTCTGTAAGAACATACATCACAATGGGGTGTAAGCTATACCCCTGGGGTGTAAGAGGCCCCCAAAATTTCCCATTGACTTATAATGGGGCAGGAAACATGCCCATATAAAGGAATAAAAGCGTCCCAGATGGAATATCTACACTTTAGAGTGTCGTAGAGACATGGGGGTTGGACCGTTTTACTTGTGGCTTGAAGGTTGATCATTATGGGATGCCAATTTTCTCCCTAGCAACCAAACTTAGTACCCTAGCAACGGAATAAACAAAGCCTTATATCTCCGCTTCAGAACATCATAGAGACACGGGGGTTGGACCGTTTTACCTGTGGCTTGAAGGTTGATCATTATGGGATGCCAATTTTCTCCCTAGCAACCAAACTAAATACCCTAGCAACGGAATAAACAAAGCCTTATATCTCCGCTTCAGAATATCATAGAGACACGGGGGTTGGACCGTTTTACTTGTGGCTTGAAGGTTGATCATTATGGGATGCCAATTTTCTCCCTAGCAACCAAACTTAGTACCCTAGCAACGGAATAAACAAAGCCTTATATCTCCGCTTCAGAACATCATAGAGACACGGGGGTTGGACCGTTTTACTTGTGGCTTGAAGGTTGATCATTATGGGATGCCAATTTTCTCCCTAGCAACCAAACTAAGTACCCTAGCAACGGAATAAACAAAGCCTTATATCTCCGCTTCAGAACATCATAGAGACACGGGGGTTGGACCGTTTTACTTGTGGCTTGAAGGTTGATCATTATGGGATGCCAATTTTCTCCCTAGCAACCAAACTTAGTACCCTAGCAACGGAATAAACAAAGCCTTATATCTCCGCTTCAGAACATCATAGAGACACGGGGGTTGGACCGTTTTACCTGTGGCTTGAAGTGTGATCATTATGGGATGCCAATTTTCTCCCTAGCAACCAAACTTAGTACCCTAGCAACGGAATAAACAAAGCCTTATATCTCCGCTTCAGAACATCATAGAGACACGGGGGTTGGACCGTTTTACTTGTGGCTTTAAGTGTGATCATTATGGGATGCCAATTTTCTCCCTAGCAACCAAACTTAGTACCCTAGCAACGGAATAAACAAAGCCTTATATCTCCGCTTCATAACATCATAGAGACACGGGGGTTGGACCGTTTTACTTGTGGCTTGAAGGTTGATCATTATGGGATGCCAATTTTCTCCCTAGCAACCAACCTAAGTACCCTAGCAACGGAATAAACAAAGCCTTATATCTCCGCTTCAGAACATCATAGAGACACGGGGGTTGGACCGTTTTACTTGTGGCTTGAAGGTTGATTATTATGGGATGCCAATTTTCTCCCTAGCAACCAAACTTAGTATCCTAGCAACAGAATAAACAAAACCTTATATCTCCGCATCAGAACATCATAGAGATACGGGGGTTGGACCGTTTTACTTGTGGCTTGAAGTGTGATCATTATTGGATGCCAATTTTCTCCTTAGCAACCAAACTTAGTACCCTAGCAACGGAATAAACAAAGCCTTATATCTCCGCTTCAGAACATCATAGAGACACGGGGGTTGGACCGTTTTACTTGTGGCTTTAAGTGTGATCATTATGGGATGCCAATTTTCTCCCTAGCAACCAAACTTAGTACCCTAGCAACGGAATAAATGTTAGCTTCATGCTAGCTTCATGCTAATCATGTTAGCTTCATGCTAGCTTCATGCTAATCATGTTAGCTTCATGCTAGCTTCATGCTAATCATGCTAACATCATGCTAGCTTCATGCTAATCATGCTAGCATCATGCTAGCTTCATGCTAATCATGCTAGCTTCATGCTAATCATGTTAGCTTCATGCTAATCATGCTAGCTTCATGCTAGTCATGCTAGAATCATGCTAGCTTCATGCTAATCATGCTAACATCATGTTAATCATGTTAGCTTCATGCTAGCATCATCTAAATCATGCTAGCATCATGCTAAATCATGCTAGCTTCATACTTAAACATACTAACAGCCAGATAGCCTACTAAAATAAACTTCTGTCAAACCGTTTTAAATGTTCCGGCTACGCTTTTTCAAGCCAACATAAAGTTTGTCCTCAAACTTTAATATCTAGTTATTATTATTATTCTTTTTCTCCCCCCAAAATTATAAACACTAACTCGTCCTAGAGCTTTCAAGCTACATGCACCAAATTTTCCACAGACCTTCAGACTGGTCTGACTTAGTGTGCTATATCTTTTCTAACTGATGGGACCTTCCGAATTCCTAAACGGGGGTCTCGAACACCCCAAAATTTCCATTGACTTAACATTGAGACAAACTTTGACGGGTCATAGCTGTGAGTGAGAAACTTTTAGAAACTTGTGGCTTACCACATTTAAGGAGGCTGACAGGCTCTGTAAGAACATACATCACAATGGGGTGTAAGCTATACCCCTGGGGTGTAAGAGGCCCCCAAAATTTCCCATTGACTTATAATGGGGCAGGAAACATGCCCATATAAGGGAGTAAAAGCGTCCCAGATGGAATATCTTCACTTTAGAGTGTCGTAGAGACATGGGGGTGGGCTCGTTTTACTCAGGCATCCAATAGGTCTCTTAGGATCGCCCCAAAGCTATTAAGCCACGCCCCTAGCAACAATTTTGGGTACCCTAGCAACATCTCCCATAGACTGCCATTTTAAAAAGCCCAGATGGATATCTTTACACCAGAGTGTCATAGAGACATAGGGGTGGGCTCATTTTACTCAGGCATCCAATCAGTCTCTTAGGATTCCTACTAAGGTATTAAACTACGCCCCTAGCAACCAATTTGAGCACCCTAGCAACATAATAAACAAAGCCTTATATCTTTGGATCTGAACATCTTAGAGACATGGGGGTTGGGTCTTTGGGTCATGTTAGCTTCATGCTAGCTCCATGCTAAGTCATACTAGCTTCATGCTAGTTTCATGCTAGCTTTATGCTAATTTCATAATAAATCTTGCTAACTTAATGCTAAATCATGCTAACTTCATGTTAAATCTTGTTAGCTGCACATTAAATAGTGCTAGCTTAATGCTAATCATGCTAGCATTAATGCTTATCATGCTAGCTTCTCGTTAAATCGTGCTAGCTTCATGCTAATCATGCTATTCTCATGCTAATCATGCTAACATCATGTTAATCATGCTAGCATCATGCTAGCTTCATGCTAATCATGCTAGCATCATGCTAGCTTCATGCTAATCATGCTAGCATCATGCTAGCTTCATGCTAATCATGCTAGCATCATGCTAGCTTAATGGTAGTCATGCTAGCTTTATGCTAACTTCATGTTAATCATGCTAGCTTTATGCTAGCTTCATGCTTATCATGCTAGCATCATGCTAGCTTCATGCTAATCATGCTAGCATCATGTTAGCTTCATGCTAATCATGTTAGCTTCATGCTAATCATGTTAGCATCATGTTAGCTTCATGTTAATCATGCTAGCTTCATGCTAACTTCATGCTAATCATGATAGCTACATGCTAATCATGCTAGCATCATGCTAGCTACATACTAATCATGCTAGCATCATGCTAGCTTCATGCTAATCATGCTAGCTTCATGCTAGCATCATGATAGCTTCATGCTAATCATGCTAGCTTCATGCTAGCATCATGCTAGCTTCATGCTAATCATGCTAGCATCATGCTAACATCATGCTAGCTTCATGCTAATCATGCTAACATCATGCTAGCTTCATGCTAATCATGGTACCATCATGCTAGCTTCATGCTAATCATGCTAGCATCATGCTAGCTTCATGCTAATCATGCTAGCTTCATGCTAGCATCATGCTAGCTTCATGCTAATCATGGTACCATCATGCTAGCTTCATGCTAATCATGCTAGCATCATGGTAGCTTCATGCTAATCATGCTAGCATCATGCTAGCTTCATGCTAATCATGCTAGCATCATGCTAGCTTCATGCTAATCATGCTAGCATCATGCTAGCTTAATGCTAATTATGCTAGCTTTATGCTAACTTCATGCTAATCATGTTAGCTTCATGCTAATCATGCTAGCATCATGCTAGCTTCATGTTAATCATGCTAGCTTCATGTTAGCTTCATGCTAATCATGCTAGCATCATGCTAGCTTCATGCTAATCATGCTTGCATCATGCTAGCTTCATGCTAATCATGCTAGCATCATGCTAGCTTAATGCTAATTATGCTAGCTTTATGCTAACTTCATGCTAATCATGCTAGATTCATGCTAATCATGCTAGCATCATGCTAGCATCATGCTAGCTTCATGCTAATCATGCTAACATCATGCTAGCTTCATGCTAATCATGCTAACATCATGCTAGCTTAATGCTAATCATGCTAACATCATGCTAGCTTAATGCTAATCATGCTAGCATCATGCTAGCTTCATGCTAATCATGTTAGCTTCATGCTAGCTTCATGTTAATCATGTTAGCTTCATGCTAGCTTCATGCTAATCATGTTAGCTTCATACTTAAACATACTAACTGCCAGATAGCCTACTAAACTAAACTTCTGTCAGTCCGTTTTAAACGTTCAGGCTACGCTTTTTCAAGCCAACATAAAGTTTGTCTTCAAACTTTAATATCTAGTTATTATTATTCTTCTTAGCACCCCAAAATTTCTGACACTAACTCGTCCTAGAGCTTTCAAGCTACATGCACCAAATTTTCCACGGACCTTCAGACTGGTCTGACTTAGTGTGCTATATCTTTTCTAACTGATGGGACCTTCCGAATTCCTAAACGGGGCGCTCAAACACCCCAAATTTCCCATTTACTTAACATGGAGACAAACTTTGACGGGCCATAGCTGCGAGTGAGAAACTTGTAGAAACTTGTGGCTTACCACATTTAAGGAGGCTGACAGGCTCTGTAAGAACATACATCACATTAAGGTGTAAGCTGTACCCCTGGGGTGTAAGAGGCCCCCAAAATTTCCCATTGACTTATAATGGGGCAGGAAACATGCCCATATAAGGGAGTAAAAGCGTCCCAGATGGAATATCTTTACTTTAGAGTGTCGTATAGACATGGGGGTGGGCTCATTTTACTCAGTCATCCAATCAGTCTCTTAGGATCGCCCCAGAGCTATTAAGCCACGCCCCTAGCAACAATTTTGGGTACCCTAGCAACATCTCCCATAGACTACCATTATAAAAAGCCCAGATGGATATCTTTACACCAGAGTGTCATAGAGACATAGGGGTGGGCTCATTTTACTCAGGCATCCAATCAGTCTCTTAGGATTCCTACTGAGGTATTAAACCACGCCCCTAGCAACCAATTTGAGCACCCTAGCAACATAATAAACAAAGCCTTATATCTCTGGATCTGAACATCATAGAGACATGGGGGTTGGGTCTTTGGGTCATGTTAGCTTCATGCTAGCTCCATGCTAAGTCATACTAGCTTCATGCTAGTTTCATGCTAGCTTTATGCTAATTTCATAATAAATCTTGCTAACTTCATGCTAAATCATGCTAACTTCATGTTAAATCTTGTTAGCTGCACGCTAAATAGTACTAGCTTAATGCTAATCATGCTAGCATCATGCTAATCATGCTAGCTTCACGTTAAATCATGCTAGCTTCATGCTAATCATGCTATTCTCATGCTAACTTCATGTTAATCATGCAAGCCTCGTGCTAGCTTCATGCTAGCTTCATGCTAATCTTGCTAGTTTCATGCTAGCTTCATGCTAATCATGCTAGCATCATGCTAGCTTCATGCTAATCATGCTAGCATCATGCTAGCTTCATGCTAATCATGCTAGAATCATGCTAGTTTCATGCTAATCATGCTAGCTTTATGCTAGCTTCATGCTAATCGTGCTAGCATCATGCTAGCTTCATGCTAATCGTGCTAGCTTCATGCTAGCTACATGCTAATCGTGCTAGCATCATGCTAATTAGCTACATGCTAATCATGCTAGCATCATGCTAGCTTCATGCTAATCATGCTAGCTTCATGCTAATCATGCTAGCATCATACTAGCTTCATGCTAATCATGCTAGCATCATGCTAGCTTCATGCTAGCTTCATGCTAAGCATGCTAACATCATGCTAGCTACATGCTTATCATGCTAGCATCATGCTAGCTTCATGCTAATCATGCTAGCTTCATGCTAATCATGCTAGCATCATGCTAGCTTCATGCTAATCATGCTAGCATCATGTTAGCATCATGCTAGCTTCATGCTAATCATGCTAGCATCATGCTAGCTTCATGCTAATCATGCTAGCATCATGCTAGCTTCATGCTAATCATGCTAGCATCATGCTAGCTTCATGCTAGCTTCATGCTAATCATGCTAGCATCATGCTAGCTTCATGCTAATCATGCTAGCATCATGCTAGCTTCATGCTAATCATGCTAGCATCATGCTAGCTACATGCTAATCATGCTAGCATCATGCTAGCTTCATGCTAATCATGCTAGCTTCATGCTAATCATGCTAGCATCATGCTAATCATGCTAGCATCATGCTAGCTTCATGCTAATCATGCTAGCATCATGCTAGCTTCATGCTAGCTTCATGCTAGCTACATGCTAATCATGCTAACATCATGCTAGCTTCATGCTAATCATGCTAGCTTCATGCTAATCATGCTAGCATCATGCTAGCTTCATGCTAATCATGCTAGCATCATGCTAGCTTCATGCTAATCATCCTAGCATCATGCTAGCTTCATGCTAGCTTCATGCTAATCATGCTAGCATCATGCTAGCTTCATGCTAATCATGCTAGCATCATGCTAGCTTCATGCTAATCATGCTAGCATCATGCTAGCTTCATGCTAATCATGCTAGCATCATGCTAGCTTCATGCTAATCATGCTAGCATCATGCTAGCTTCATGCTAGCTACATGCTAATCATGCTAACATCATGCTAGCTACATGCTAATCATGCTAGCTTCATGTTCGCTTCATGCTAATCATGCTAACATCATGCTAGCTTCATGCTAATCATGCTAGCATCATGCTAGCTTCATGCTAATCATGCTAGCATCATGCTAGCTTCATGCTAATCATGGTAACATCATGCTACCTTCATGCTAATCATGCTAGCTTCATGCTAGCATCATGGTAGCTTCATGCTAATCATGCTAGCATCATGCTAGCTTCATGCTAATCATGCTAGCATCATGCTAGCTTCATGCTAATCATGGTAGCTTCATGCTAGCTTCATGCTAATCATGTTAGCTTTATACTTAAACATACTAACTGCCAGATAGCCTACTAAACTAAACTTCTGTCAATCCGTTTTAAACGTTCAGGCTACGCTTTTTCAAGCCAACATAAAGTTTGTCTTCAAACTTTAATATCTAGTTATTATTATTCTTTTTCTGTTCCAAAATTTCTGACACTAACTCGTCCTAGAGCTTTCAAGCTACATGCACCAAATTTTCCACAGACCTTCAGACTGGTCTGACTTAGTGTGCTATATCTTTTCTAACTGATGGGACCTTCCGAATTCCTAAACGGGGGTCTCGAACACCCCAAAATTTCCATTGACTTAACATTGAGACAAACTTTGACGGGTCATAGCTGTGAGTGAGAAACTTGTAGAAACTTGTGGCTTACCACATTTAAGGTGGCTGACAGGCTCTGTAAGAACATACATCACAATGGGGTGTAAGCTATACCCCTGGGGTGTAAGAGGCCCCCAAAATTTCCCATTGACTTATAATGGGGCAGGAAACATGCCCATATAAGGGAATAAAAGCGTCCCAGATGGAATATCTTTACTTTAGAGTGTCGTAGAGACATGGGGGTGGGCTCATTTTACTCAGTCATCCAATCAGTCTCTTAGGATCGCCCCAAAGCTATTTAGCCACGCCCCTAGCAACAATTTTGGGTACCCTAGCAACATCTCCCATAGACTACCATTATAAAAAGCCCAGATGGATATCTTTACACCAGAGTGTCATAGAGACATAGGGGTGGGCTCATTTTACTCAGGCATCCAATCAGTCTCTTAGGATTCCTACTGAGGTATTAAACCACGCCCCTAGCAACCAATTTGAGCACCCTAGCAACATAATAAACAAAGCCTTATATCTCTGGATCTGAACATCTTAGAGACATGGGGGTTGGGTCTTTGGGTCATGTTAGCTTCATGCTAGCTCCATGCTAAGTCATACTAGCTTCATGCTAGTTTCATGCTAGCTTTATGCTAATTTCATAATAAATCTTGCTAACTTCATGCTAAATCATGCTAACTTCATGTTAAATCTTGTTAGCTGCACGCTAAATAGTGCTAGCTTAATGCTAATCATGCTAGCATCATGCTAATCATGCTAGCTTCACGTTAAATCATGCTAGCTTCATGCTAATCATGCTATTCTCATGCTAACTTCATGTTAATCATGCAAGCCTCGTGCTAGCTTCATGCTAGCTTCATGCTAATCTTGCTAGTTTCATGCTAGCTTCATGCTAATCATGCTAGCATCATGCTAGCTTCATGCTAATCATGCTAGAATCATGCTAGTTTCATGCTAATCATGCTAGCATCATGCTAGCTTCATGCTAATCATGCTAGCATCATGCTAGCTTCATGCTAATCATGCTAGCTTCATGCTAATCATGCTAGCTTCATGCTAGCTTCATGCTAGCTACATGCTAATCATGCTAACATCATGCTAGCTTCATGCTAATCATGCTAGCTTCATGCTAATCATGCTAACATCATGCTAGCTTCATGCTAGCTTCATGCTAATCATGCTAGCTTCATGCTAATCATGCTAGCATCATGCTAGCTTCATGCTAATCATGCTAGCTTCATGCTAGCTACATGCTAATCATGCTAGCATCATGCTAGCTTCATGCTAATCATGCTAGCATCATGCTAGCTTCATGCTAATCATGCTAGCATCATGCTAGCTTCATGCTAACATCATGCTAGCTTCATGCTAATCATGCTAGCTTCATGCTAGCTACATGCTAATCATGCTAGCATCATGCTAGCTACATGCTAATCATGCTAGCTTCATGCTAATCATGCTAGCATCATGCTAGCTTCATGCTAATCATGCTAACATCATGCTAGCTTCATGCTAGCTACATACTAATCATGCTAGCATCATGCTAGCTTCATGCTAATCATGCTAGCATCATGCCAATCATGCTAGCATCATGCTAGCTTCATGCTAATCATGCTAGCTTCATGCTAGCATCATGGTAGCTTCATGCTAATCATGCTAGCATCATGGTAGCTTCATGCTAATCATGCTAGCATCATGCTAACTTCATGCTAATCATGCTAGCATCATGCTAGCTTCATGCTAATCATGCTAGCATCATGCTAGCTTCATGCTAATCATGTTAGCTTCATGCTAGCTTCATGCTAATCATGTTAGCTTCATACTTAAACATACTAACTGCCAGATAGCCTACTAAACTAAACTTCTGTCAATCCGTTTTAAACGTTCAGGCTACGCTTTTTCAAGCCAACATAAAGTTTGTCTTCAAACTTTAATATCTAGTTATTATGTTGGCTTTGAAAAAGCCAATATATTGTTATTGCTATTAAACTTATTATTATTATGTTGGCTTGAAAAAGCCAACATATTGTTATTATGTTGGCTTGAGAAAGCCAACATACTGTTGTTGCACTTAAACTTATTATTATTATTATTATTATTATTATTATTATTATTATTATTCTTTTTCTTCTGAGACTAAAATTTCTAACTCTAACTCGTCCTAGAGCTTTCAAGCTACAGCCATCAAACTTTGGACAGACTTTCGGTCTGATCTGACGAGGTGTGCTATATCTTTTCTAACTGATGGGACCTTCCGAATTCCTAAACGGGGCGCTGAAACGCCCCAAAATTTCCATTGACTTAACATTGAGACAAACTTTGACGGGTCAAAGCTGCGAGTGAGAAACTTGTAGAAACTTGTGGCTTACCACATTTAAGGAGGCTGACAGGCTGTGTAAGAACATACCTCACAATGGGGTGTAAGCTGTACCCCTGGGGTGTAAGAGGCCCCCAAAATTTCCCATTGACTTATAATGGGGCAGGAAACATGCCCATAAAAGGGAATAAAAGCGTCCCAGATGGAATATCTTCACTTTAGAGTGTCTTAGAGACATGGGGGTGGGCTCATTTTACTCAAGCATCCAATCAGTCTCTTAGGATCACCCCAGAGCTATTAAGCCACGCCCCTAGCAACAATTTTGGGTACCCTAGCAACATCTCCCATAGACTACCAATATAGAAAGCCCAGATGGATATCTTTGCACCAGAGTGTCATAGAGACATAGGGGTGGGCTCATTTTACTCAGGCATCCAATCAGTCTCTTAGGATTCTTATTGAGGTATTAAGCCACGCCCCTAGCAACAAAATATGAAGACCCTAGCAACATAATAAACAAAGCCTTATATCTCTGGATCTGAACATCGTAGAGACACAGGGGTTGGACCGTTTTACTTGTGGCTTGAAGTGTAATCATTATGGGATGCCAATTTTCTCCCTAGCAACCAAACTTAGTACCCTAGCAACGGAATAAACAAAGCCTTATATCTCCGCTTCAGAACATCATAGAGACACGGGGGTTGGACCGTTTTACTTGTGGCTTAAAGTGTGATCATTATGGGATGCCAATTTTCTCCCTAGCAACCAAACTTAGTACCCTAGCAACGGAATAAACAAAGCCTCATATCTCTGCATCAGAAAATTGTAGAGACACGGGGGTTGGACCGTTTTACTTGTGGCTTGAAGTGTGATCATTATGGGATGCCAATTTTCTCCCTAGCAACCAAACTTAGTACCCTAGCAACGCAATACATGTTAGCTTCATGCTAGCTTCCTGCTAATCATGCTAGCTTCATGCTAGCTTCCTGCTAATCATGCTAGCTTCATGCTAGCTTCATGCTAATCATGCTAACTTCATGCTAGCTTCATGCTAATCATGCTAACATCATGCTAGCTTCATGCTAATCATGCTAGCATCATGCTAGCTTCATGCTAATCATGCTAGCATCATGCTAGCTTCATGCTAATCATGTTAGCATCATGCTAGCTTCATGCTAACTTCATGCTAATCATGCTAGCTTCATGCTAGCTTCATGCTAATCATGCTAGCATCATGCTAGCTTCATGCTAGCATCATGCTAGCTTCATGCTAATCATGCTAGCATCATGCTAGCTTCATGCTAATCATGCTAGCTTCATGCTAATCATGCTAACATCATGCTAGCTTCATGCTAATCATGCTAGCATCATGCTAGCTTCATGCTAATCATGCTAGCATCATGCTAGCTTCATGCTAATCATGCTAGCATCATGCTAGCTTCATGCTAATCATGCTAGCATCATGCTAGCTTCATGCTAATCATGCTAGCATCATGCTAGCTTCATGCTAATCATGCTAGCATCATGCTAGCTTCATGCTAATCATGCTAGCATCATGCTAGCTTCATGCTAATCATGCTAGCATTATGCTAGCTTCATGCTAATATTATGCTAGCTTCATGCTAATTATGCTAACTTCATGCTAATCATGCTAGCTTCATGCTAATCATGCTAACTTCATGCTAATCATGCTAGCATCATGCTAGCTTCATGCTAATCATGCTAGCATCATGCTAGCTTCATGTTAATCATGCTAACATCATGCTAGCTTCATGGTAAATCATGCTACCTTCATACTTAAACATACTAACAGCCAGATAGCCTACTAAACTAAACTTATGTCAAACCGTTTTAAACGTTCAGGCTACGCTTTCTCAAGCCAACATAAAGTTTGTCTTCAAACTTTACTATCTAGTTGCTTTTAAACTTATTATTATTATTCTTTTTCTGAGACCAAAATTACGAACACTAACTCGTCCTAGAGCTTTCAAGCTACATGCACCAAATTTTCCACGGACCTTCAGACTGGTCTGACGGAGTGTGCTATATCTTTTCTAACTGATGGGACCTTCCGAATTCCTAAACGGGGGGCTCGAACACCCCAAAATTTCCATTGACTTAACATTGAGACAAACTTTGACGAGTCATAGCTGTGAGTGAGAAACTTGTAGAAACTTGTGGCTTACCACATTTAAGGAGGCTGACAGGCTCTGTAAGAACATACATCACAATGGGGTTTAAGCTATACCCCTGGGGTGTAAGAGGCCCCCAAAATTTCCCATTGACTTATAATGGGGCAGGGAACATGCCCATATAAGGGAATAAAAGCGTCCCAGATGGAATATCTTTACTTTAGAGTGTCGTAGAGACATGGGGGTGGGCTCATTTTACTCAGTCATCCAATCAGTCTCTTAGGATCGCCCCAAAGCTATTTAGCCACGCCCCTAGCAACAATTTTGGGTACCCTAGCAACATCTCCCATAGACTACCATTATAAAAAGCCCAGATGGATATCTTTACACCAGAGTGTCATAGAGACATAGGGGTGGGCTCATTTTACTCAGGCATCCAATCAGTCTTAATAGGATTCTTATTGAGGCATTAAGCCACGCCCCTAGCAACCAAATTTGAGCACCCTAGCAACATAATAAACAAAGCCTTATATCTCTTGGTCTGAACATCATAGAGACATGGGGGTTGGGTCTTTGGGTCATGTTAGCTTCATGCTAGCTCCATGCTAAGTCATACTAGCTTCATGCTAGTTTCATGCTAGCTTTATGCTAATTTCATAATAAATCTTGCTAACTTCATGCTAAATCATGCTAACTTCATGTTAAATCTTGTTAGCTGCACGTTAAATAGTGCTAGCTTAATGCTAATCATGCTAGCATCATGCTAATCATGCTAGCTTCACGTTAAATCATGCTAGCTTCATGCTAATCATGCTATTCTCATGCTAACTTCATGTTAATCATGCAAGCCTCGTGCTAGCTTCATGCTAGCTTCATGCTAATCTTGCTAGTTTCATGCTAGCTTCATGCTAATCATGCTAACATCATGCTAGCTTCATGCTAATCATGCTAGCATCATGCTAGCTTCATGCTAATCATGCTAGAATCATGCTAGTTTCATGCTAATCATGCTAGCTTTATGCTAGCTTCATGCTAATCATGCTAGCATCATGCTAGCTTCATGCTAATCATGCTAGCATCATGCTAGCTTCATGCTAATCATGCTAGCATCATGCTAGCTTCATGCTAATCATGGTAGTTTCATGCTAGCTTCATGTTAATCATGCTAACATCATGCTAGCTTCATGCTAATCATGCTAGCATCATGCTAGCTTCATGGTAAATCATGCTACCTTCATACTTAAACATACTAACAGCCAGATAGCCTACTAAACTAAACTTATGTCAAACCGTTTTAAACGTTCAGGCTACGCTTTCTCAAGCCAACATAAAGTTTGTCTTCAAACTTTACTATCTAGTTGCTTTTAAACTTATTATTATTATTCTTTTTCTGAGACCAAAATTACGAACACTAACTCGTCCTAGAGCTTTCAAGCTACATGCACCAAATTTTCCACGGACCTTCAGACTGGTCTGACGGAGTGTGCTATATCTTTTCTAACTGATGGGACCTTCCGAATTCCTAAACGGGGGGCTCGAACACCCCAAAATTTCCATTGACTTAACATTGAGACAAACTTTGACGAGTCATAGCTGTGAGTGAGAAACTTGTAGAAACTTGTGGCTTACCACATTTAAGGAGGCTGACAGGCTCTGTAAGAACATACATCACAATGGGGTTTAAGCTATACCCCTGGGGTGTAAGAGGCCCCCAAAATTTCCCATTGACTTATAATGGGGCAGGGAACATGCCCATATAAGGGAATAAAAGCGTCCCAGATGGAATATCTTTACTTTAGAGTGTCGTAGAGACATGGGGGTGGGCTCATTTTACTCAGTCATCCAATCAGTCTCTTAGGATCGCCCCAAAGCTATTTAGCCACGCCCCTAGCAACAATTTTGGGTACCCTAGCAACATCTCCCATAGACTACCATTATAAAAAGCCCAGATGGATATCTTTACACCAGAGTGTCATAGAGACATAGGGGTGGGCTCATTTTACTCAGGCATCCAATCAGTCTTAATAGGATTCTTATTGAGGCATTAAGCCACGCCCCTAGCAACCAAATTTGAGCACCCTAGCAACATAATAAACAAAGCCTTATATCTCTTGGTCTGAACATCATAGAGACATGGGGGTTGGGTCTTTGGGTCATGTTAGCTTCATGCTAGCTCCATGCTAAGTCATACTAGCTTCATGCTAGTTTCATGCTAGCTTTATGCTAATTTCATAATAAATCTTGCTAACTTCATGCTAAATCATGCTAACTTCATGTTAAATCTTGTTAGCTGCACGTTAAATAGTGCTAGCTTAATGCTAATCATGCTAGCATCATGCTAATCATGCTAGCTTCACGTTAAATCATGCTAGCTTCATGCTAATCATGCTATTCTCATGCTAACTTCATGTTAATCATGCAAGCCTCGTGCTAGCTTCATGCTAGCTTCATGCTAATCTTGCTAGTTTCATGCTAGCTTCATGCTAATCATGCTAACATCATGCTAGCTTCATGCTAATCATGCTAGCATCATGCTAGCTTCATGCTAATCATGCTAGAATCATGCTAGTTTCATGCTAATCATGCTAGCTTTATGCTAGCTTCATGCTAATCATGCTAGCATCATGCTAGCTTCATGCTAATCATGCTAGCATCATGCTAGCTTCATGCTAATCATGCTAGCATCATGCTAGCTTCATGCTAATCATGGTAGTTTCATGCTAGCTTCATGTTAATCATGCTAACATCATGCTAGCTTCATGCTAATCATGCTAGCATCATGCTAGCTTCATGCTAATCATGCTAGAATCATGCTAGTTTCATGCTAATCATGCTAGCTTTATGCTAGCTTCATGCTAATCATGCTAGCATCATGCTAGCTTCATGCTAATCATGCTAGCATAATGCTAGCTTCATGCTAATCATGCTAGCATCATGCTAGCTTCATGCTAGCTACATGCTAATCATGCTAGCATCATGCTAGCTTCATGCTAATCATGCTAGCATCATGCTAGCTTCATGCTAATCATGCTAGCATCATGGTAGCTTCATGCTAATCATGCTAGCATCATGCTAGCTTCATGCTAGCTTCATGCTAATCATGCTAGCATCATGCTAGCTTCATGCTAATCATGCTAGCATCATGCTAGCTTCATGCTAATCATGCTAGCTACATGCTAATCATGCTAGCTTCATGCTAATCATGCTAGCATCATGCTAGCTTCATGCTTATCATGCTAGCATCATGCTAGCTTCATGCTAATCATGCTAGCATCATGCTAGCTTCATGCTAGCTACATGCTAATCATGCTAACATCATGCTAGCTACATGCTAATCATGCTAGCATCATGTTAGCTTCATGCTAATCATGCTAGCATCATGCTAGCTTCATGCTAGCTTCATGCTAATCATGCTAGCTTCATGCTAACATCATGGTAGCTTCATGCTAATCATGCTAGCATCATGCTAGCTTCATGCTAGCATCATGCTAACTTCATGCTAATCATGCTAGCATCATGCTAGCTTCATGCTAATCATGTTAGCATCATGCTAGCTTCATGCTAATCATGTTAGCTTCATGCTAGCTTCATGCTAATCATGCTAGCTTCATGCTAATCATGCTAGCATCATGCTAGCTTCATGCTAATCATGTTAGCTTCATGCTAGCTTCATGCTAATCATGCTAGCATCATGCTAGCTTCATGCTAATCATGCTAGCATAATGCTAGCTTCATGCTAATCATGCTAGCATCATGCTAGCTTCATGCTAGCTTCATGCTAGCTACATGCTAATCATGCTAGCATCATGCTAGCTTCATGCTAATCATGCTAGCATCATGCTAGCTTCATGCTAATCATGCTAGCATCATGGTAGCTTCATGCTAATCATGCTAGCATCATGCTAGCTTCATGCTAGCTTCATGCTAATCATGCTAACATCATGCTAGCTTCATGCTAATCATGCTAGCATCATGCTAGCTTCATGCTAATCATGCTAGCTACATGCTAATCATGCTAGCTTCATGCTAATCATGCTAGCATCATGCTAGCTTCATGCTTATCATGCTAGCATCATGCTAGCTTCATGCTAACCATGCTAGCATCATGCTAGCTTCATGCTAGCTACATGCTAATCATGCTAACATCATGCTAGCTACATGCTAATCATGCTAGCATCATGTTAGCTTCATGCTAATCATGCTAGCATCATGCTAGCTTCATGCTAGCTTCATGCTAATCATGCTAGCTTCATGCTAACATCATGGTAGCTTCATGCTAATCATGCTAGCATCATGCTAGCTTCATGCTAGCATCATGCTAACTTCATGCTAATCATGCTAGCATCATGCTAGCTTCATGCTAATCATGCTAGCATCATGCTAGCTTCATGCTAATCATGTTAGCTTCATGCTAGCTTCATGCTAATCATGCTAGCTTCATGCTAATCATGCTAGCATCATGCTAGCTTCATGCTAATCATGTTAGCTTCATGCTAGCTTCATGCTAATCATGTTAGCTTCATACTTAAACATACTAACTGCCAGATAGCCTACTAAACTAAACTTCTGTCAATCCGTTTTAAACGTTCAGGCTACGCTTTTTCAAGCCAACATAAAGTTTGTCTTCAAACTTTAATATCTAGTTATTATTATGTTGGCTTGAAAAAGCCAACATATTGTTATTGCTTTTAAACTTATTATTATTATTCTTCTTAGCACCCCAAAATTTTGGACACTAACTCGTCCTAGAGCTTTCAAGCTACATGCACCAAATTTTCCACGGACCTTCAGACTGGTCTGACTTAGTGTGCTATATCTTTTCTAACTGATGGGACCTTCCGAATTCCTAAACGGGGCGCTCAAACACCCCAAATTTCCCATTTACTTAACATGGAGACAAACTTTGACGGGCCATAGCTGCGAGTGAGAAACTTGTAGAAACTTGTGGCTTACCACATTTAAGGAGGCTGACAGGCTCTGTAAGAACATACATCACATTAAGGTGTAAGCTGTACCCCTGGGGTGTAAGAGGCCCCCAAAATTTCCCATTGACTTATAATGGGGCAGGAAACATGCCCATATAAGGGAGTAAAAGCGTCCCAGATGGAATATCTTCACTTTAGAGTGTCGTATAGACATGGGGGTGGGCTCATTTTACTCAGTCATCCAATCAGTCTCTTAGGATCGCCCCAGAGCTATTAAGCCACGCCCCTAGCAACAATTTTGGGTACCCTAGCAACATCTCCCATAGACTACCATTATAAAAAGCCCAGATGGATATCTTTACACCAGAGTGTCATAGAGACATAGGCGTGGGCTCATTTTACTCAGGCATCCAATCAGTCTCTTAGGATTCCTACTGAGGTATTAAACCACGCCCCTAGCAACCAATTTGAGCACCCTAGCAACATAATAAACAAAGCCTTATATCTCTGGATCTGAACATCATAGAGACATGGGGGTTGGGTCTTTGGGTCATGTTAGCTTCATGCTAGCTCCATGCTAAGTCATACTAGCTTCATGCTAGTTTCATGCTAGCTTTATGCTAATTTCATAATAAATCTTGCTAACTTCATGCTAAATCATGCTAACTTCATGTTAAATCTTGTTAGCTGCACGCTAAATAGTGCTAGCTTAATGCTAATCATGCTAGCATCATGCTAATCATGCTAGCTTCACGTTAAATCATGCTAGCTTCATGCTAATCATGCTATTCTCATGCTAGCTTCATGCTAGCTTCATGCTAATCTTGCTAGTTTCATGCTAGCTTCATGCTAATCATGCTAGCATCATGCTAGCTTCATGCTAATCATGCTAGCATTATGCTAGCTTCATGCTAATCATGCTAGAATCATGCTAGTTTCATGCTAATCATGCTAGCTTTATGCTAGCTTCATGCTAATCGTGCTAGCATCATGCTAGCTTCATGCTAATCGTGCTAGCTTCATGCTAGCTACATGCTAATCATGCTAGCATCATGCTAGCTTCATGCTAATCATGCTAGCTTCATGCTAATCATGCTAGCATCATGCTAGCTTCATGCTAATCATGCTAGCATCATGCTAGCTTCATGCTAGATTCATGCTAGCTACATGCTAATCATGCTAGCATCATGCTAGCTTCATGCTAATCATGCTAGCTTCATGCTAATCATGCTAGCATCATACTAGCTTCATGCTAATCATGCTAGCATCATGCTAGCTTCATGCTAGCTTCATGCTAATCATGCTAACATCATGCTAGCTACATGCTAATCATGCTAGCATCATGCTAGCTTCATGCTAATCATGCTAGCATCATGCTAGCTTCATGCTAATCATGCTAGCATCATGCTAGCTTCATGCTAGCTTCATGCTAGCTTCATGCTAATCATGCTAACATCATGCTAGCTTCATGCTAATCATGCT
Organism: Paramisgurnus dabryanus; assembly: GCF_030506205.2. NCBI lineage: Eukaryota > Metazoa > Chordata > Actinopteri > Cypriniformes > Cobitidae > Paramisgurnus > Paramisgurnus dabryanus. The sequence continues at coordinate 8,727,008 of NC_133339.1, forward strand.
AGCATCATGCTAGCTTCATGCTAATCATGCTAGCATCATGCTAGCTTCATGCTAATCATGCTAGCATCATGCTAGCTACATGCTAATCATGCTAGCATCATGCTAGCTTCATGCTAATCATGCTAGCTTCATGCTAATCATGCTAGCATCATGCTAATCATGCTAGCATCATGCTAGCTTCATGCTAATCATGCTAGCATCATGCTAGCTTCATGCTAGCTTTATGCTAGCTACATGCTAATCATGCTAGCATCATGCTAGCTTCATGCTAATCATGCTAGCTTCATGCTAATCATGCTAGCATCATGCTAGCTTCATGCTAATCATGCTAACATCATGCTAGCATCATGCTAGCTTCATGCTAATCATGCTAGCATCATGCTAGCTTCATGCTAATCATGCTAGCATCATGCTAGCTTCATGCTAATCATGCTAGCATCATGCTAGCTTCATGCTAATCATGCTAGCATCATGCTAGCTTCATGCTAGCTACATGCTAATCATGCTAACATCATGCTAGCTACATGCTAATCATGCTAGCTTCATGTTAGCTTCATGCTAATCATGCTAGCATCATGCTAGCTTCATGCTAATCATGCTAGCATCATGCTAGCTTCATGCTAATCATGGTAACATCATGTTAGCTTCATGCTAATCATGCTAGCTTCATGCTAGCATCATGGTAGCTTCATGTTAATCATGCTAGCATCATGCTAGCTTCATGCTAATCATGCTAGCATCATGCTAGCTTCATGCTAATCATGGTAGCTTCATGCTAGCTTCATGCTAATCATGTTAGCTTTATACTTAAACATACTAACTGCCAGATAGCCTACTAAACTAAACTTCTGTCAATCCGTTTTAAACGTTCAGGCTACGCTTTTTCAAGCCAACATAAAGTTTGTCTTCAAACTTTAATATCTAGTTATTATTATTCTTTTTCTCCCCCCAAAATTATAAACACTAACTCGTCCTAGGGCTTTCAAGCTACATGCACCAAATTTTCCACAGACCTTCAGACTGGTCTGACTTAGTGTGCTATATCTTTTCTAACTGATGGGACCTTCCGAATTCCTAAACGGGGGTCTCGAACACCCCAAAATTTCCATTGACTTAACATTGAGACAAACTTTGACGGGTCATAGCTGTGAGTGAGAAACTTGTAGAAACTTGTGGCTTACCACATTTAAGGTGGCTGACAGGCTCTGTAAGAACATACATCACAATGGGGTGTAAGCTATACCCCTGGGGTGTAAGAGGCCCCCAAAATTTCCCATTGACTTATAATGGGGCAGGAAACATGCCCATATAAGGGAATAAAAGCGTCCCAGATGGAATATCTTTACTTTAGAGTGTCGTAGAGACATGGGGGTGGGCTCATTTTACTCAGTCATCCAATCAGTCTCTTAGGATCGCCCCAAAGCTATTTAGCCACGCCCCTAGCAACAATTTTGGGTACCCTAGCAACATCTCCCATAGACTACCATTATAAAAAGCCCAGATGGATATCTTTACACCAGAGTGTCATAGAGACATAGGGGTGGGCTCATTTTACTCAGGCATCCAATCAGTCTCTTAGGATTCCTACTGAGGTATTAAACCACGCCCCTAGCAACCAATTTGAGCACCCTAGCAACATAATAAACAAAGCCTTATATCTCTGGATCTGAACATCTTAGAGACATGGGGGTTGGGTCTTTGGGTCATGTTAGCTTCATGCTAGCTCCATGCTAAGTCATACTAGCTTCATGCTAGTTTCATGCTAGCTTTATGCTAATTTCATAATAAATCTTGCTAACTTCATGCTAAATCATGCTAACTTCATGTTAAATCTTTTTAGCTGCACGCTAAATAGTGCTAGCTTAATGCTAATCATGCTAGCATCATGCTAATCAAGCTAGCTTCACGTTAAATCATGCTAGCTTCATGCTAATCATGCTATTCTCATGCTAACTTCATGTTAATCATGCAAGCCTCGTGCTAGCTTCATGCTAGCTTCATGCTAATCTTGCTAGTTTCATGCTAGCTTCATGCTAATCATGCTAGCATCATGCTAGCTTCATGCTAATCATGCTAGAATCATGCTAGTTTCATGCTAATCATGCTAGCATCATGCTAGCTTCATGCTAATCATGCTAGCATCATGCTAGCTTCATGCTAATCATGCTAGCTTCATGCTAATCATGCTAGCTTCATGCTAGCTTCATGCTAGCTACATGCTAATCATGCTAACATCATGCTAGCTTCATGCTAATCATGCTAGCTTCATGCTAATCATGCTAGCATAATGCTAGCTTCATGCTAGCTTCATGCTAATCATGCTAGCTTCATGCTAATCATGCTAGCATCATGCTAGCTTCATGCTAATCATGCTAGCATCATGCTAGCTTCATGCTAGCTACATGCTAATCATGCTAGCATCATGCTAGCTTCATGCTAATCATGCTAGCATCATGCTAGCTTCATGCTAATCATGCTAGCATCATGCTAGCTTCATGCTAACATCATGCTAGCTTCATGCTAATCATGCTAGCTTCATGCTAGCTACATGCTAATCATGCTAGCATCATGCTAGCTACATGCTAATCATGCTAGCTTCATGCTAATCATGCTAGCATCATGCTAGCTTCATGCTAATCATGCTAACATCATGCTAGCTTCATGCTAGCTACATACTAATCATGCTAGCATCATGCTAGCTTCATGCTAATCATGCTAGCATCATGCCAATCATGCTAGCATCATGCTAGCTTCATGCTAATCATGCTAGCTTCATGCTAGCATCATGGTAGCTTCATGCTAATCATGCTAGCATCATGGTAGCTTCATGCTAATCATGCTAGCATCATGCTAACTTCATGCTAATCATGCTAGCATCATGCTAGCTTCATGCTAATCATGCTAGCATCATGCTAGCTTCATGCTAATCATGTTAGCTTCATGCTAGCTTCATGCTAATCATGTTAGCTTCATACTTAAACATACTAACTGCCAGATAGCCTACTAAACTAAACTTCTGTCAATCCGTTTTAAACGTTCAGGCTACGCTTTTTCAAGCCAACATAAAGTTTGTCTTCAAACTTTAATATCTAGTTATTATTATTCTTTTTCTCCCCCCAAAATTATAAACACTAACTCGTCCTAGGGCTTTCAAGCTACATGCACCAAATTTTCCACAGACCTTCAGACTGGTCTGACTTAGTGTGCTATATCTTTTCTAACTGATGGGACCTTCCGAATTCCTAAACGGGGGTCTCGAACACCCCAAAATTTCCATTGACTTAACATTGAGACAAACTTTGACGGGTCATAGCTGTGAGTGAGAAACTTGTAGAAACTTGTGGCATACCACATTTAAGGTGGCTGACAGGCTCTGTAAGAACATACATCACAATGGGGTGTAAGCTATACCCCTGGGGTGTAAGAGGCCCCCAAAATTTCCCATTGACTTATAATGGGGCAGGGAACATGCCCATATAAGGGAATAAAAGCGTCCCAGATGGAATATCTTTACTTTAGAGTGTCGTAGAGACATGGGGGTGGGCTCATTTTACTCAGTCATCCAATCAGTCTCTTAGGATCGCCCCAAAGCTATTTAGCCACGCCCCTAGCAACAATTTTGGGTACCCTAGCAACATCTCCCATAGACTACCATTATAAAAAGCCCAGATGGATATCTTTACACCAGAGTGTCATAGAGACATAGGGGTGGGCTCATTTTACTCAGGCATCCAATCAGTCTTAATAGGATTCTTATTGAGGCATTAAGCCACGCCCCTAGCAACCAAATTTGAGCACCCTAGCAACATAATAAACAAAGCCTTATATCTCTTGGTCTGAACATCATAGAGACATGGGGGTTGGGTCTTTGGGTCATGTTAGCTTCAAGCTAGCTCCATGCTAAGTCATACTAGCTTCATGCTAGTTTAATGCTAGCTTTATGCTAATTTCATAATAAATCTTGCTAACTTCATGCTAAATCATGCTAACTTCATGTTAAATCTTGTTAGCTGCACGCTAAATATTGTTAGCGTTATGCTAATCATGTTAGCATCATGCTAATCATGCTAGCTTCACGTTAAATCATGCTAGCTTCATGCTAATCATGCTAACCTCATGCTTACTTCATGCTAATCATGTTAGCCTCATGCTACCTTCATGCTAATCATGCTAACATCATGCTAGCTTCATGCTAATCATGCTAGAATCATGCTAGCTTCATGCTAATCATGCTAGAATCATGGTAGCTTCATGCTAATCATGCTAGAATCATGCTAGTTTCATGTTAGCATCATGCTAGCTTCATGCTAATTATGCTAGCAACATGCTAGCTTTATGCTAATCATGCTATCATCATGCTAATCATGCTAGCAACATGTTAGCTTCATGCTAATCATGGTACCATCATGCTAACTTCATGCTAGCTTCATGCTAATCATGCTAGCATCATGCTAGCTTCATGCTAATCATGCTAACATCATGCTAACTTCATGCTAGCTTTATGCTTATCATGTTAGCATCATGCTAGCTTCATGCTAATCATGCTAGCATCATGTTAGCTTCATGCTAATCATGCTAGAATCATGCTAGCTTCATGCTAATCATGCTAGAATCATGCTAGCTTCATGCTAATCATGCTAGAATCATGCTAGTTTCATGCTAGCATCATGCTAGCTTCATGCTAATCATGTTAGCAACATGCTAGCTTTATGCTAATCATGCTATCATCATGCTAATCATGCTAGCAACATGTTAGCTTCATGCTAATCATGGTACCATCATGCTAACTTCAAGCTAGCTTCATGCTAATCATGCTAGCATCATGCTAGCTTCATGCTAATCATGCTAACATCATGCTAACTTCATGCTAGCTTTATGCTTATCATGTTAGCATCATGCTAGCTTCATGCTAATCATGCTAGCATCATGTTAGCTTCATGCTAATTATGCTAGCTTCATGCTAATCATGCTACAATCATGTTAGCTTCATGCTAATCATGCTAGCATCATGCTAGCTTCATGCTAATCATGCTAGCATCATGTTAGCTTCATGCTAATCATGTTAGCAACATGCTAGCTTTATGCTAGCATTATGCTAGCTTCATGCTAATCATGCTAGCATCATGCTAGCTTCATGTTAATCATGCTAGCATCATGCTAGCTTCATGCTAATCATTCTAGCATCATGCTAACTTCATGCTAATCATGCTAGCAACATGCTAGCTTTATGCTAATCATGCTACCATCATGCTAATCATGCTAGCAACATGCTAGCTTCATGCTAATAATGCTACCATCATGTTAACTTCATGCTAGCTTCATGCTAATCGTGCTAACATCATGCTAATCATGCTAGCATCATGCTAGCTTCATGCTAATCATGCTAGCATCATGCTAGCTTCATGCTAATCATGATAACATCATGCTAGCTTCATGCTAATCATGCTAGCATCATGCTAGCTTCATGCTAATCATGTTAGCATCATGCTAGCTTCATGCTAATCATGTTAGCATCATGCTAGCTTCATGCTAATCATGCTAACATCATGCTAACTTCATGCTAGCTTCATGCTAACATCATGGTAACATCATGTTAATCATGCTAGCTTCATGCTAATCATGTTAGCATCATGCTAGCTTCATGCTAATCATGCTAGCATCATGCTAGCTTCATGCTAATCATGCTAACTTCATGCTAATCATGCTAGCATCATGCTAATCATGCTAGCATCATGCTAATCATCCTAGCTTCATGTTTATCATGTTGGCATCATGATAAATCATGCTAAATCATGCTACCTTCATACCTAAACATACCAACAGCCAGATAGCCTACTAAACTAAACTTCTGTCAAACCGTTTTAAACGTTCAGGCTACGCTTTTTCAAGCCAACATAAAGTTTGTCTTCAAACTTTAATATCTAGTTATGTTGGCTTTGAAAAAGCCAATATATTGTTATTGCTATTAAACTTATTATTATGTTGGCTTTGAAAAAGCCAATATATTGTTATTGCTATTAAACTTATTATTATTATTATTATTATTCTTTTTCTCCCCCCAAAATTATAAACACTAACTCGTCCTAGGGCTTTCAAGCTACATGCACCAAATTTTCCACAGACCTTCAGACTGGTCTGACTTAGTGTGCTATATCTTTTCTAACTGATGGGACCTTCCGAATTCCTAAACGGGGGTCTCGAACACCCCAAAATTTCCATTGACTTAACATTGAGACAAACTTTGACGGGTCATAGCTGTGAGTGAGAAACTTGTAGAAACTTGTGGCATACCACATTTAAGGTGGCTGACAGGCTCTGTAAGAACATACATCACAATGGGGTGTAAGCTATACCCCTGGGGTGTAAGAGGCCCCCAAAATTTCCCATTGACTTATAATGGGGCAGGGAACATGCCCATATAAGGGAATAAAAGCGTCCCAGATGGAATATCTTTACTTTAGAGTGTCGTAGAGACATGGGGGTGGGCTCATTTTACTCAGTCATCCAATCAGTCTCTTAGGATCGCCCCAAAGCTATTTAGCCACGCCCCTAGCAACAATTTTGGGTACCCTAGCAACATCTCCCATAGACTACCATTATAAAAAGCCCAGATGGATATCTTTACACCAGAGTGTCATAGAGACATAGGGGTGGGCTCATTTTACTCAGGCATCCAATCAGTCTTAATAGGATTCTTATTGAGGCATTAAGCCACGCCCCTAGCAACCAAATTTGAGCACCCTAGCAACATAATAAACAAAGCCTTATATCTCTTGGTCTGAACATCATAGAGACATGGGGGTTGGGTCTTTGGGTCATGTTAGCTTCAAGCTAGCTCCATGCTAAGTCATACTAGCTTCATGCTAGTTTAATGCTAGCTTTATGCTAATTTCATAATAAATCTTGCTAACTTCATGCTAAATCATGCTAACTTCATGTTAAATCTTGTTAGCTGCACGCTAAATATTGTTAGCGTTATGCTAATCATGTTAGCATTATGCTAATCATGCTAGCTTCACGTTAAATCATGCTAGCTTCATGCTAATCATGCTAACCTCATGCTTACTTCATGCTAATCATGTTAGCCTCATGCTACCTTCATGCTAATCATGCTAACATCATGCTAGCTTCATGCTAATCATGCTAGAATCATGCTAGCTTCATGCTAATCATGCTAGAATCATGGTAGCTTCATGCTAATCATGCTAGAATCATGCTAGTTTCATGTTAGCATCATGCTAGCTTCATGCTAATTATGCTAGCAACATGCTAGCTTTATGCTAATCATGCTATCATCATGCTAATCATGCTAGCAACATGTTAGCTTCATGCTAATCATGGTACCATCATGCTAACTTCATGCTAGCTTCATGCTAATCATGCTAGCATCATGCTAGCTTCATGCTAATCATGCTAACATCATGCTAACTTCATGCTAGCTTTATGCTTATCATGTTAGCATCATGCTAGCTTCATGCTAATCATGCTAGCATCATGTTAGCTTCATGCTAATCATGCTAGAATCATGCTAGCTTCATGCTAATCATGCTAGAATCATGCTAGCTTCATGCTAATCATGCTAGAATCATGCTAGTTTCATGCTAGCATCATGCTAGCTTCATGCTAATCATGTTAGCAACATGCTAGCTTTATGCTAATCATGCTATCATCATGCTAATCATGCTAGCAACATGTTAGCTTCATGCTAATCATGGTACCATCATGCTAACTTCAAGCTAGCTTCATGCTAATCATGCTAGCATCATGCTAGCTTCATGCTAATCATGCTAACATCATGCTAACTTCATGCTAGCTTTATGCTTATCATGTTAGCATCATGCTAGCTTCATGCTAATCATGCTAGCATCATGTTAGCTTCATGCTAATTATGCTAGCTTCATGCTAATCATGCTACAATCATGTTAGCTTCATGCTAATCATGCTAGCATCATGCTAGCTTCATGCTAATCATGCTAGCATCATGTTAGCTTCATGCTAATCATGTTAGCAACATGCTAGCTTTATGCTAGCATTATGCTAGCTTCATGCTAATCATGCTAGCATCATGCTAGCTTCATGTTAATCATGCTAGCATCATGCTAGCTTCATGCTAATCATTCTAGCATCATGCTAACTTCATGCTAATCATGCTAGCAACATGCTAGCTTTATGCTAATCATGCTACCATCATGCTAATCATGCTAGCAACATGCTAGCTTCATGCTAATAATGCTACCATCATGTTAACTTCATGCTAGCTTCATGCTAATCGTGCTAACATCATGCTAATCATGCTAGCTTCATGCTAATCATGCTAGCATCATGCTAGCTTCATGCTAATCATGATAACATCATGCTAGCTTCATGCTAATCATGCTAGCATCATGCTAGCTTCATGCTAATCATGTTAGCATCATGCTAGCTTCATGCTAATCATGTTAGCATCATGCTAGCTTCATGCTAATCATGCTAGCTTCATGCTAATCATGTTAGCATCATGCTAGCTTCATGCTAATCATGCTAACATCATGCTAGCTTCATGCTAATCATGCTAACTTCATGCTAATCATGCTAGCATCATGCTAATCATGCTAGCATCATGCTAATCATCCTAGCTTCATGTTTATCATGTTGGCATCATGATAAATCATGCTAAATCATGCTACCTTCATACCTAAACATACCAACAGCCAGATAGCCTACTAAACTAAACTTCTGTCAAACCGTTTTAAACGTTCAGGCTACGCTTTTTCAAGCCAACATAAAGTTTGTCTTCAAACTTTAATATCTAGTTAGTGGTGCTTGCATTTATGCAAGGCATCACTATTACTATCTTGCATACTTATTATTATTATTATTATTATTATTATTATTATTCTTTTTCTGGACACTTTTTCGGCGCGTAACTCGTCCCGCACGGTTTAACGTAGTCCCATGAAAGAGGGCTCAAATCGACCGGATTATTGAGGAGAGGTGTGCTATGACTTTTATAAGCGATCGGGTGCAGGATTTCTGAAAGGGGGGCGAAAAACCACCCGAAAAATCCCATTGACTTAACATTGCGCCCAACTTTGACGAGTCATAGCTCCTCTCAAGGATTTTGTTGAAACATGTGGGTTACAACTTTTGAAGAGGGTGGTAGGCTCTGTAAAAACATCGATCACAGTGGGGTGTAAGTTGTACCCCTGGGGTGTAAGAGGTGCCCAAAAATGCCCAATGAAAAGTCAATGGGGCAAAATCCCATAGACTTACCATTGCAAAAATTTTGACGGGTTATAGGTACGAGTGAGGATTCCTTAGAAACATGTGGGTTACTAAATTTGAAGAGGGTGGTAGACTCTGTAAGAACATGGATCACGATGGGGTGTAAGTTGTACCCCTGGGGTGTAAGAGGCCCCCAAAATTTCCCATTGACTTATAATGGGGCAGGGAACACGCCCATATAAGGGAATAAAACCGTTCCAGATGGGATATCTTTGCTTTACAGTGTCGTAGAGATAAGTGGGTGGGCTCATTTTACTCGGGCATCCAATCAGTCTCTCAGGATCATCCCAGAGCTATTAAGCCACGCCCCTAGCAACAATTTTGGGCACCCTAGCAACATCTCCCATAGAGTGCCATTATAAAATGCCCAGATGGATATCTTTGCACCACAGTGTCATAGAGACATAGGGGTGGGCTCATTTTACTCAAGCATCCAATCAGTCTCTCAGGATCCTTAAAGACTTACTAAGCCACGCCCCTAGCAACCACTTTTGAGCACCCTAGCAACATAAAATTCAAACAGTTATATCTCGGCATCAGAACATCGTAGAGACACGGGGGTTGGACCGTTTTACTTGTGACTAGGCGTGTAACAATTGGGCACATCATTGGCCACTCCCAAGCCACGCCCCTAGCAACCAAATTTGAGCACCCTAGCAACTGAATAAACAAAGCCTTATATCTCCGCATCAGAACATCGTAGAGTCACGGGGGTTGGACCGTTTTATTCGTGACTCGAAGGGTTATCACTAGTTAATGCCAAGAGGTGTTAAGCCACGCCCCTAGCAACCAAATATGAACACCCTAGCAACGGAATAAACATAGCCTTATATCTCTGGATCCGAACATCATAGAGACATGGGGGTTGGGTGTTTGGGTCATGTTAGCTTCATGCTAGCTTCATGCTAGGTCATACTAGCTTCATGCTAGTTTCATGCTAGCTTTATGCTAATTTCATAATATATCTTGCTAACTTCATGCTAAATAATGTTAGCATCATGCTAGCTTGATGCTTATTTATGTTAGCATCATGCTAGCTTCATGCTAATTTATGTTAGCATCATGCTAGCTTCATGCTAATTCATGTTAACATAATGCTAGCTTCATGCTTCTTCATTTTAACATTGTGCTAGCTTCATGCTAATTCATGTTAACATCGTGCTAGCTTCATGCTAATTCATGTTAGCATCGTGCTAGCTTCATGCTAATTCATGTTAGCATCGTGCTAGCTTCATGCTAATTCATGTTAACATCATGCTAGCTTTATGCTAATTAATGTTAGCTTCATGCTAGCTTTATGTTAATTCATGTTAGCATCATGCTAACTTCATGCTAATTCATGTTAGCTTCATGCTAATTCATGTTAGCATAATGGTAGCTTTATGCTAATTCATGCTAGCTTCATGCTAATTCATGTTAGCATCATGCTAGCTTCATGCTAATTCATGTTAGCATCATGCTAGCTTCATGCTAATCATGTTAGCTTCATGTTAATCATGCTAGCTTCATGTTAGCATCATGCTAATCATGCTAGCTTCATGTTAATCATGTTAGCTTCATGCTAATCATTCTAGCTTCATGCTAGCTTCATGCTAATCATGCTAGCATCATGCTAGCTTCATGCTAATCATGTTAGCTTCATGCTAATCATTCTAGCTTCATGCTAGCTTCATGCTAATCATGCTAGCATCATGCTAGCTTCATGCTAATCATGCTAGCATCATGCTAGCTTCATGCAAATCATGCTAGCTTCATGCTAGCTTCATGCTAATCATGCTACCATCATGCTAGCTTCATGCTAATCATGCTAGCATCATGCTAGCTTCATGCTAATCATGTTAGCTTCATGCTAATCATGCTAGCATCATGCTAGCTTCATGCTAATCATGCTAGCATCATGCTAGCTTCATGCTAATCATGCTAGCATCATGCTAGCTTCATGCAAATCATGCTAGCTTCATGCTAGCTTCATGCTAATCATGCTAGCATCATGCTAGCTTCATGCTAATCATGTTAGCTTCATGCTAATCATGCTAGCTTCATGTTAGCATCATGCTAATCATGCTAGCTTCATGCTAATCATGCTAACATCATGCTAGCTTCATGCTAATCATACTAGCATCATGCTAGCTTCATGCTAATCATGTTAGCTTCATGCTAATAATGCTAACTTCATGTTAGCATCATGCTAGCATCATGCTAACTTCATGCTAATCATGCTAGCTTCATGCTAGCTTCATGCTAATCATGCTAGCTTCATGCTAGCATCATGCTAGCTTCATGCTAATCATGTTAGCATCATGCTAGCTTCATGCTAATCATGCTAGCTTCATTCTAGCTTCATGCTAATCATGGTAGCTTCATGCTAGCTTCATGCTAATCGTGGTAGCATCATGCAAATCATGCTAGCATCATGCTAGCTTCATGCTAACTTCATGCTAATCATGTTAGCATCATGCTAGCTTCATGCTAGCTTCATGCTAATCATGCTAGCTTCATGTTAACTTCATGGTAATCATGTTAGCTTCATGCTAACTTCATGGTAATCATGCTAGCTTCATGCTAACTTCATGGTAATCATGCTAATGTTAATCATGCTTAATGTTAATCATGCTAGCTTCATGTTAGCTTCATGGTAATCATGCTAACTTCATGCTAACTTCATGCTAATCATGCTAGCTTCATGCTAATTATGCTCGCTTCATGCTAATCATGCTAGCTTCATTATCTCCGCATCAGAACATTGTAGAGACACGGGGGTTGGACCGTTTGACTCGTGACTCGGAGTGTAATCATTATGGGATGCCTATTTTTTCCCTAGCAACCAAATACAGTACCCTAGCAACAGAGTAAACAAAGCCTTATATCTCCGCATCAGAACATCGTAGAGACACGGGGGTTGGATCGTTTGACTCGTGACTCGGAGGGTAATCCCTAGTGGATGCCATTTTTTTCCTTAGCAACCAAATACAGTACCCTAACAACAGAGTAAACAAAGCCTTATATCTCCGCATCAGAACATCGTAGAGACACGGGGGTTGGACCGTTTGACTTATGACTCGGAGGGTAATCACTAGTGGATGCCATTTTTTCCCTAGCAACCAAATACAGTACCCTAGCAACAGAGTAAACAAAGCCTTATATCTCCGCATCAGAACATCGTAAAGACACGGGGTTTGGACCGTTTGACTCGTGACTCGGAGGGTAATCACTAGTGGATGCCATTTTTCCCCTAGCAACCAAATACAGTACCCTAGCAACAGAGTAAACAAAGCCTTATATCTCCGTATCAGAACATCGTAGAGACACGGGGGTTGGACCGTTTGACTCGTGACTCGGAGGGTAATCACTAGTGGATGCCATTTTATCCCTAGCAACCAAATACAATACCCTAGCAACAGAGTAAACAAAGCCTTATATCTCCGCAACAGAAACATCGTAGAGACACGAGAGTTGGATCGTTTTACTTTTGGTTTGGAGTATACTCATATATGGTCCCCAGAATTTTGCCACGGCAAGCACCACTTCACATTTTCTTCAGGAAATGTACCTATCTAGTTATTATTATGTTGGCTTGAAAAAGCCAACATATTGTTATTGCTATTAAACTTATATCTTATTATTATTATTATTATTCTACCCCAAAATTTCTGACACTAACTCGTCCTAGAGCTTTCAAGCTACATGCACCAAATTTTCCACGGACCTTCAGACTGGTCTGACTTAGTGTGCTATATCTTTTCTAACTGATGGGACCTTCCAAATTCCTAAACGGGGCGCTCAAACACCCCAAATTTCCCATTTACTTAACATGGAGACCAACTTTGACGGGCCATAGCTGCGAGTGAGAAACTTGTAGAAACTTGTGGCTTACCACATTTAAGGAGGCTGACAGGCTCTGTAAGAACATACATCACATTAAGGTGTAAGCTGTACCCCTGGGGTGTAAGAGGCCCCCAAAATTTCCCATTGACTTATAATGGGGCAGGAAACATGCCCATATAAGGGAGTAAAAGCGTCCCAGATGGAATATCTTCACTTTAGAGTGTCGTAGAGACATGGGGGTGGGCTCATTTTACTCAGTCATCCAAAAGGTCTCTTAGGATCGCCCCAGAGCTATTAAGCCACGCCCCTAGCAACAATTTTGGGTACCCTAGCAACATCTCCCATAGACTACCATTATAAAAAGCCCAGATGGATATCTTTACACCAGAGTGTCATAGAGACATAGGGGTGGGCTCATTTTACTCAGGCATCCAATCAGTCTCTTAGGATTCCTACTGAGGTATTAAACCACGCCCCTAGCAACCAATTTGAGCACCCTAGCAACATAATAAACAAAGCCTTATATCTCTGGATCTGAACATCATAGAGACATGGGGGTTGGGTCTTTGGGTCATGTTAGCTTCATGCTAGCTCCATGCTAAGTCATACTAGCTTCATGCTAGTTTCATGCTAGCTTTATGCTAATTTCATAATAAATCTTGCTAACTTCATGCTAAATCATGCTAACTTCATGTTAAATCTTGTTAGCTGCACGCTAAATAGTGCTAGCTTAATGCTAATCATGCTAGCATCATGCTAATCATGCTAGCTTCACGTTAAATCATGCTAGCTTCATGCTAATCATGCTATTCTCATGCTAACTTCATGTTAATCATGCAAGCCTCGTGCTAGCTTCATGCTAGCTTCATGCTAATCATGCTAGCATCATGCTAGCTTCATGTTAATCATGCTAGCATCATGCTAGCTTCATGTTAATCATGCTAGCTTCATGCTAATCATGCTAGAATCATGCTAGTTTCATGCTAATCATGCTAGCTTTATGCTAGCTTCATGCTAATCATGCTAGCATCATGCTAGCTTCATGCTAATCATGCTAGCATCATGCTAGCTTCATGCTAATCATGCTAGCATCATGCTAGCTTAATGCTAATCATGCTAGCATCATGCTAGCTTCATGCTAGCTTCATGCTAGCTACATGCTAATCATGCTAGCATCATGCTAGCTTCATGCTAATCATGCTAGCTTCATGCTAATAATGCTAGCATCATGCTAGCTTCATGCTAATCATGCTAGCATCATGCTAGCTTCATGCTAGCTACATGCTAATCATGCTAGCATCATGCTAGCTTCATGCTAATCATGCTAGCTTCATGCTAATCATGCTAGCTTCATGCTAGCTACATGCTAATCATGCTAACATCATGCTAGCTTCATGCTAATCATGCTAGCATCATGCTAGCTTCATGCTAATCATGCTAGCATCATGCTAGCTTCATGCTAGCTTCATGCTAATCATGCTAGCATCATGCTAGCCTCATGCTAATCATGCTAGCATCATGCTAGCTTCATGCACATAATGCTAGCATCATGCTTGCTTCATGCTAGCTACATGCTAATCATGCTAGCATCATGCTAGCTACATGCTAATCATGCTAGCTTCATGCTAATCATGCTAGCATCATGCTAGCTTCATGCTAATCATGCTAGCATCATGCTAGCTTCATGCTAGCTTCATGCTAGCTACATGCTAATCATGCTAGCATCATGCTAGCTTCATGCTAATCATGCTAACTTCATGCTAATCATGCTAGCATCATGCTAGCTTCATGCTATTCATGCTAGCATCATGCTAGCTTCATGCTAGCTACATGCTAATCATGCTAGCATCATGTTAGCTTCATGCTAATCATGCTAACATCATGCTAGCTTCATGCTAATCATGCTAGCTTCATGCTAATCATGCTAGCCTCATGCTAATCATGCTAACATCATGCTAGCTTCATGTTAGCTTCATGATAGCTACATGCTAATCATGCTAACATCATGCTAGCTTCATGCTAATCATGCTAGCTTCATGCTAATCATGCTAGCTTCATGCTAATCATGCTAGCATCATGCTAGCTTCATGCTAATCATGCTAGCATCATGCTAGCTTCATGCTAATCATGCTAACATCATGCTAGCTTCATGCTAATCATGCTAGCATCATGCTAGCTTCATGCTAATCATGCTAACATCATGCTAGCTTCATGCTAGCTACATGCTAATCATGCTAGCATCATGCTAGCTACATGCTAATCATGCTAGCTTCATGCTAATCATGTTAGCATCATGCTAGCTTCATGCTAATCATGCTAGCATCATGCTAGCTTCATGCTTGCTACATGCTAATCATGCTAACATCATGCTAGCTACATGCTAATCATGCTAGCATCATGCTAGCTTCATGCTAATCATGCTAGCATCATGCTAGCTTCATGCTAGCTTCATACTTAAACATACTAACTGCCAGATAGCCTACTAAACTAAACTTCTGTCAATCCGTTTTAAACGTTCAGGCTACGCTTTTTCAAGCCAACATAAAGTTTGTCTTCAAACTTTAATATCTAGTTATTATTATTCTTTTTCTGTTCCAAAATTTCTGACACTAACTCGTCCTAGAGCTTTCAAGCTACATGCACCAAATTTTCCACAGACCTTCAGACTGGTCTGACTTAGTGTGCTATATCTTTTCTAACTGATGGGACCTTCCGAATTCCTAAACGGGGGTCTCGAACACCCCAAAATTTCCATTGACTTAACATTGAGACAAACTTTGACGGGTCATAGCTGTGAGTGAGAAACTTGTAGAAACTTGTGGCTTACCACATTTAAGGTGGCTGACAGGCTCTGTAAGAACATACATCACAATGGGGTGTAAGCTATACCCCTGGGGTGTAAGAGGCCCCCAAAATTTCCCATTGACTTATAATGGGGCAGGAAACATGCCCATATAAGGGAATAAAAGCGTCCCAGATGGAATATCTTTACTTTAGAGTGTCGTAGAGACATGGGGGTGGGCTCATTTTACTCAGTCATCCAATCAGTCTCTTAGGATCGCCCCAAAGCTATTTAGCCACGCCCCTAGCAACAATTTTGGGTACCCTAGCAACATCTCCCATAGACTACCATAGTAGTTATATGGGACCACCATTCGTCAAACTTTTATGACCCCCTCCCCCACCCGCTGACAGGTCGTGTTTTATGACCCCTTGACAGATGGCGTTTTATGACCCCTTGACAGATGGCGTTTTATGACCCCATGACAGATGGTGTTTTGACAGGTTGTGTTTTATGACCCTTAACAGATGGTTTTATGACAGTTTGTGTTTTATGACTCCTTAACAGATGGTGTTTTGACAGTTTGTGTTTTATGACTTCTTTGACAGCTCGTGTTTGGCAGGGGGCGGGACCATCAATCAAAATCTGTACAAGTTGTCAACTTTAGACAGAAAGTATTTAATGGTTTTATTGCCGGTCATTTAGAGTGATTGTTTTTCCTGAGTGTGTTTTATGTCACGCGTATGCAGTCATGTTTAATGACGGCTCGTGTTTGTGACATTTGCTGTCTATCACCCCTCCCTTTTCGACCCTTGCGAGTCTCACCACTGCGTGTCACACAGTGATGTGTGTGTTGTATAAATGGGCTGTTATAAGATAGGTTTGTTTAAAACAGGTTATAGGTTTTCAGTGACTGAAAACACATTGACTCTGACTTAACCGTTGAACAATGGCTGACGCGTTTAATACACCTCCGGCTTCTGGTATGGCAATGGATGAGGATCTAACTTTTGCTCCCCTGAGGGGTGTGGGACATCGTGTGCGTATGACAGAATTTTTACACGATTCGGAAGACGTTGTTAAATATGAATTTCTAATGGCTGACAATCGTTTGGGGTACTACGAGTTTGACAAGAAATTATGCATTGTAAAAGTTTACAGTGTGGAATCTGGTGAGAAACATGAATACGGCGACCCGAGCTTTTCTCACACTGCTAAAGAATGGTCCTCGTTCTACAAACGCATCTGGAAAGATGTACGTGGATTCTGTGCTGTCAACCAGAGTAAAAAGAAACGTAATGAGTGTGTCTACACTTTCACATGTAGAGACGCCTCAACGGTTTCTGAGTATACACGGCATATACCCGAGGATGAGCACAACAATTCCTACGATCTGAAATTAATATTCCAGCGGTGTGATGTTCATGTGCTTGAAGATGTTTTTGCTCACATTGACAAAATGTTTAAATGGTGTAAGATGCGTGACCAATACAACTCCGTAAGGGTTAATTTGTTTGACACCCGTGGAAGCATGACTGAGACGGACGAGTTGCCGACTCCGCCCCCTTACTACAAGCATTAAATGAACCGGCACAGACCCACAAACACACTGATCCATAATGTCTCAAGACTCTGAAACACCCTGCCACGCAGTCAAAGATACACCCGATACCATGGAGGCTCCCCCGCCAAGTGTTGAAGACACACCGCCTATTAACAATTGGCTGGATGAGTTCTGCAGAGAGCTGGGGTACCACAATCTGAACTTCCTCACAACGCGTAGCTGTAACATCGCTACAGCCGCGCACAGTGCATCAGAGGACGGCGTGGACGCCTGTATCGGAGTCGATGGCTTTAAGCTAATAAAGGCCATTGTTGCGTCCGTTCTGGAAAGCACCGTCGGTTCAAAGATGAAACGTGAATGCTACGGCTGCAAAATCAACCATCCTAGTCAAATACAACACGGATGCCTCTATGAACCCACGCCCTATTACTT
This sequence comes from Paramisgurnus dabryanus, assembly GCF_030506205.2. Classification (NCBI taxonomy): domain Eukaryota; kingdom Metazoa; phylum Chordata; class Actinopteri; order Cypriniformes; family Cobitidae; genus Paramisgurnus; species Paramisgurnus dabryanus. Next base: position 8,744,875 of record NC_133339.1, read on the forward strand.
TGACTTTAATTATGAAGAGTTCACCAGAACCTTGTTTAAACCGGAGTTTAAACACATCATCGTACAAGCTCTGAACCAGATCGGTCTGAAACTTCATCCCCTGAGGATCCAAGGTGCTGTGGACGCTATTCTGTGTGAACTAAGGTCTGAACCTTACGTTGTGGCTAAGCTGAAAGAAATTACAGATGAGCTAGTCGACGAGAAATGTGAGAAACTAGTCTACGATTGTGTGGACTCCTGGAGTAAAATCTGCTGAGTTTGAACTGACATCGATTTTCAGATGGGGAATCTGTGTTTTACCGGCCTGATTAAAAATATGTTTAAAAACCATTATAAACGCGAACTGGTTAAACTCTTATGTAGCGTGATATCTCTTGAAACTGACTTTGTTTTTAAACCTGATGTTTGTGAAAACACAGTCAAACGTGTGACCAGCCTCAAACAACAAATGTCTGATGTTCGAGATATTGCTAAGACATGGAATACCATGGTGCAGATGTGTGTTAATGCCGAAGATCATCCTTGTGTTTTTATTAAAAAAACTCTAGATTTGATGTATAAAAGTCATGATAATTTTTACATAGGCGATGTAATCACAATGTCTACATATGTAATTGATTTATGCATTGCTATGATTTTAAAGAATCCACAGTTTAATGTGTACGAAGTTGTCGCAACAGCTGCTGAATATATGATTGATAAAAAAATTGTTTCATGTATACACTTTTTATGGTATTTAGACACCCTGTAATGGTTTTCTGTATTATCGTTGCTGTGTGTGAAAATAAAAAAAGACTTTCTAACCAACTCTCATGCATTACTTATTTGTGGTCTGATGAGGAGACATCATGTCGGCAGAGCTCATGAGCAAAGTATATTACACACCATCCAACCCCGGGTCTTTAGGTGGTAAAAATCGTTTAAAACAAGCTGTTTTAAAAGATTACGATGTGGTGTTAAATGACGACGAGGTTTCAGACTGGCTCTCCTCACAGGATGCCTACACATTACATAGGCAGGCCCCTCTTAAATTCAAAAGAAACAAAGTGATTGTTTACGGGATAGACATGCAATTTCAAGCTGATTTGGTCGATATGTCTGCATATTCCAAGGAAAATGACGACACAAAATTTTTACTCACATGCATAGATGTGTTTAGTAAATATGCGTGGACTCGGGTCTTAAAGAACAAAAGCGGTGTTGAGGTCGCTAAGGCTTTTGAATCAATACTTGATGAAGGTCGGGTACCTCAAAAAATACAGACGGATCAGGGGAAAGAATTTTTTAACAAGCATTTTCAAGAAGTTGTTAAAAAATATAATATTCATCATTTTGCCGTCGCATCGGATTTAAAAGCTTCTGTGGTTGAAAGGTTTAATCGCAGTCTCAAAAACTTAATGTGGCGTTTTTTAACAGCCACAAACTCCAGGAGATATATTGACGTGTTACAAGATATCACGCTGGGATACAACACCACTTATCACAGGAGCATCAAGATGAGACCTGTGGATGTCAACAAAGATATTGAACACGTCGTGTTTGAAAATCTGTATGGACCTGCAGGAGTGAGACGAGACAAACCCGTGTGTTTTAAATACAAGATTGGTGATGTTGTCAGAATCTCCAAAGTAAGGGGTCCGTTCGCGAAAGGTTATGAACAGAATTACACAGAAGAGTATTTTACAATCGCAGAGTGTATACCCAGGGATCCGCCGGTCTACAAATTACAGGATTATGATAACGATGTTATTGATGGTCGCTTTTACGAACAAGAATTACAAAAAATATCTGTGTGTGAAAACAAGGCATTTAAAGTAGAAAAAATCTTAGACAAGAAAAAACGTGGCAAAAAAATATTGGTTTTAGTGAAATGGCTCGGATGGCCTGATAAATTTAATAGCTGGGTCGCAGAAAAAGAGGTGGTCGATATACAGAATCCTTAAAAAGGAGAAACCCACGCAGAATAAAGTCAGTCCAATAAAAAGCAGACATGGGTGACGGCGGATTTTATGTTACATTACCATGCAACGCATCTTTGGATGTCTACACCAACAATACTATCTCAAATTATAGGACCATGTTAGGAAATCCTATAAACCTGAGAGGCAAATGGGAGGTGGGGATTGTTGAAATTGAATATCCTAGAACATGGTACACATTTAGTACCGAAGACGCATTTTTTGATATAATTACAGAAGTAGGAGAGTCCAATATTTACAACGATAGTAAACGACTGTTTATAAAAGCAGGATATTATGAAAATGTCACATCGGTGATTAGTGAAATAAACAAGGCTCTAAAACCTAACGGAGTCATGGGCTATGATAACATAAGAAACAGGGTCTTTTTAAAAGCACCAGCCGGTGTCTTGTTAATGTTTAGCGGAAAGTTGGCTGTTATTTTAGGGCTGAAACCGAATGTACCTATAGGGATGGCCATGCGGTCACCCGACTCTGAGCCTGTCAAAGATGTTACGACAAGAGGTCCGCATCAAGCAGACATACACAGAGGCTTCTATTCGCTCTATATCTACACGGACATTATCGAATATCAATCAGTAGGTGACGCATATGTTCCGCTCCTAGGATGCGTACATATAACTGGTGAAAACAACAACATCGTCAGTATTAGATACGACAAACCTCATTACGTACCTACAAACAAGTCCGTTATCACAGAAATTGCTATTGAAGTAAAGGACGATCAAAACAAAGACGTTGCGTTTTCTTACGGTAAAGTCTGTGTTAAACTACATTTTAGACCCGTGAAGCAGTCATCTTTTTAATATTCAGTAATGTCTTATTACAATTATAATTATAACGCAAACCCCGAGCGCTACGTGACATATTATACAAACCAGGCTGGAAATGGACTACCAGGATATACGGGTGGGGGTGTCATGTATGGTAATGGCCTTGGGGGGCTTTTCAGAGGTCTGTTTAGATTCGCCATGCCCTTGTTGAAGCGTGGCTTTAACATAGCCAAACCGCATCTTAAATCTGCGGCGAAAAACATATTTAGTGACGTCGTTAGCAATACGATGGCAGGCTCTTTCAACAACCACGAACAGGACGGTTCTGGTTTGATGGTTATGTCTCGCAAACGTGTGTATAAGCCGCCGGGAACCAATAGGAGTGGCCAGAAACCAAAGAAAGCACGGGGTACAGTCAAGAAATCATCAGTTGCAAAGCGTAAGCGCAAGACATCAGTAAAAAAACCACCGGCAAAGAGAGTTAAAACTATTTTCTAGATCATGGCACTGCTACACAACATGTCAGAAGAGTGTATTAAATCCGAACTGGATTTATTCACGGTACCTCTGACTCAGACATCTATTGAAAAAAATACTTATGTAGAAATACCACCTTTATCAGCACTATCAGACACAGCCCCGTTGGAATTTTTCATAGCAGGAACCGGAGAGGATTATATCGATTTAAATAACACATTGCTGTTTTTAAGGGTGAAAATTACTAATCCTAACGGTACGGACATAGCCGCCGGAGCGCCTGTGGGGTTAGTGAATTATCCTATTGGAAGTTTGTTTGCCCAAACGGACGTGTCGCTCGGGGATAGATTAATTTCGCAGAGTTCCAGCACGCATCCTTATCGCTGCGTCATAGAGTGTTTGTTAAACTATGGAACAGACGTTCTCGAAACAACGTTCTCCTCTGGTCTTTATTATAAAGATTCGCCGGGTCATATGGACGCTACAGACCCAGCTGCTGGAAATAGAGGCCTGACAAAGAGAGCAGCCTTTACAGAGTCCAGTAATATCGTCGAGTTATTAGGACCCATTCATAGCGATATATTCTTTCAAGAAAAATTGATGCTTAACGGTGTGGATATTAAAATACGTATGACTAGGGCCAAAGATGAGTTTTGTTTGATGAGAAACGATAATATAAACTACAGAATAAACATTGTTTCAGCATCTCTGTTTGTTAAAAAAGTTTCAGTGTCACCAGCTGTGAGACTGGGGCACGCACAGGCTCTGTTATCAGCTACAGCCAAATACCCCATCGACAGAGTGTGTTTGAAAAACTTCTCCATACCTGCTGGTTCCCGTGTATGTAACCAAGAAAACTTATTTTTAGGAACCCTACCCAAATCCATCGTTCTGGCTATGGTTGATAATGACGCTTTTACAGGCTCTTATAATAAAAACCCCTTTGCATTTAAAAACTACGATCTGGAATTCTTGGCGATCTATTCTGACGGCGTCCAGACACCTTCAAAACCTCTCCAGCCTGACTTTGGAAGCGGTGCTGCTGTAAGGGAATTTTACCAGCTAGCATTGGCCTCGGGAAAACATTTGAAAAATCAAGCTCTGTCTATCGATAGAGAGGCCTTTCTGCACGGATATACGCTCTACGCGTTTAACCTCACACCAGATGAAGAATGTGGGCGTCACGTGTCGTTAGTCAAATCAGGCAATATCAGATTAGAACTTCGTTTTAGGCAGCCTCTCCAAAATACGATAACTCTGATCGTATATGCGATTTATGATTCAATTCTGGAAATATCTAATCGCCGACAGGTTATGATTGATTACTATTAATCATGAACACTCTGCAACTAACGAGCCTAATGGATAAAATCTCATGCAATACGCATTTCCTTGGAGTGGTGCCGTGTGACCATTTACCAGTTGACCCCCTAACAACATTGCCAGTCATGGTCATAATTAATACACACCCGTCCGGACTCCCCGGCGAACATTGGTTATCTATTTACATAAACAAATACGGAGTGGGTTGTTTTTTTGACAGTTTTGGTAACAGACCGGATCATTACCGTTTTCCCCATCAAATCAATGACTTTTTAAATCTCAATTCTGTAACGGTGCAATACTCTACCAAGCAAGTCCAGGATTTCTCAACAGATACCTGCGGTCAGCATTGTGTTTTTTTCCTGTATAATATGTGCATGGATCGTGAATATGAAAATGTTTTAAAAAAGTATACAGATGATCTGCTTAAAAATGACAACATGGTATCGTGTTTTGTGAAAAAGATAAAACCGTCTGATTGTTATAAAAATGTGTTTAAATGTGTTCAGTGTGTGCAGACGGGGTACATGTTTGTATAATGTTTTTATTCAATAAATACACTATTAACCAGAACAAGATTTTTCAGAAAGATTGTTTTTATTTATTAATACAGACATTCAACAACAACAACATCAATGGAAAAAAAAAAAATTAGAAACGTAACCATTTGTTATAATCTAGATTGGGTGATTTAAACAGAGGTTCATCCGATAGAGCAACAGATGCTCGAGCCCGTGATCTTCGTTTTCTACTTTTTCCGTAAGGAGCCGGCACACCAGGCGATGTGACCGGTGATTTAAAAGACTGAACAGCCTGTCTGACTGCATGGTTTGGTAGTATAGAATAGGGCAAATTTAACAATGAGATCGCCTCTAAAAACTCTGACCACCCTACAGGTCTGTGTTCGTCTTTGATCTTATGCGCTGCTGTAACACTTTTCACTAAATCAAACAAATGGGACCCATGTATAGGTCTTCCCCTAAACACAAATTCCCCTGAACCTGTCCATGAAGATACATCTTTAGCTTTAGACATTTTATCTAAAATGTATCTGATGTTTTTTAAACTTTTTTGTGGAGCATTGTTTAACACATCATTCACAACATCCTCTGCATCATTAGCCTTATCAGCCAAAGTAGTTTGCTCCTTATCTGTGTGATCAGAGGGGGGAAGGCTTAATGTTAAAGTGTTGACTTCACGGTCTCTGTGTTTTGCGATTGTTAAAAATCTCTGTAAGGCGTTCGAGTACAACTTTGCTTTTTCATAAACATCCAAATCATTTCTGTGCAAAATATTTCGTATAGATTCATCCATATCGCTCTCGACATTCTGTTGAATAGATTCACGAGGGGATTCGGTCTTTAGTTTATCCAGTTGGTGCTGTGGGACTAGATACATTTTCTCCGCAAATTCCATTCTCTGGTCTTTATCTAGAGGCAATCAGACTTGTAATAAAAGGGATAGCAACGCTTAGGAGGGGAAGAAGGAAGCCACCCTGCTGGTTTATCAAACGTCTCTTTCTCCCCACACTAATCTTCTTGTCCGCAACGATTTTTATCTCACGTTTCTTCTTTTTCAATTTTTGGTACTGCACATGTTTTAGAGGTATATGTCCGTGTAATAAATTAAGAGCTAGTTCGCACAATGCCACAACGAAATCATCCGTGGCAGATTGTAGAATAACACGTCTCTGTTTGGGTGGTGATTTTAATAGAAGTTTTAAAAGAGGGAGGTTTCTACAAAGCCTATCAGACATTTTCAAACTCTTTGTTTTCTTTTCCGGACGTACACCACTGGGTGCGGTGAAAGCAAATCTGTTCTGAGACGATACAGCTCCGGTGTTTTGGCTTTATAGTCAATCATAAGATACCCAAAAGGTTGACTGGTCGCGTCTTTGTAAGCATCCATAAAATATTTTGTTTCTCCGGGGTACATCTGTCTGGCTAGAACCATGACCTGATTTGTGTCTCGAGGGTTTTTAAAAAGAATTAGATAATTTGTGTTCAAAGCTATAGTCCTGCTCGACTTTCCCTGGCAAAATAAATTCTGTACAATATAAATAACGCTCAAGTTTCTGTGGTGTACATACTGAGTGAATGCCTTTTCCACTTCGATGTTTCCAGAAGCATCACGCATGACATCGTCTAGAATTAGCAGAGATGTTTTATTAACAGGAAACAAATGATCATCATTCAGAGTCTGTGGAATCCCTTCAATGAATTTAATTTTGTACATTCTTGATATTTCTTCATACATTTTTTGCCAACATTCATATATAATTACAATATTCTCAATCTTTTCAGAAATCAAATTTACAGCATTTTCCAACAACATCTTAACAAAGATTGATTTCCCACTGTTGGATGGCCCCGCTACAATTAAAGAGAATGGATGCTGTAGCCTAAAGTCATGGTCTTTAGCATCCCTGGCACCTTTATGCCCAAAAACGTTATCAGAATCCATACGGTAACGTCGTCAGATTTTCTTTGTTTATTACTCGCTTGTTGTATACGAGTTTAAACTTCTTCACAACTGTCTTGTTGTGGAGCGTGAGTTGTCTTTTATTCCTCACAATGCTGTCAGCAGAAGCTAACACGTGCCTGTCACGATCACCCTCATTAACATAATCACGGACAAGATCAACCAGTGTGTCTAATGTGATAATTTGGGAGTTTGTATAATTTTGCACGATGCCTTTGGCCTTTAGGACAGAACGCCCCTTTGCGGTACGGTAAGCGTATGTTTTTGGACCGCACGACACAAACTCGACCGCAAAATCATCATCCCCAATTTCATCAGTCAGATTACCTAGATACGGACCCAGCGGAGGGTCCCACTCGCCGTCTTTAGACGTGAAAATCACGCTGTCGGTATCGCTGTAAAGCACACGCTCATTCAGCCTATCCATAAGGTCATACAACTCTAGACGCGCATGGGCTGTGGTAAAGGCGCCGAGAAATATGTTTATGTCACGCGTGCGTGCGCCTTTGCCGTTCGGATGGATCCATTGCACTAGAGCTACGTTGTCTGACACAAACGAAAAGTGCTTAATCTCGTACGCCATGCCAAAAATGTATCTCGTAAACTCTTCCGGATCTGAAAGCAACACTGTGGTGGGCATATTTTCGCGCATAGAAAAACGACCCCACAAACTGTTTAACAACAGCTTATTGATAGATCGTCTCGCGGGGTTAAGGCTTATCTTATCAGGATTCATTTGTATCCCCTCTTTCTCAAAGTAATCAGCAATGTAGGCATCTTTATCCTGATCTGTCACTACGTGTGCGGGGTACCCGCTGGCCTCTTGCTTGTATTGTAAAAATGTTTTGACATATTCACAAAACAAGGTTTCTGAGGATTGGGGGAAATGCCACACTTCGTCCACTTTTGTCACAATGTAACCCTTCTCGATAGCCTTTAACAGCTCGAGACTTACCCAACACCCTGAAAGCGTTCGCTGCTCATCTGTGTGATCGCAGGGGGTAGACTGATTCTGCTGCTCACAGCAGGTTGCGCAGAGAGGGAAATTCAGTTTATTATTGGCTCTGTATGGGAGCACGGGGTGCAGCAGGTTTCTTGGGGGTAACACTGATGCTTTGATAAGCCCGTAATAATTTTCAAGGGGTTCAAAATCCTTTAAAATTATCTGGGGATGTCCTATCGGGTAGCACTTCTTGGCCTGACAGAAGGGATACAGACTTGTAAAATCGACATATCTGATTTTCTCACCTTCGGCGGCTTTATGATAGAGCTTGTACGCGTTAGTGCGTCCGCCAAATAGAGCGTCGCGGGGTTTCAGTCTCTCGGCGTGCGTGTAAGTGGCCATAAACGCTATTACGTCAGGATCAGACTGCTTAGCAGCGTCCCATTCACACTCCCACATCACCTCAACATTCAACCCATACGCCTTCTCCAAAACCTCCATTTTGGTCTCATGCTGTCTTCTGTGTACAGCGTGCGTCAATTTTGTCACAGGATGAATATCATATTCATTATATTTGCAAGTATGACTGTGCCACAAGCATCCTAGGAACTCCAAAATATAAGTTTGACCATCTTTCTGGAAAGCACCATCCACATGGTAGGATCCGAACGACATTTCACCACGATTTAGCGCGTGCTGGACATCAACGCCTCGCGAATGACTGACATATTCAAGCCATTCGATGGATGCGTTTGAATAGGCTTTGTTCTTAGTCAGATAAGCCCCGTTGTGCGTCAGCGCTAAGGTGTCTCTCTCCAGATAATGGGTCTTGTACACGGCCATGCAGCACGATGCCAGAGTTGTGTATCTGAAGGGGTCAAGGGCGGTGCACTGTATAAACTCATCACGATATTTCATGCACGCCTCTCTCAACAAAACAACATCGTTCTTGCCGTAAAGTGCCAGTTCTTTTTTAAAGTCAAATACTTCACACTCTACGGTCTTGTACCATTCATCAAACTGTTCCCTGGTCTTCTCTGACATTGTGTCATATCCGTACATTTTTTTGTCCGGATAGGGGCCTATGTAGTTTTCATTCTCCACCCGGTTAAAGTGATGTGGAAAATAGCCCTTCTCTGCACAGGTCAGATTCATGGCAGATGCTGTCTTGGCTAGACTCATTGGGAGAAATGAGAAGCTATCGATAAATCTTTGCTTGTAGCTATCGTCAAACATAAATATCAGACGACAGCCTTGCATCGTGATTTTAAGAGCGAGCCCCACTTTTGTGAAATATTCCAAAAGAATAAAATTGTCAAAGCCAGAAGCATTGTGGGCTATCCATGTGTAGTCGTTGTACCTAGGGTGTCTGAATCTCTGCACGAGTTGTGCGACACAGTCGGTGCCCTCTGCTGTGAATTCTTCACCCGTAAAAGTGATGGCACAAACAAAGTTTGCAACATGCTTCCCACCCTCGTAACGCGTCTCAAAATCATAGAAGATGTACTTCTCACTGGGTGTCTCGAGCCTTAAGGGCTGAATAAAACATTGATGAGGTGCATCGGGTATCATCTCCATGCCACAATGCAGGCACTTCTCCGGTTTGCATTTGTGCGGTTTTGGTTTGTCACCGCTAATGTAATAGCGTCGATTACACGTTGGACAGTATTTGGTCACGTCGCACTGGGCAAACTGGTGACTCAACGGAGGTTTTTTATGCATATCATAACAATATTGGGATTTACAGTACCTCAAACAATCAGCGCAGTGTATCGTCTTCGTGGTGTGTTTGTAACAATCGGGGGCATTGCATATGTCGCATGCGTATCTGCATTTATGATCTCTTTTATTAGAAAAACCACTGTAGCAATAGTCGCAGACGTACTTGCACCCGATAAAGGCCCTCAAATTTTTTATCATAAAGTAATGACTATCTGACAGATAGAGAAACACCGTCTTGTAGTGGGGCTTGTTTTTTGTCATGTATTTTTCCAAACCACCAGTGCTTGATCTGTGAAAAACTACAATTTTGATGTTTAGCAATCTCTCAAACAATGCGACGTCATTAAATCGTATCATATCTTGGATTGAAAATCCAGCCTTTTTTTGAATGTCAGCAGCTATGGGCATTAATTCTGGGTCTGTTTTTTGGGGGTTCAAAAAATGTGACAGACAAAGTGCGAAGCATAGCTTGTCGGACATATTTGTTGGGCAAAAAAGATTCATTCTATTTCTTTTTATAACCTCATTGTGTGCTAGATCGCTGAATTTTCTGCGAGCACCACCACCGCCGTTTTTGCTTCTGACAATAGACACGTTTAACATCAGATTGTCATCAACGCGCACGGCCCTGTTGCTTTGCATGACTCTTTCAAGCTGGTCTGACAGCGCGGAGACGCTATAATCGTTAGCGGGCGTTAGCATCGCATTTATATCCGACATTAACGACTCTCCCCGTAATAAAACATTTATAATTCCACCTGACCCCCCTAATATTCTAGATAGAGAGACTATTTCATTCAGAACACTATCCAAAAATAGCACGTACGATGCCATATCTGTAGAAGCTATTGCCCTCAGATTTAAACTCCTAAGTATTTCCACACTGTTAAATCTTGTACGAGGAACGACGGTATAACCATTAAATTCACCCCCGTCTCTCACAAGCCTCTCAACGTCTTCGGACGTTAGACCCATATCAGCCATTTCAGAATTGTGGTGGGGGTCGGCCGACCCCTCACCACCGTGTTGAACATGTAAATTCTCGGATGCCCCGTCGTTTAGATCAACGACTGGAGCCTCTGGTTCAATTTGATTATTGATAAATCCAGCTTCTGGAACCTCAAAAACTTGATGCATATTTAAAACATCAGGATCTAAGACCATAGTCGGCTCTGGAGGGGGCTGTGAAATGGGATCGAGCATACTTATCAATTCTGCGAATTCGGATGAATTACGTTGATTTCCATTCATAGCTCTGACAGTTTCTATCAGTAATTGCATTCCCAATTCGTAATCAAATATATCAAGCGGGGATTCATTGCGCCTTATAATTTTATTCGCATGACTACAACCAGAGTCCGAATTACGTTTTTGGGCCATTTCTAACACAATATTCGGAAACACAGTGAAACCCCAAAATATTCAAATAATCAAACAATGTAAACACAATAAAACTAAACCAAAAAAACAAACAATATAGTTAAATCAATGAAAAAACTCTAAACCAAAATGATTATAAAAACGGATTACGATGAAAAAAATAAACCAATAGGTATTAAGGACACAAGTTTAAAACAACAGTAAAGCAATATATTTAAAACAATGAAAAACTCTAAACCAAAATGAGTATAAAAACGGATTATATAAACGATGAAAAATAAACCAAAAATATAACAAGAACACAAGTTTAAAATAGCAGTAAAACAATATATTTAAAACAATGAAAAACTCTAAGCCAAAATGAGTAAAAAAAAAAACGGATTATATGAGCGATGAAAAAAAAAATGTATTTAGACACTTACCCTTGTGATTTTAAAAAGCGATCAGCTCTGTGGACAAATCAACACAGGTATCCAGTATCCGAAATGTTTTAAATCCAATATGTCACAAAATGTTTAAAATGTCCCAGACAAATCCAAAAAGTCTCAGATTTTTCTCTTTTTTAAAGATACGTCCAAAGTGTTGTGGTCTGTATCCTAACCTGTAAACAGATAAAAACAAGTTATTAGGACAAATATCTAAATAAAACAACTTTTTTTCTTATGCAACATAAACGTACCGTGGAGATCCAGTATATATTTTTGCAATAGTACACACAACGTTCGCTTTGCCGTTGATATCCAAACCTTTAAAACAGATAACACATGTTATTAGAAAATATTAAAACAAACCAGTTTGTTTAAATCTATTGTAACAGGATTAAATAAATACACACCGGACAACACGAGCCACTCGGCGTCTCTTTTGTTCCAAGATTTCCTTGTTACGCTGCTGATGGTTCTAGTCACGGTCTGACTTTTTGTTCATTCCACTCTTCTCCGCGATTTACCAGGAATAGTTAATACCAGTTTAGACAATTTCGATGCAATACCAGAGATCGAATTTTTAGTTTTTAAATAAATCAGACAAAATACTGGAACGAACACAGCGAAACACATACATACCAATAGACTTGAGTATAACAGCTCTGCTCCATACAAACTGATGCCGGAGATCTCTTGTCGCTCCCCAATAAAGGTTCGGTCATAAACTTTCAAAGATTACATCACACGAACCCCACACAAACACACACTGTCATAATATCACCATCAGAAAACTTTGTGTCTGAACAGAAAATAGACTAGTTCGATAGAAAATATCGGCTTTAAGTTTAACCAGTTAGGCCTACAGCTAATCACATATATATATATATATATATATATATATATATATATGATTAGTGATTGCCTTTAAATAAACTTTTAATGTTGCAAAACTGTAGATTCAACAACACACACCCGCGGTGTGACACGCAGTGGTGAGAAGCGCAAGGGTCGAAAAGGGAGGGGTGATAGACAGCAAATGTCACAAAGACAACCTGTCATGTTTAATGACTGCATACGCGTGACATAAAACACACTCAGGAAAAACAATCACTCTAAATGACCGGCAATAAAACCATTAAATACTTTCTGTCTAAAGTTGACAGCTTGTCCAGATTTTGATTGATGGTCCCGCCCCCCTGTCAAAGGGTCATAAAAACGACCTGTCAGATAGCAACTGTCACCGGGTGGGGGAGGGGGTCATAAAAGTTTGACGAATGCCGGCCCGTTACAACTACTTACCATTATAAAAAGCCCAGATGGATATCTTTACACCAGAGTGTCATAGAGACATAGGGGTGGGCTCATTTTACTCAGGCATCCAATCAGTCTCTTAGGATTCCTACTGAGGTATTAAACCACGCCCCTAGCAACCAATTTGAGCACCCTAGCAACATAATAAACAAAGCCTTATATCTCTGGATCTGAACATCTTAGAGACATGGGGGTTGGGTCTTTGGGTCATGTTAGCTTCATGCTAGCTCCATGCTAAGTCATACTAGCTTCATGCTAGTTTCATGCTAGCTTTATGCTAATTTCATAATAAATCTTGCTAACTTCATGCTAAATCATGCTAACTTCATGTTAAATCTTGTTAGCTGCACGCTAAATAGTGCTAGCTTAATGCTAATCATGCTAGCATCATGCTAATCATGCTAGCTTCACGTTAAATCATGCTAGCTTCATGCTAATCATGCTATTCTCATGCTAACTTCATGTTAATCATGCAAGCCTCGTGCTAGCTTCATGCTAGCTTCATGCTAATCTTGCTAGTTTCATGCTAGCTTCATGCTAATCATGCTAGCATCATGCTAGCTTCATGCTAATCATGCTAGAATCATGCTAGTTTCATGCTAATCATGCTAGCATCATGCTAGCTTCATGCTAATCATGTTAGCATCATGCCAGCTTCATGCTAGCTTCATGCTAGCTACATGCTAATCATGCTAACATCATGCTACCTTCATGCTAATCATGCTAGCTTCATGCTAATCATGCTAGCTTCATGCTAATCATGCTAGCATCATGCTAGCTTCATGCTAATCATGCTAGCATCATGCTAGCTTCATGCTAGCTACATGCTAATCATGCTAGCATCATGCTAGCTTCATGCTAATCATGCTAGCATCATGCTAGCTTCATGCTAATCATGCTAGCATCATGCTAGCTTCATGCTAGCATCATGCTAGCTTCATGCTAATCATGCTAGCATCATGCTAGCTTCATGCTAGCTTCATGCTAGCTACATGCTAATCATGTTAGCATCATGCTAGCTACATGCTAATCATGCTAGCTTCATGCTAATCATGCTAGCATCATGCTAGCTTCATGCTAATCATGCTAACATCATGCTAGCTTCATGCTAGCTACATACTAATCATGCTAACATCATGCTAGCTACATGCTAATCATGCTAGCATCATGCTAGCTACATGCTAATCATGCTAGCATCATGCTAGCTTCATGCTAATCATGCTAGCATCATGCTAGCTTCATGCTAGCTTCATGCTAATCATGCTAGCTTCATGCTAGCTTCATGCTAATCATGCTAGCATCATGCTAACTTCATGCTAATCATGCTAACATCATGCTAATCATGCTAGCATCATGCTAGCTTCATGCTAATCATGTTAGCTTCATGCTAGCTTCATGCTAATCATGTTAGCTTCATACTTAAACATACTAACTGCCAGATAGCCTACTAAACTAAACTTCTGTCAATCCGTTTTAAACGTTCAGGCTACGCTTTTTCAAGCCAACATAAAGTTTGTCTTCAAACTTTAATATCTAGTTATGTTGGCTTTGAAAAAGCCAATATATTGTTATTGCTATTAAACTTATTATTATTATTATTATTCTTTTTCTCCCCCCAAAATTATAAACACTAACTCGTCCTAGGGCTTTCAAGCTACATGCACCAAATTTTCCACAGACCTTCAGACTGGTCTGACTTAGTGTGCTATATCTTTTCTAACTGATGGGACCTTCCGAATTCCTAAACGGGGGTCTCGAACACCCCAAAATTTCCATTGACTTAACATTGAGACAAACTTTGACGGGTCATAGCTGTGAGTGAGAAACTTGTAGAAACTTGTGGCTTACCACATTTAAGGTGGCTGACAGGCTCTGTAAGAACATACATCACAATGGGGTGTAAGCTATACCCCTGGGGTGTAAGAGGCCCCCAAAATTTCCCATTGACTTATAATGGGGCAGGAAACATGCCCATATAAGGGAATAAAAGCGTCCCAGATGGAATATCTTTACTTTAGAGTGTCGTAGAGACATGGGGGTGGGCTCATTTTACTCAGTCATCCAATCAGTCTCTTAGGATCGCCCCAAAGCTATTTAGCCACGCCCCTAGCAACAATTTTGGGTACCCTAGCAACATCTCCCATAGACTACCATTATAAAAAGCCCAGATGGATATCTTTACACCAGAGTGTCATAGAGACATAGGGGTGGGCTCATTTTACTCAGGCATCCAATCAGTCTCTTAGGATTCCTACTGAGGTATTAAACCACGCCCCTAGCAACCAATTTGAGCACCCTAGCAACATAATAAACAAAGCCTTATATCTCTGGATCTGAACATCTTAGAGACATGGGGGTTGGGTCTTTGGGTCATGTTAGCTTCATGCTAGCTCCATGCTAAGTCATACTAGCTTCATGCTAGTTTCATGCTAGCTTTATGCTAATTTCATAATAAATCTTGCTAACTTCATGCTAAATCATGCTAACTTCATGTTAAATCTTGTTAGCTGCACGCTAAATAGTGCTAGCTTAATGCTAATCATGCTAGCATCATGCTAATCATGCTAGCTTCACGTTAAATCATGCTAGCTTCATGCTAATCATGCTATTCTCATGCTAACTTCATGTTAATCATGCAAGCCTCGTGCTAGCTTCATGCTAGCTTCATGCTAATCTTGCTAGTTTCATGCTAGCTTCATGCTAATCATGCTAGCATCATGCTAGCTTCATGCTAATCATGCTAGAATCATGCTAGTTTCATGCTAATCATGCTAGCATCATGCTAGCTTCATGCTAATCATGCTAGCATCATGCTAGCTTCATGCTAATCATGCTAGCTTCATGCTAATCATGCTAGCTTCATGCTAGCTTCATGCTAGCTACATGCTAATCATGCTAACATCATGCTAGCTTCATGCTAATCATGCTAGCTTCATGCTAATCATGCTAGCATCATGCTAGCTTCATGCTAGCTTCATGCTAATCATGCTAGCTTCATGCTAATCATGCTAGCATCATGCTAGCTTCATGCTAATCATGCTAGCATCATGCTAGCTTCATGCTAGCTACATGCTAATCATGCTAGCATCATGCTAGCTTCATGCTAATCATGCTAGCATCATGCTAGCTTCATGCTAATCATGCTAGCATCATGCTAGCTTCATGCTAACATCATGCTAGCTTCATGCTAATCATGCTAGCTTCATGCTAGCTACATGCTAATCATGCTAGCATCATGCTAGCTACATGCTAATCATGCTAGCTTCATGCTAATCATGCTAGCATCATGCTAGCTTCATGCTAATCATGCTAACATCATGCTAGCTTCATGCTAGCTACATACTAATCATGCTAGCATCATGCTAGCTTCATGCTAATCATGCTAGCATCATGCCAATCATGCTAGCATCATGCTAGCTTCATGCTAATCATGCTAGCTTCATGCTAGCATCATGGTAGCTTCATGCTAATCATGCTAGCATCATGGTAGCTTCATGCTAATCATGCTAGCATCATGCTAACTTCATGCTAATCATGCTAGCATCATGCTAGCTTCATGCTAATCATGCTAGCATCATGCTAGCTTCATGCTAATCATGTTAGCTTCATGCTAGCTTCATGCTAATCATGTTAGCTTCATACTTAAACATACTAACTGCCAGATAGCCTACTAAACTAAACTTCTGTCAATCCGTTTTAAACGTTCAGGCTACGCTTTTTCAAGCCAACATAAAGTTTGTCTTCAAACTTTAATATCTAGTTATTATTATTATTATTCTTCTTAGCACCCCAAAATTTTGGACACTAACTCGTCCTAGAGCTTTCAAGCTACATGCACCAAATTTTCCACGGACCTTCAGACTGGTCTGACTTAGTGTGCTATATCTTTTCTAACTGATGGGACCTTCCGAATTCCTAAACGGGGCGCTCAAACACCCCAAATTTCCCATTTACTTAACATGGAGACAAACTTTGACGGGCCATAGCTGCGAGTGAGAAACTTGTAGAAACTTGTGGCTTACCACATTTAAGGAGGCTGACAGGCTCTGTAAGAACATACATCACATTAAGGTGTAAGCTGTACCCCTGGGGTGTAAGAGGCCCCCAAAATTTCCCATTGACTTATAATGGGGCAGGAAACATGCCCATATAAGGGAGTAAAAGCGTCCCAGATGGAATATCTTCACTTTAGAGTGTCGTATAGACATGGGGGTGGGCTCATTTTACTCAGTCATCCAATCAGTCTCTTAGGATCGCCCCAGAGCTATTAAGCCACGCCCCTAGCAACAATTTTGGGTACCCTAGCAACATCTCCCATAGACTACCATTATAAAAAGCCCAGATGGATATCTTTACACCAGAGTGTCATAGAGACATAGGGGTGGGCTCATTTTACTCAGGCATCCAATCAGTCTCTTAGGATTCCTACTGAGGTATTAAACCACGCCCCTAGCAACCAATTTGAGCACCCTAGCAACATAATAAACAAAGCCTTATATCTCTGGATCTGAACATCATAGAGACATGGGGGTTGGGTCTTTGGGTCATGTTAGCTTCATGCTAGCTCCATGCTAAGTCATACTAGCTTCATGCTAGTTTCATGCTAGCTTTATGCTAATTTCATAATAAATCTTGCTAACTTCATGCTAAATCATGCTAACTTCATGTTAAATCTTGTTAGCTGCACGCTAAATAGTGCTAGCTTAATGCTAATCATGCTAACATCATGCTAATCATGCTAGCTTCACGTTAAATCATGCTAGCTTCATGCTAATCATGCTATTCTCATGCTAGCTTCATGCTAGCTTCATGCTAATCTTGCTAGTTTCATGCTAGCTTCATGCTAATCATGCTAGCATCATGCTAGCTTCATGCTAATCATGCTAGCATTATGCTAGATTCATGCTAATCATGCTAGAATCATGCTAGTTTCATGCTAATCATGCTAGCTTTATGCTAGCTTCATGCTAATCGTGCTAGCATCATGCTAGCTTCATGCTAATCGTGCTAGCTTCATGCTAGCTACATGCTAATCATGCTAGCTTCATGCTAATCATGCTAGCATCATGCTAGCTTCATGCTAGATTCATGCTAGCTACATGCTAATCAGGCTAGCATCATGCTACCTTCATGCTAATCATGCTAGCTTCATGCTAATCATGCTAGCATCATACTAGCTTCATGCTAATCATGCTAGCATCATGCTAGCTTCATGCTAGCTTCATGCTAATCATGCTAACATCATGCTAGCTACATGCTAATCATGCTAGCATCATGCTAGCTTCATGCTAATCATGCTAGCTTCATGCTAATCATGCTAGCATCATGCTAGCTTCATGCTAATCATGCTAGCATCATGCTAGCTTCATGCTAATCATGCTAGCATCATGCTAGCTTCATGCTAATCATGCTAGCATCATGCTAGCTTCATGCTAATCATGCTAGCATCATGCTAGCTACATGCTAATCATGCTAGCATCATGCTAGCTTCATGCTAATCATGCTAGCTTCATGCTAATCATGCTAGCATCATGCTAATCATGCTAGCATCATGCTAGCTTCATGCTAATCATGCTAGCATCATGCTAGCTTCATGCTAGCTTCATGCTAGCTACATGCTAATCATGCTAGCATCATGCTAGCTTCATGCTAATCATGCTAGCTTCATGCTAATCATGCTAGCATCATGCTAGCTTCATGCTAATCATGCTAACATCATGCTAGCATCATGCTAGCTTCATGCTAATCATGCTAGCATCATGCTAGCTTCATGCTAATCATGCTAGCATCATGCTAGCTTCATGCTAATCATGCTAACATCATGCTAGCTTCATGCTAATCATGCTAGCATCATGCTAGCTTCATGCTAGCTACATGCTAATCATGCTAACATCATGCTAGCTACATGCTAATCATGCTAGCTTCATGTTAGCTTCATGCTTATCATGCTAGCATCATGCTAGCTTCATGCTAATCATGCTAGCATCATGCTAGCTTCATGCTAATCATGGTAACATCATGCTAGCTTCATGCTAATCATGCTAGCTTCATGCTAGCATCATGGTAGCTTCATGCTAATCATGCTAGCATCATGCTAGCTTCATGCTAATCATGCTATCATCATGCTAGCTTCATGCTAATCATGGTAGCTTCATGCTAGCTTCATGCTAGCTTCATGCTAATCATGTTAGCTTTATACTTAAACATACTAACTGCCAGATAGCCTACTAAACTAAACTTCTGTCAATCCGTTTTAAACGTTCAGGCTACGCTTTTTCAAGCCAACATAAAGTTTGTCTTCAAACTTTAATATCTAGTTATTAGTGGTGCTTGCATTTATGCAAAGCATCACTATTACTATCTTGCATACTTATTATTATTATTAGTGGTGCTTGCATTTATGCAAGGCATCACTATTACTATTCCAAAAATTATTATTATATTTTATTCTTACATCTGCACGTTTTTTCGGCACCTAACTCGTCCCGCACGGTTTGTCGTAGACCCATGAAAGAGGGCTCAAATCGACCGGCTTATTGAGGAGAGGTGTGCTATGACTTTTATAAGCGATCGGGTGCAGGATTTCCGAAAGGGGGGCGAAAAACCACCCGAAAAATCCCATTGACTTAACATTGCGCCCAACTTTGACGAGTCATAGCTCCGCTCGAGGATTTTGTAGAAACATGTGGGTTACAACATTTGAAGAGGGTGGTAGACTCTTTAAGAACATACATCACATTGGGGTGTAAGTTGTACCCCTGGGGTGTAAGAGGCGCCCAAAAGTGCCCCAATGAAAAGTCAATGGGGGAAAATCCCATAGACTTAACATTGCAAAAACTTTGACGGGTCATAGGTACGAGCGAGAATTTTGTAAAAACATGTGGGTTACATTATTTGAAGAGGGTGGTAGACTCTGTAAGAACATGGATCACAATGGGGTGTAAGTTGTACCCCTGGGGTGTAAGAGGCACCCAAAAATTCCCATTGACTTATAATGGGGCAGGAAACATGCCCATTTAAGGGAATAAAAAAGTTCCAGATGGGATATCTTTGCTTTACAATTGTCGTAAAGACAGGGGGTGGGCTCATTTTACTCAGACATCGAATCAGTCTATCAGGATATTCCCAAAGCTTTTAAGCCACGCCCCTAGCAACCACTTTTGAGCACCCTAGCAACATAAAATTCAAACAGTTATATCTACCAATTTTCTCCCTAGCAACCAAATACAGTACCCTAGCAACAGAGTAAACAAAGCCTTATATCTCCGCATCAGAACATCGTAGAGACACGGGCGTTGGACCGTTTGACTCGTGACTCGGAGTGTAATCATTATGGGATGCCAATTTTTTCCCTAGCAACCAAATACAGTACCCTAGCAACAGAGTAAACAAAACCTTATATCTCCGCATCAGAACATCGTAGAGACACGGGGGTTGGACCGTTTGACTCATGACTCAGAGTAAAATCATTATGGGATGCCAATTTTTTCCCTAGCAACCAAATACAGTACCCTAGCAACAGAGTAAACAAAGCCTTATGTCTCCGCATCAGAACATCGTAGAGACACGGGGGTTGGACCGTTTGACTACTGACTCGGAGTGTAATCATTATGGGATGCCAATTTTTTCCCTAGCAACCAAATACAGTACCCTAGCAACAGAGTAAACAAAACCTTATATCTCCGCATCAGAACATCGTAGAGACACGGGGGTTGGACCGTTTGACTCGTGACTCCGAGTGTAATCATTATGGGATGGCAATTTTTTCCCTAGCAACCAAATACAGTACCCTAGCAACAGAGTAAACAAAGCCTTATATCTCCGCATCAGAACATCGTAGAGACACGGGGGTTGGACCGTTTGACTCGTGACTCAGAGTGTAATCATTATGGGATGCCAATTTTTTTCCCTAGCAACCAAATACAGTACCCTAGCAACAGAGTAAACAAACCCTTATATCTCCGCATCAGAACATCGTAGAGACACGGGGGTTGGACCGTTTGACTCGTGACTCAGAGTGTAATCATTATGGGATGCCATTTTTTTCCCTAGCAACCAAATACAGTACCCTAGCAACAGAGTAAACAAAGCCTTATATCTCCGCATCAGAACATCGTAGAGACATGGGGGTTGGATCGTTTTACTTTTGGCTTGGAGTATAATCATATATGTTCCCCAGAATTTTGCCACGGCAAGCACCACTCACATTTTCTTCAGGAAATGTACCTATCTAGTTATTATTATTATTCTTCTTTTTCTGGACACTTTTTCGGCGCGTAACTCGTCCCGCACGCTTTGTCGTAGACCCATAAATTAGGGCTCAAATCGACCGGCTTATTGAGGAGAGGTGTGCTATGACTTTTATAAGCGATCGGGTGCAGGATTTCCGAAAGGGGGGCGAAAAACCACCCAAAAAATCCCATTGACTTAACATTGCGCCCAACTTTGACGAGACATAGCTCCGCTCGAGGATTTTGTAGAAACATGTGGGTTACAACATTTGAAGAGGGTGGTAGGCTCTGTAAGAACATGGATCACAATGGGGTGTAAGTTGTACCCCTGGGGTGTAAGAGGTGCCCAAAAGTGCCCCAATGAAAAGTCAATGGGGCAAAATCCCATAGACTTACCATTGCAAAAATTTTGACGGGTCATAGGTCCGAGCCAGGATTTCATAGAAACATGTGGGTTACTAAATTTGAAGAGGGTGCTAGACTCTGTCAGGACGTCCCCCACAATGGGGTGTAAGGTTACCATAGCAACCATTTTGGGCACCCTAGCAACCTATACCATAGACTGCCATTATAAAATGCCCAGATGGATATCTTTGCACCACAGTGTCATAGAGACATGGGGGTGGGCTCATTTTACTCAGGCATCCAATCAGTCTCTCAGGATCCTTACAGACTTACTAAGCCACGCCCCTAGCAACCACTTTTGAGCACCCTAGCAACATAAAATACAAACAGTTATATCTCGGCTTCAGAACATCGTAGAGACACGGGGGTTGGACCGTTTTACTTGTGACTAGGGGTGTAACAATTGGGCACATCATTGGCCACTCCCAAGCCACGCCCCTAGCAACCAAATTTGAGCACCCTAGCAACCGAATAAACAAAGCCTTATATCTCCGCATCAGAACATCGTAGAGACACGGGGTTTGGACCGTTTTACTTGTGACTCGGAGTGTAATCACTGGGCACATCATTGGCCACTCCCAAGCCACGCCCCTAGCAACCAAATACAGTACCCTAGCAACAGAGTAAACAAAGCCTTATATCGCCGCATCAGAACATCGTAGAGACACGGGGGTTGGACCGTTTTACTTGTGACTCGGAGTGTAATCACTGGGCACATAATTGGCCACTCCCAAGCCACGCCCCTAGCAACCAAATACAGTACCTTAGCAACAGAGTAAACAAAGCCTTATATCTCCGCATCAGAACATCGTAGAGACACGGGGGTTGGACCGTTTTACTTGTGACTCGGAGTGTAATCACTGGGCACATCATTGGCCACTCCCAAGCCACGCCCCTAGCAACCAAATACAGTACCCTAGCAACAGAGTAAACAAAGCCTTATATCTCCACATCAGAACATCGTAGAGACATGGGGGTTGGACTGTTTGACTCATGACTCGGAGGGTAATCACTAGTGGATGCCATTTTTTTCCCTAGCAACCAAATACAGTACCCTAGCAACAGAGTAAACAAAGCCTTATATCTCCGCATCAGAACATCGTAGAGACATGGGGTTTGGACCGTTTGACTCGTGACTCGGAGGGTAATCACTAGTGGATGCCATTTTTCCCTAGCAACCAAATACAGTACCCTAGCAACAGAGTAAACAAAGCCTTATATCTCCGCATCAGAACATCGTAGAGACACGGGGGTTGGACCGTTTGACTCATGACTCGGAGGGTAATCACTAGTGGATGCAATTTTTTTCCCTAGCAACCAAATACAGTACCCTAGCAACAGAGTAAACAAAGCCTTATATCTCCGCATCAGAACATCGTAGAGACACGGGGGTTGGACCGTTTGACTCGTGACTCGGAGGGTAATCACTAGTGGATGCCATTTTTTTCCCTAGCAACCAAATACAGTACCCTAGCAACAGAGTAAACAAAGCCTTTTATCTCCGCATCAGAACATCGTAGAGACACGGGGTTTGGACCGTTTGACTCGTGACTCGGAGGGTAATCACTAGTGGATGCCATTTTTTTCCCTAGCAACCAAATACAGTACCCTAGCAACAGAGTAAACAAAGCCTTATATCTCCGCATCAGAACATCGTAGAGACACGGGGGTTGGACCGTTTGACTTGTGACTCGGAGGGTAATCACTAGTGGATGCCATTTTTTCCTTAGCAACCAAATACAGTACCCTAGCAACAGCGTAAACAAAGCCTTATATCTCCACATCAGAACATCGTAGAGACACAAGGGTTGGACCATTTTACTTGTGACTCGGCATGTAATCACTAGTGGATGCCAATTTTTTCCCTAGCAACCAAATACAGTACCCTAGCAACAGAGTAAACAAAGCCTTATATCTCCGCATCAGAACATTGTACAGACACGGGGGTTGGACCGTTTGACTCATGACTCGGAGGGTAATCCCTAGTGGATGGCAATTTTTTCCCTAGCAACCAAATACAGTACCTTAGCAACCGGATAAACACAGCCTTATATCTCCGCATCAGAACATTGTAGAGACACGGGAGTTGGATCGTTTTACTTTTGGCTTGGAGTATAATCATATATGTTCCCCAGAATTTTGCCACGGCAAGCACCACTCACATTTTCTTCAGGAAATGTACCTATCTAGTTAGTGGTGCTTGCATTTATGCAAAGCATCACTATTACTATCTTGCATACTTATTATTATTATTATTATGTTGGCTTGAAAAAGCCAACATATTGTTATTGCTATTAAACTTATTATTATTATTATTATTATTCCGCTTTCTTCTGAGACTAAATTTTCGACACTAACTCGTCCTAGAGCTTTCAAGCTACATGCACCAAATTTTCCACGGACCTTCAGACTGGTCTGACTTAGTGTGCTATATCTTTTCTAACTGATGGGACCTTCCGAATTCCTAAACGGGGGGCTCGAACACCCCAAAATTTCCATTGACTTAACATTGAGACAAACTTTGATGGGTCATAGCTGCGAGTGAGAAACTTGTAGAAACTTGTGGCTTACCACATTTAAGGAGGCTGACAGACTGTGTAAGAACATACATCACAATGGGGTGTAAGCTATACCCCTGGGGTGTAAGAGGCCCCCAAAATTTCCCATTGACTTATAATGGGGCAGGAAACATGCCCATAAAAGGGAATAAAAGCGTCCCTGATGGAATATCTTCACTTTAGAGTGTCGTAGAGAGATGGGGGTGGGCTCATTATACTCAGGCATCCAATCAGTCTCTTAGGATCACCCCAAAGCTATTAAGCCACGCCCCTAGCAACAATTTTGGGTACCCTAGCAACCTCTCCCATAGACTACCATTATAAAAAGCCCAGATGGATATCTTTGCACCAGAGTGTCATAGAGACATGGGGGTGGGCTCATTTTACTCAGGAATCCAATCAGTCTCTTAGGATTCTTATTGAGGTATTAAGCCACGCCCCTAGCAACCAAATATGAGCACCCTAGCAACATAATAAACGAAGCCTTATATCTCTGGATCTGAACATCATAGAGACATGGGGGTTGGGTCTTTGGGTCATATTAGCTTCATGCTAGCTCCATGCTAAGTCATACTAGCTTCATGCTAGTTTCATGCTAGCTTTATGCTAATTGCATAATAAATCTTTCTAACTTCATGCTAAATCATGCTAACATCATGCTAAATCATGCTAGCTTCATGCTAATCATGTTAGCATCATGCTAGCTTCATGCTAATCATGCTAGCTTCATACTTAATCATCTTAGCTTCATGCTATTCATGCTAACATCATGCTAGCTTCATGCTAATCATGCTAACATCATGCTAGCTTCATGCTAATCATGCTAGCATCATGTTAGCTTCATGCTAATCATGCCAGCATCATGCTAGCTTCATGCTAATCATGCTAGCATCATGCTAGCTTCATGCTAATCATGCTAGCATCATGCTAGCTTCATGCTAATCATGCTAGCATCATGTTAGCTTCATGCTAATCATGCTACATCATGCTAGCTTCATGCTAATCATGCTAGCATAATGCTAGCTTCATGCTAATCATGCTAGCATCATGTTACCTTCATGCTAATCATGCTAGCATCATGCTAGCTTCATGCTAATCATGCTAGCATCATGCTAGCTTCATGCTAATCATGCTAGCATCATGCTAGCTTCATGCTAATCATGCTAGCATCATGCTAGCTTCATGCTAATCATGCTAGCATCATGCTAGCTTCATGCTAATCATGCTAGCATCATGCTAGCTTCATGCTAATCATGCTAGCATCATGCTAATCATGCTACCATCATGCTAGCATCATGCTAGCTTCATGCTAATCATTCTAGCATCATGCTAGCTTCATGCTAATCATGCTAGCATCATGCTAGCTTCATGCTAGCATTATGCTAATCATGCTAGCATCATGCTAGCATCATGCTAATCATGCTAGCATCATGCTAGCTTCATGCTAATCTTCATGCTTCATGCTAATCATGCTAGCATCATGCTAGCTTCATGCTAATCATGCTAGCATCATGCTAGCTTCATGCTAATCATGCTAGCATCATGCTAGCTTCATGCTAATCATGCTAGCATCATGCTACCTTCATGCTAATCATGCTAGCATCATGCTAGCTTCATGCTAATCATGCTAGCATCATGCTAGCTTCATGCTAATCATGCTAGCATCATGCTACCTTCATGCTAATCATGCTAGCATCATGCTAGCTTCATGCTAATCATGCTAGCATCATGCTAGCTTCATGCTAATCATGCTAGCATCATGCTAGCTTCATGCTAATCATGCTAGCATCATGCTAGCTTCATGCTAATCATGCTAGCATCATGCTAGCTTCATGCTAATCATGCTAGCATCATGCTAGCATCATGCTAATCATGCTAGCATCATGCTAGCTTCATGCTAATCTTCATGCTTCATGCTAATCATGCTAGCATCATGCTAGCTTCATGCTAATCATGCTAGCATCATGCTAGCTTCATGCTAATCATGCTAGCATCATGCTACCTTCATGCTAATCATGCTAGCATCATGCTACCTTCATGCTAATCATGCTAGCATCATGCTAGCTTCATGCTAATCATGCTAGCATCATGCTAGCTTCATGCTAATCATGCTAGCATCATGCTAGCTTCATGCTAATCATGCTACCATCATGTTAGCATCATGTTAGCTTCATGCTAATCATGCTAGCATCATGCTAGCTTCATGCTAATCATGCTAGCATTATGCTAGCTTCATGCTAATCATGCTACCATCATGTTAGCATCATGCTAGCTTCATGCTAATCATGCTAGCATCATGCTAGCTTCATGCTAATCATGCTAGCTTCATGCTAGCTTCATGGTAATCATGCTACCATCATGTTAGCATCATGTTAGCTTCATGCTAATCATGCTAGCATCATGCTAGCTTCATGCTAATCATGATAGCTTCATGCTAGCTTCATGCTAATCATGCTAGCATCATGCTAGCTTCATGCTTATCATGCTAGCATCATGCTAGCTTCATGCTAATCATGCTAGCATCATGCTAGCTTCATGCTAATCATGCTAGCATCATGCTAGCTTCATGCTAATCATGCTAGCTTCATGCTAATCATGCTAGCATCATGCTAGCTTCATGCTAATCATGCTACCATCATGTTAGCATCATGCTAGCTTCATGCTAATCATGGTAGCATCATGCTAACTTCATGCTAATCATGCTAGCTTCATGCTAGCTTCATGGTAATCATGCTACCATCATGTTAGCATCATGTTAGCTTCATGCTAATCATGCTAGCTTCATGCTAATCATGCTAGCATCATGTTAGCTTCATGCTTATCATGCTAGCATCATGCTAGCTTCATGCTAATCATGCTAGCATCATGCTAGCTTCATGCTAATCATGCTAGCATCATGCTAACTTCATGCTAATCATGTTAGCTTCATGCTACCTTCATGCTAATCATGCTAGCATCATGCTAGCTTCATGCTAATCATGCTAGCATCATGCTAGCTTCATGCTAATCATGTTAGCATCATGCTAACTTCATGCTAATCATGCTACCATCATGTTAGATTCATGTTAATCATGCTAGCTTCATGCTAATCATGCTAACATCATGCTAACTTCATGCTAATCATGCTAACATCATGCTAGCTTCATGCTAATCATGCTAACATCATGCTAGCTTCATGCTAATCATGCTAACATCATGCTAGCTTCATGCTAATCATGCTAACATCATGCTAACTTCATGCTAATCATGCTAACATCATGCTAGCTTCATGCTAATCATGCTAGCATCATGCTAGCTTCATGCTAATCATGCTAGCATCATGCTAGCTTCATGCTAATCATGCTAACATCATGCTAGCTTCATGCTAATCATGCTAACATCATGCTAGTTTCATGCTTATCATGCTACCTTTATACTTAACCCTCTGGGGTCTAAGGGGTTTTTAGGGCCCTGGGGAAGTTTTGACCTGCACTGACATTTGTGCTTTTTTCAGTTGCTTGAAAACATATTAATGGCAAAAGTCTCATAACACTGTGTTCATCACAAACTGGGCTACAATATCATATAATCAACATGTATGTACATGTTTGTATTTTTGAGAGAAAAATGTTTATGCGTGGTTTTTGAAAAAGCAAAATTTTTAAGTCACTGATATAACTCCACAAAACTCATTCTAAACATGTTTTCCCAAGACTTTCCAAACAGGATCTAGTAGTCTAGAGTTTATTCTTCAAAATGATGTGAAAATCATATGGCCTACTCAATCACATAAAGCAATGCATTGATTTACAATTTCTAAGACACTTTTGCTTGGTAAAGGCTGTATGCGTGGAGGCGGGAAAGCTCCTGAATAATCAGTGATTGACAGCTGAGAGACAAAAGAGTTGAATAATGAGCCACTAATGAGCCTTGTGGGGATGTTCAACAGGAATGTAACCCTCAGTAAAACCATGATAAGGTTTACTTTTCAATACAATGTAAACACACACACACACACACACACACACACAAACACACACTATATATATATATATATACACTGTAAAAAAAATCCGTAGAAATTGCAGCTGGGTTGCCGGTAATTTACCGTAGATTTAAATTTATGTTATTTACTGGCAACATTTTGTTCAAAGTTAAATGAACATTAAACATTTCCAAGTCTTTGTCTTTACAGAGTAAAACTAAAAAACAGCATCAAGCAAAACATTGATGATTTCTGTTTCCCAGAATGCTTTGCATGAGGCTGTTATTGTATAGTTTTATTCTGTACAGATAAAGACTTGTTAATATTTAAAAATTATTTAACTTTGAACAAACTCTTGCCAGTAAATAACATAAATTTAAATCTACGGTAAATTACCGGCAACCCAGCTGCAATAACATTGTAATTTCTACGGATTTTTTTTACAGTGTATATATATATATATATATATATATATATATATATTTCTATTGAAATATTTTCTATTAATATCACAATTATAAGTTACCTTTTAAAAACCATAGTAGCCTAATCATGGTAAAGGTACTGTTTGGCCATCATAAAGTGAACACAGGGTTTGTGTTTGGTTGGCCAGCGAGAGGTTTACTTTTGTGCAGTAAAAAGCTCAAAAGAACAACTGCCTATCGTTGTCTGGACTCCTATTTGTGTTTTTGTAATCATTATAGTAGAAACACAACCAGGGACACGCGTGATAAACTTATCAATGTTTGTTTACAGCCGCCGCCATTACCTCACGTGTTGATCATGAAAGCAGTGAATGTGTGCACATGCGAGTAATCCTGTGTTTAATAAACTTGCTGTGCGGAGATATGCGCTTAGACGCAACTAAATAAGGATTGTACTGTTTGCAATCGCGTATTTTATAAGAATACCAAAAAGCGCGTCGAGTTTCCTGACTCGCGTGTTTGTGTATGTGCGTTCCCGTCGCCTCAGCTGTTTGACGGAAGACAAAGAAAACACTCGCGTCTGGAGATACTGACACACATCCGCAAGTAAATAAGGATTTATATGTCGGACATCGATCCCGTCACACTGACGAAGCACACACACTCGCGTCTGTCTGGAGATTTAGGCGCGAGTAAACAAGTATGTGATGTGTGTAATCGCATCTTTTATAATGATACCACAAAGCGCTTCAAATATGAGGCATTGTGTGTTTGTGTGTGCGTTTGGACGTCGATCGAGTCACACTCGCGTCTGGAGATAACTTTAGTTACAGTCACGAGTAAACAAGTATATGTCATGTTTCCAGCACTCGGATTAAAACTCATTCACAGCAGTGAATGGCTGCAGAGACGGAATGGAATGTCCATTGACTGTGGGGTTGCCTAATGAATATGGATGATCTCTGCTCTTTTCTTCAATGGAGCGGGGCGTGGCTCATTATAGATAATGAAGCAACAGAAGAAAGACGGTACATCTCTCTCTTCTAATACAGTTAACAACGAATTACAATATTTGTTTTCGATTTCACTTACATCTTCCAAAAGCAGACATTCCAAGCATTATGTAGACATTTATCTTTTGTTTATATGACAAATATTCGTTAAGTTAGAGTTAATTTTTCTGACGTGTTTCTGAAAGGACTTCACTGAGGGAGAGAGAACAAAACGCGCATCATGTTTATTTTCTTAATTTTGCGAAAAGCACAACATTCTGTTTTTATTGGGAGTGGACAGAAAAAAACTAGACAATTTAACGTTTTAAATGATGTATAAATCATATCTGTATGTCAAAAATCAGCAGAGTTATCTAAGTCTCTTTGGGGAGTGATCGAAAAATAAAGAGTTTGCGGCGCCCGCGCCGCAGCCGACCCCAGAGTGTTAAACATACTAAATGCCAGACTGCCTACTAAACTAAACTTCTGTCAAACCGTTTTAATTGTTCAGGCTACGCTTTTTCAAGCCAACATAAAGTTTGTCTTCAAACTTTAATATCTAGTTATTAGTGGTGCTTGCATTTATGCAAAGCATCACTATTACTATCTTGCATACTTATTATTATTAGTGGTGCTTGCATTTATGCAAGGCATCACTATTACTATTGCTCATACTTATTATTATTCTTCTTTTTCTGGACACTTTTTCGGCGCGTAACTCGTCCCGCACGGTTTCACGTAGTCCCATGAAAGAGGGCTCAAATCGACCGGATTATTGAGGAGAGGTGTGCTATGACTTTTATAAGCGATCGGGTGCAGGATTTCTGAAAGGGGGGCGAAAAACCACCCGAAAAATCCCATTGACTTAACATTGGGCCCAACTTTGACGAGTCATAGCTCCGCTCGAGGATTTTGTAGAAACATGTGGGTTACAACATTTGAAGAGGGTGGTAGACTCTGTAAGAACATACATCACAATGGGGTGTAAGTTGTACCCCTGGGGTGTAAGAGGTGCCCAAAAATGCC
This sequence comes from Paramisgurnus dabryanus, assembly GCF_030506205.2. Taxonomy (NCBI): domain Eukaryota; kingdom Metazoa; phylum Chordata; class Actinopteri; order Cypriniformes; family Cobitidae; genus Paramisgurnus; species Paramisgurnus dabryanus. Next base: position 8,775,290 of record NC_133339.1, read on the forward strand.
CAATGAAAAGTCAATGGGGCAAAATCCCATAGACTAACATTGCGGAAAACTTTGTCAGGTCATAGGTCCGAGCGAGGATTTCGTAGAAACATGTGGGTTACTAAATTTGAAGAGGGTGGTAGGCTATGTAAGAACATACATGACATTGGGGTGTAAGTTGTACCCCTGGGGTGTAAGAGGCACCCGAAAATTCCCATTGACTTATAATGGGGCAGGAAACATGCCCATATAAGGGAATAAAACAGTTCCAGATGGGATATCTTTGCTTTACAGTGTCGTAGAGATAAGTGGGTGGGCTCATTTTACTCAGGCATCCAACCAGTCTCTCAGGATCCTTACATAGGTATTAAGCCACGCCCCTAGCAACCACTTTTGAGCACCCTAGCAACATAAAATTCAAACAGTTATATCTCCGCATCAGAACATCGTAGAGACACGGGGGTTGGACCGTTTGACTCGTGACTCGGAGTGTAATCATTATGGGATGCCATTTTTTCCCCTAGCAACCAAATACAGTACCCTAGCAACAGAGTAAACAAAGCCTTATATCTCCGCATCAGAACATCGTAGAGACACGGGGGTTGGACCGTTTGACTCGTGAATCAGAGTGTAATCATTATGGGATGCCATTTTTTCCCCTAGCAACCAAATACAGTACCCTAGCAACAGAGTAAACAAAGCCTTATATCTCCGCATCAGAACATCGTAGAGACACGGGGGTTGGACCGTTTGACTCGTGACTCGGAGTGTAATCACTATGGGATGCCAATTTTTTCCCTAGCAACCAAATACAGTACCCTAGCAACAGAGTAAACAAAGCCTTATATCTCCGCATCAGAACATTGTAGAGACACAGGGGTTGGACCGTTTGACTCGTGACTCGGAGGGTAATCACTAGTGGATGCCAATTTTTTCCCTAGCAACCAAATACAGTACCCTAGCAACAGAGTAAACAAAGCCTTATATCTCCGCATCAGAACATCGTAGAGACACGGGGGTTGGACCGTTTGACTCGTGACTCGGCGGGTAATCACTAGTGGATGCTGTTTTTTCCCCTAGCAACCAAATACAGTACCCTAGCAACAGAGTAAACAAAGCCTTATATCTCCGCATCAGAACATCGTAGAGACACGGGGGTTGGACCGTTTGATTCGTGACTCGGACTGTAATCACTATGGGATGCCAATTTTTTCCCTAGCAACCAAATACAGTACCCTAGCAACAGAGTAAACAAAGCCTTATATCTCCGCATCAGAACATCGTAGAGACACGGGGGTTGGACCGTTTTACTTTTGGGTTGGAGTATAATCACATATTGTCCCGAGAATTTTGCCACGGCAAGCACCACTTCACATTTTCTTCAGGAAATGTACCTATCTAGTTATTATTATTATTCTTCTTTTTCTGGACACTTTTTCGGCGCGTAACTCGTCCCGCACGGTTTAACGTAGTCCCATGAAAGAGGGCTCAAATCGACCGGATTATTGAGGAGAGGTGTGCTATGACTTTTATAAGCGATCGGGTGCAGGATTTCTGAAAGGGGGGCGAAAAACCACCCGAAAAATCCCATTGACTTAACATTGCGCCCAACTTTGACGAGTCATAGCTCCTCTCAAGGATTTTGTTGAAACATGTGGGTTACAACTTTTGAAGAGGGTGGTAGGCTCTGTAAAAACATGGATTACAATGGGGTGTAAGTTGTACCCCTGGGGTGTAAGAGGTGCCCAAAAATGCCCAATGAAAAGTCAATGGGGCAAAATCCCATAGACTTACCATTGCAAAAATTTTGACGGGTTATAGGTACGAGTGAGGATTCCTTAGAAACATGTGGGTTACTAAATTTGAAGAGGGTGGTAGACTCTGTAAGAACATGGATCACAATGGGGTGTAAGTTGTACCCCTGGGGTGTAAGAGGCCCCCAAAATTTCCCATTGACTTATAATGGGGCAGGGAACACGCCCATATAAGGGAATAAAACCGTTCCAGATGGGATATCTTTGCTTTACAGTGTCGTAGAGATAAGTGGGTGGGCTCATTTTACTCGGGCATCCAATCAGTCTCTCAGGATCATCCCAGAGTTATTAAGCCACGCCCCTAGCAACAATTTTGGGCACCCTAGCAAAATCTCCCATAGAGTGCCATTATAAAATGCCCAGATGGATATCTTTGCACCACAGTGTCATAGAGACATGGGGGTGGGCTCATTTTACTCAAGCATCCAATCAGTCTCTCAGGATCCTTAAAGACTTACTAAGCCACGCCCCTAGCAACCACTTTTGAGCACCCTAGCAACATAAAATTCAAACAGTTATATCTCGGCATCAGAACATCGTAGAGACACGGGGGTTGGACCGTTTTACTTGTGACTAGGCGTGTAACAATTGGGCACATCATTGGCCACTCCCAAGCCACGCCCCTAGCAACCAAATTTGAGCACCCTAGCAACTGAATAAACAAAGCCTTATATCTCCGCATCAGAACATGGTAGAGACACGGGGGTTGGACCGTTTTATTCGTGACTCGAAGGGTAATCACTAGTTAATGCCAAGAGGTGTTAAGCCACGCCCCTAGCAACCAAATATGAACACCCTAGCAACGGAATAAACAAAGCCTTATATCTCTGGATCCGAACATCATAGAGACATGGGGGTTGGGTGTTTGGGTCATGTTAGCTTCATGCTAGGTCATACTAGCTTCATGCTAGTTTCATGCTAGCTTTATGCTAATTTCTTAATATATCTTGCTAACTTCATGCTAAATAATGTTAGCATCATGTTAGCTTGATGCTTATTTATGTTAGCATCATGCTAGCTTCCTGCTAATTTATGTTAGCATCATGCTAGCTTCATGCTAATTCATGTTCACATAATGCTAGCTTCATGCTTCTTCATTTTAGCATTATGCTAGCTTCATGCTAATTCATGTTAACATCGTGCTAGCTTCATGCTAATTCATGTTAGCATCGTGCTAGCTTCATGCTAATTCATGTTAGCATCGTGCTTGCTTCATGCTAATTCATGTTAACATCATGCTAACTTTATGCTAATTCATGTTAGCTTCATGCTAGCTTTATGTTAATTCATGTTAGCATCATGCTAATTCATGTTAGCATAATGGTAGCTTTATGCTAATTCATGTTAGCTTCATGCTAATTCATGTTAGCATAATGGTAGCTTTATGCTAATTCATGCTAGCTTCATGTTAATTCATGTTACCATCATGCTAGCTTCATGCTAATTCATGTTAGCATCATGCTAGCTTCATGCTAATCATGTTAGCTTCATGTTAATCATGCTAGCTTCATGTTAGCATCATGTTAATCATGCTAGCTTCCTGTTAATCATGCTAACATCATGCTAGCTTCATGCTAATCATGTTAGCTTCATGCTAATCATTCTAGCTTCATGCTAGCTTCATGCTAATCATGCTAGCATCATGCTAGCTTCATGCTAATCATGCTAGCATCATGCTAGCTTCATGCTAATCATGCTAACATCATGCTAGCTTCATGCTAATCATGCTAACATCATGCTAGCTTCATGCAAATCATGCTAGCTTCATGCTAGCTTCATGCTAATCATGCTACCATCATGCTAGCTTCATGCTAATCATGCTAGCATCATGCTAACTTCATGCTAATCATGTTAGCTTCATGCTAATCATGCTAGCTTCATGTTAGCATCATGCTAATCATGCTAGCTTCATGCTAATCATGCTAACATCATGCTAGCTTCATGCTAATCATACTACCATCATGCTAATCATGCTAACATCATGCTAGCTTCATGCTAATCATACTAGCATCATGCTAGCTTCATGCTAATCATGTTAGCTTCATGCTAATAATGCTAACTTCATGTTAGCATCATGCTAGCATCATGCTAACTTCATGCTAATCATGCTAGCTTCATGCTAGCTTCATGCTAGCTTCATGCTAATCATGCTAGCTTCATGCTAGCATCATGCTAGCTTCATGTTAATCATGTTAGCATCATGCTAGCTTCATGCTAATCATGCTAGCTTCATGCTAGCTTCATGCTAATCATGGTAGCTTCATGCTAGCTTCATGCTAATCGTGGTAGCATCATGCAAATCATGCTAGCATCATGCTAGCTTCATGCTAACTTCATGCTAATCATGTTAGCATCATGCTAGCTTCCTGCTAGCTTCATGCTAATCATGCTAGCTTCATGTTAACTTCATGGTAATCATGCTAGCTTCATGCTAACTTCATGGTAATCATGCTAATGTTAATCATGCTTAATGTTAATCATGCTAGCTTCATGTTAGCTTCATGGTAATCATGCTAACTTCATGCTAACTTCGTGCTAATCATGCTAGCTTCATGCTAATCATGCTCGCTTCATGCTAATCATGCTAGCTTCATTATCTCCGCATCAGAACATCGTAGAGACACGGGGGTTGGACCGTTTGACTCGTGACTCGGAGTGTAATCATTATGGGATGCCAATTTTTTCCCTAGCAACCAAATACGGTACCCTAGCAACAGAGTAAACAAAGCCTTATATCTCCGCATCAGAACATCGTAGAGACACGGGGGTTGGATCGTTTGACTCGTGACTCGGAGGGTAATCACTAGTGGATGCCATTTTTTTCCTTAGCAACCAAATACAGTACCCTAGCAACAGAGTAAACAAAGCCTTATATCTCCGCATCAGAACATCGTAGAGACACGGGGGTTGGACCGTTTGACTCATGACTCGGAGGGTAATCACTAGTGGATGCCATTTTTTCCCTAGCAACCAAAAACAGTACCCTAGCAACAGAGTAAACAAACCCTTATATCTCCGCATCAGAACATCGTAGAGACACGGGGTTTGGACCGTTTGATTTGTGACTCAGAGTGTAATCACTAGTGGATGCCAATTTTGTCCCTAGCACCCAAATACAGTACCCTAGCAACCGAATAAACAAAGCCTTATATCTTCGCATTAGAATATCGTAGAGACATGTGGGTTGAATTGTTTTACTTTTGGCTTGGAGTATAATCATATATTGTCCCCCGAAATTTGCCACGGCAAGCACCACTTCACATTTTCTTCAGGAAATGTACCTATCTAGTTATTATTCTTCTTTTTCTGGACACTTTTTCGGCGCGTAACTCGTCCCGCACGCTTTGTCGTAGACCCATAAATCAGGGCTCAAATCGACCGGCTTATTGAGGAGAGGTGTGCTATGACTTTTATAAGCGATCGGGTGCAGGATTTCCGAAAGGGGGGCGAAAAACCACCCAAAAAATCCCATTGACTTAACATTGCGCCCAACTTTGACGAGTCATAGCTCCGCTCGAGGATTTTGTAGAAACATGTGGGTTACAACATTTGAAGAGGGTGGTAGGCTCTGTAAGAACATGGATCACAATGGGGTGTAAGTTGTACCCCTGGGGTGTAAGAGGTGCCCAAAAGTGCCCCAATGAAAAGTCAATGGGGCAAAATCCCATAGACTTACCATTGCAAAAATTTTGACGGGTCATAGGTCCGAGCCAGGATTTCATAGAAACATGTGGGTTACTAAATTTGAAGAGGGTGCTAGACTCTGTCAGGACGTCCCCCACAATGGGGTGTAAGGTTACCATAGCAACCATTTTGGGCACCCTAGCAACCTATACCATAGACTGCCATTATAAAATGCCCGGATGGATATCTTTGCACCACAGTGTCATAGAGACATGGGGGTGGGCTCATTTTACTCAGGCATCCAATCAGTCTCTCAGGATCCTTACAGACTTACTAAGCCACGCCCCTAGCAACCACTTTTGAGCACCCTAGCAACATAAAATACAAACAGTTATATCTCGGCATCAGAACATCGTAGAGACACAGGGGTTGGACCGTTTTACTTGTGACTAGGGGTGTAACAATTGGGCACATCATTGGCCACTCCCAAGCCACGCCCCTAGCAACCAAATTTGAGCACCCTAGCAACCGAATAAACAAAGCCTTATATCTCCGCATCAGAACATCGTAGAGACACGGGGTTTGGACCGTTTTACTTATGACTCGGAGTGTAATCACTGGGCACATCATTGGCCACTCCCAAGCCACGCCCCTAGCAACCAAATACAGTACAATAGCAACAGAGTAAACAAAGCCTTATATCTCCGCATCAGAACAACGTAGAGACACGGGGGTTGGACCGTTTTACTTGTGACTCAGAGTGTAATCACTGGGCACATCATTGGCCACTCCCAAGCCACGCCCCTAGCAACCAAATACAGTACCCCAGCAACAGAGTAAACAAAGCCTTATATCTCCGCATCAGAACATCGTAGAGACACGGGGGTTGGACCGTTTTACTTGTGACTCGGAGTGTAATCACTGGGCACATAATTGGCCACTCCCAAGCCACGCCCCTAGCAACCAAATACAATACCCTAGCAACAGAGTAAACAAAGCCTTATATCTCCGCATCAGAACATCGTAGAGACACGGGGGTTGGACCGTTTTACTTGTGACTCCGAGTGTAATCACTGGGCACATCATTGGCCACTCCCAAGCCACGCCCCTAGCAACCAAATACAGTACCCTAGCAACAGAGTAAACAAAGCCTTATATCTCCACATCAGAACATCGTAGAGACATGGGGGTTGGACCGTTTGACTCATGACTCGGAGGGTAATCACTAGTGGATGCCATTTTTTTCCCTAGCAACCAAATACAGTACCCTAGCAACAGAGTAAACAAAGCCTTATATCTCCGCATCAGAACATCGTAGAGACATGGGGTTTGGACCGTTTGACTCGTGACTCGGAGGGTAATCACTAGTGGATGCAATTTTTTTCCCTAGCAACCAAATACAGTACCCTAGCAACAGAGTAAACAAAGCCTTATATCTCCGCATCAGAACATCGTAGAGACACGGGGGTTGGACCGTTTGACTCATGACTCGGAGGGTAATCACTAGTGGATGCAATTTTTTTCCCTAGCAACCAAATACAGTACCCTAGCAACAGATTAAACAAAGCCTTATATCTCCGCATCAGAACATCGTAGAGACACGGGGGTTGGACCGTTTGACTCGTGACTCGGAGGGTAATCACTAGTGGATGCCATTTTTTTCCCTAGCAACCAAATACAGTACCCTAGCAACAGAGTAAACAAACCCTTATATCTCCGCATCAGAACATCGTAGAGACACGGGGTTTGGACCGTTTGACTCGTGACTCGGAGTGTAATCACTAGTGGATGCCAATTTTCTCCCTAGCAACCAAATACATTACCCTAGCAACAGAGTAAACAAAGCCTTTTATCTCCACATCAGAACATCGCAGAGACACGGGGGTTGGACCGTTTGACTCGTATCTCGGAGTGTAATCACTAGTGGATGCCAATTTTTTCCCTAGCAACCAAATACAGTACCCTAGCAACAGAGTAAACAAAGCCTTATATCTCCGCATCAGAACATCGTAGAGACACGGGGGTTTGACCGTTTGACTCGTGACTCGGAGTGTAATCACTAGTGGATGCCAATTTTCTCCCTAGCAACCAAATACAGTACCCTAGCAACCGAATAAACAAAGCCTTATATCTTCGCATCAGAATATCGTAGAGACATGTGGGTTGAATTGTTTTACTTTTGGCTTGGAGTATAATCATATATTGTCCCCCGAATTTTGCCACGGCAAGCACCACTTCACATTTTCTTCAGGAAATGTACCTATCTAGTTATTATTATTATTATTCTTCTTTTTCTGGACACTTTTTTGGCGCGTAACTTGTCCCGCACGCTTTGTCGTAGACCCATAAATTAGGGCTCAAATCGACCGGCTTATTGAGGAGAGGACTGCTATGACTTTTATAAGCGATCGGGTGCAGGATTTCCGAAAGGGGGGCGAAAAACCACCCAAAAAATCCCATTGACTTAACATTGCGCCCAACTTTGACGAGTCATAGCTCTGCTCGAGGATTTTGTAGAAACATGTGGGTTATAACATTTGAAGAGGGTGGTAGGCTCTGTCAAGACGTCCCCCACAATGGGGTGTAAGGTTACCATAGCAACCATTTTGGGCACCCTAGCAACCTCTACCATAGACTGCCATTATAAAATGCCTGGATGGATATCTTTGCACCACAGTGTCATAGAGACATGGGGGTGGGCTCATTTTACTCAGGCATCCAATCAGTCTCTCAGGATCCTTACAGACTTACTAAGCCACGCCCCTAGCAACCACTTTTGAGCACCCTAGCAACATAAAATACAAACAGTTATATCTCGGCATCAGAACATCGTAGAGACACGGGGGTTGGACCGTTTTACTTGTGACTAGGGGTGTAACAATTGGGCACATCATTGGCCACTCCCAAGCCACGCCCCTAGCAACCAAATTTGAGCACCCTAGCAACCGAATAAACAAAGCCTTATATCTCCGCATCAGAACATCGTAGAGACACGGGGTTTGGACCGTTTTACTTGTGACTCGGAGTGTAATCACTGGGCACATCATTGGCCACTCCCAAGCCACGCCCCTAGCAACCAAATACAGTACCCTAGCAACAGAGTAAACATAGCCTTATATCTCCGCATCAGAATATCGTAGAGACACGGGGGTTGGACCGTTTTACTTGTGACTCGGAGTGTAATCACTGGGCACATAATTGGCCACTCCCAAGCCACGCCCCTAGTAACCAAATACAGTTCCCTAGCAACAGAGTAAACAAAGCCTTATATCTCCGCATCAGAACATCGTAGAGACACGGGGGTTGGACCGTTTTACTTGTGACTCGGAGTGTAATCACTGGGCACATCATTGGCCACTCTCAAGCCACGCCCCTAGCAACCAAATACAGTACCCTAGCAACAGAGTAAACAAAGCCTTATATCTCCACATCAGAACATCGTAGAGACATGGGGGTTGGACCGTTTGACTCATGACTCGGAGGGTAATCACTAGTGGATGCCATTTTTTTCCCTAGCAACCAAATACAGTACCCTAGCAACAGAGTAAACAAAGCCTTATATCTCCGCATCAGAACATCGTAGAGACATGGGGTTTGGACCGTTTGACTCGTGACTCGGAGGGTAATCACTAGTGGATGCCATTTTTTTCCCTAGCAACCAGATACAGTACCCTAGCAACAGAGTAAACAAAGCCTTATATCTCCGCATCAGAACATCGTAGAGACACGGGGGTTGGACCGTTTGACTCATGACTCGGAGTGTAATCACTAGTGGATGCAATTTTTTTCCCTAGCAACCAAATACAGTACCCTAGCAACAGAGTAAACAAAGCCTTATATCTCCGCATCAGAACATCGTAGATACACGGGGGTTGGACCGTTTGACTCGTGACTCGGAGGGTAATCACTAGTGGATGCCATTTTTTTCCCTAGCAACCAAATACAGTACCCTAGCAACAGAGTAAACAAAGCCTTATATCTCCGCATCAGAACATCGTAGAGACACAGGGTTTGGACCGTTTGACTCGTGACTCGGAGGGTAATCACTAGTGGATGCCATTTTTTTCCCTAGCAACCAAATACAGTACCCTAGCAACAGAGTAAACAAAGCCTTATATCTCCGCATCAGAACATCGTAGAGACATGGGGTTTGGACCGTTTGACTCGTGACTCGGAGGGTAATCACTAGTGGATGCCATTTTTTTCCCTAGCAACCAAATACAGTACCCTAGCAACAGAGTAAACAAAGCCTTATATCTCCGCATCAGAACATCGTAGAGACACGGGGGTTGGACCGTTTGACTCATGACTCGGAGGGTAATCACTAGTGGATGCAATTTTTTCCCTAGCAACCAAATACAGTACCCTAGCAACAGAGTAAACAAAGCCTTATATCTCCGCATCAGAACATCGTAGAGACACGGGGGTTGGACCGTTTGACTCGTGACTGAGAGTGTAATCACTAGTGGATGCCATTTTTTTCCCTAGCAACCAAATACAGTACCCTAGCAACAGAGTAAACAAAGCCTTATATCTCCGCATCAGAACATCGTAGAGACACGGGGGTTGGACCGTTTGACTCGTGACTGAGAGTGTAATCACTAGTGGATGCCATTTTTTTCCTTAGCAACCAAATACAGTACCCTAGCAACAGAGTAAACAAAGCCTTATATCTCCGCATCAGAACATCGTAGAAACACGGGGGTTGGACCGTTTGACTCATGACTCGGAGGGTAATCACTAGTGGATGCCATTTTTTCCCTAGCAACCAAATACAGTACCCTAGCAACAGAGTAAACAAACCCTTATATCTCCGCATCAGAACATCGTAGAGACACGGGGTTTGGACCGTTTGACTCGTGACTCGGAGTGTAATCACTAGTGGATGCCAATTTTCTCCCTAGCAACCAAATACATTACCCTAGCAACAGAGTAAACAAAGCCTTTTATCTCCACATCAGAACATCGTAGAGACCTGGGGGTTTGACCGTTTGACTCGTGACTCGGAGTGTAATCACTAGTGGATGCCAATTTTCTCCCTAGCAACCAAATACAGTACCCTAGCAACCGAATAAACAAAGCCTTATATCTTCGCATCAGAATATCGTAGAGACATGTGGGTTGAATTGTTTTACTTTTGGCTTGGAGTATAATCATATATTGTCCCCCGAAATTTGCCACGGCAAGCACCACTCACATTTTCTTCAGGAAATGTACCTATCTAGTTAGTGGTGCTTGCATTTATGCAAAGCATCACTATTACTATCTTGCATACTTATTATTATTATTATTATTATTATTCTTTTTCTGGACACTTTTTCGGCGCGTAACTCGTCCCGCACGCTTTGTCGTAGACCCATAAATTAGGGCTCAAATCGACCGGCTTATTGAGGAGAGGTGTGCTATGAATTTTATAAGCGATCGGGTGCAGGATTTCCGAAAGGGGGGCGAAAAACCACCCAAAAAATCCCATTGACTTAACATTGCGCCCAACTTTGACGAGTCATAGCTCCGCTCGAGGATTTTGTAGAAACATGTGGGTTACAACATTTGAAGAGGGTGGTAGGCTCTGTAAGAACATGGATCACAATGGGGTGTAAGTTGTACCCCTGGGGTGTAAGAGGTGCCCAAAAGTGCCCCAATGAAAAGTCAATGGGGCAAAATCACATAGACTTACCATTGCAAAAATTTTGACGGGTCATAGGTCCGAGCCAGGATTTCATAGAAACATGTGGGTTACTAAATTTGAAGAGGGTGCTAGACTCTGTCAGGACGTCCCCCACAATGGGGTGTAAGGTTACCATAGCAACCATTTTGGGCACCCTAGCAACCTATACCATAGACTGCCATTATAAAATGCCCGGATGGATATCTTTGCACCACAGTGTCATAGAGACATGGGGGTGGGCTCATTTTACTCAGGCATCCAATCAGTCTCTCAGGATCCTTACAGACTTACCAAGCCACGCCCCTAGCAACCACTTTTGAGCACCCTAGCAACATAAAATACAAACAGTTATATCTCGGCATCAGAACATCGTAGAGACACGGGGGTTGGACCGTTTTACTTGTGACTAGGGGTGTAACAATTGGGCACATCATTGGCCACTCCCAAGCCACGCCCCTAGCAACCAAATTTGAGCACCCTAGCAACCGAATAAACAAAGCCTTATATCTCCGCATCAGAACATCGTAGAGACACGGGGTTTGGACCGTTTTACTTGTGACTCGGAGTGTAATCACTGGGCACATCATTGGCCACTCCCAAGCCACGCCCCTAGCAACCAAATACAGTACCCTAGCAACAGAGTAAACAAAGCCTTATATCTCCGCATCAGAACATCGTAGAGACACGGGGGTTGGACCGTTTTACTTGTGACTCGGAGTGTAATCACTGGGCACATAATTGGCCACTCCCAAGCCACGCCCCTAGCAACCAAATACAGTACCCTAGCAACAGAGTAAACAAAGCCTTATATCTCCGCATCAGAACATCGTAGAGACACGGGGGTTGGACCGTTTTACTTGTGACTAGGGGTGTAACAATTGGGCACATCATTGGCCACTCCCAAGCCACGCCCCTAGCAACCAAATTTGAGCACCCTAGCAACCGAATAAACAAAGCCTTATATCTCCGCATCAGAACATCGTAGAGACACGGGGTTTGGACCGTTTTACTTGTGACTCGGAGTGTAATCACTGGGCACATCATTGGCCACTCCCAAGCCACGCCCCTAGCAACCAAATACAGTACCCTAGCAACAGAGTAAACAAAGCCTTATATCTCCGCATCAGAACATCGTAGAGACACGGGGGTTGGACCGTTTTACTTGTGACTCGGAGTGTAATCACTGGGCACATAATTGGCCACTCCCAAGCCACGCCCCTAGCAACCAAATACAGTACCCTAGCAACAGAGTAAACAAAGCCTTATATCTCCGCATCAGAACATCGTAGAGACACGGGGGTTGGACCGTTTTACTTGTGACTCGGAGTGTAATCACTGGGCACATCATTGGCCACTCCCAAGCCACGCCCCTAGCAACCAAATACAGTACCCTAGCAACAGAGTAAACAAAGCCTTATATCTCCACATCAGAACATCGTAGAGACATGGGGGTTGGACCGTTTGACTCATGACTCGGAGGGTAATCACTAGTGGATGCCAATTTTTTCCCTAGCAACCAAATACAGTACCCTAGCAACCGGATAAACACAGCCTTATATCTCCACATCAGAACATCGTACAGACATGGGAGTTGGATCGTTTAACTTTTGGCTTGGAGTATAATCATATATGTTCCCCAGAATTTTGCCACAGCAAGCACCACTCACATTTTCTTCAGGAAATGTACCTATCTAGTTATTATTATTATTCTTCTTTTTCTGGACACTTTTTCGGCGCGTAACTCGTCCCGCACGCTTTGTCGTAGACCCATAAATTAGGGCTCAAATCTACCGGCTTATTGAGGAGAGGTGTGCTATGACTTTTATAAGCGATCGGGTGCAGGATTTCCGAAAGGGGGGCGAAAAACCACCCAAAAAATCCCATTGACTTAACATTGCGCCCAACTTTGACGAGTCATAGCTCCGCTCGAGGATTTTGTAGAAACATGTGGGTTACAACATTTGAAGAGGGTGGTAGGCTCTGTAAGAACATGGATCACAATGGGGTGTAAGTTGTACCCCTGGGGTGTAAGAGGTGCCCAAAAGTGCCCCAATGAAAAGTCAATGGGGCAAAATCCCATAGACTTACCATTGCAAAAATTTTGACGGGTCATAGGTCCGAGCCAGGATTTCATAGAAACATGTGGGTTACTAAATTTGAAGAGGGTGCTAGACTCTGTCAGGACGTCCCCCACAATGGGGTGTAAGGTTACCATAGCAACCATTTTGGGCACCCTAGCAACCTATACCATAGACTGCCATTATAAAATGCCCGGATGGATATCTTTGCACCACAGTGTCATAGAGACATGGGGGTGGGCTCATTTTACTCAGGCATCCAATCAGTCTCTCAGGATCCTTACAGACTTACTAAGCCACGCCCCTAGCAACCACTTTTGAGCACCCTAGCAACATAAAATACAAACAGTTATATCTCGGCATCAGAACATCTTAGAGACACGGGGGTTGGACCGTTTTACTTGTGACTAGGGGTGTAACAATTGGGCACATCATTGGCCACTCCCAAGCCACGCCCCTAGCAACCAAATTTGAGCACCCTAGCAACCGAATAAACAAAGCCTTATATCTCCGCATCAGAACATCGTAGAGACACGGGGTTTGGACCGTTTTACTTGTGACTCGGAGTGTAATCACTGGGCACATCATTGGCCACTCCCAAGCCACGCCCCTAGCAACCAAATACAATACCCTAGCAACAGAGTAAACAAAGCCTTATATCTCCGCATCAGAACATCGTAGAGACACGGGGGTTGGATCGTTTTACTTGTGACTCGGAGTACAATCACTGGGCACATAATTGGCCACTCCCAAGCCACGCCCCTAGCAACCAAATACAGTACCCTAGCAACAGAGTAAACAAAGCCTTATATCTCCGCATCAGAACATCGTAGAGACACGGGGGTTGGACCGTTTTACTTGTGACTCGGAGTGTAATCACTGGGAACATCATTGGCCACTCCCAAGCCACGCCCCTAGCAACCAAATACAGTACCCTAGCAACAGAGTAAACAAAGCCTTATATCTCCACATCAGAACATCGTAGAGACATGGGGGTTGGACCGTTTGACTCATGACTCGGAGGGTAATCACTAGTGGATGCCATTTTTTTCCCTAGCAACCAAATACAGTACCCTAGCAACAGAGTAAACAAAGCCTTATATCTCCGCATCAGAACATCGTAGAGACATGGGGTTCGGACCGTTTGACTCGTGACTCTGAGGGTAATCACTAGTGGATGCCATTTTTTCCCTAGCAACCAAATACAGTACCCTAGCAACAGAGTAAACAAAGCCTTATATCTCTGCATCAAAACCTCATAGAGACACGGGGGTTGGAACGTTTTACTTTTGGGTTGGAGTATAATCATATATTGTCCTGAGAATTTTGCCATGGCAAGCACCACTTCACATTTTCTTCAGGAAATGTACCTATCTAGTTATTATTATTCTTCTGTTCATACTTTTTACCAATTGTAACTCCTTCCAGAGCTTTCAAGCTACACCCACAAAACTTTACAAAACTTTTAAGACTGGTCCGTAGATGGGTGCTATGACTTTTCTAACTGATGGGACCTACCGAATTCCTAAACGGGGCGCTCAAACACCCCAAATTTTCCATTGACTTAACATTGCGACAAACTTTGACGGGTCATAGCTGCAAGCGAGAAATTTGTAGAAACCTGTGGGTTACCACATTTGAAGAGGCTGGCAGGCTCTGTAAGAACATACATCACATTGGGGTGTAAGTTTCACCCCTGGGGTGTAAGAGGCACCCAAATTTCCCCATTGACTTATAATGGGGCAGGAAACATGCCCATATAAGGGAATAAAAGCGTCCCAGATGGAATATCTTCACTTTAGAGTGTCGTAGAGACATGGGGGTGGGCTCATTTTACTCAGGCATCCAATCAGTCTCTTAGGATCATCCCATAGCTATTAAGCCACGCCCCTAGCAACCATTTTTGGGCACCCTAGCAACATATCCCATAGACTGCCATTATAAAATGCCCAGATGGATATCTTTGCAGCACAGTGTCACAGAGATATGGGGGTGGGCTCATTTTACTCAGGCATCCAATCAGTCTGAGGATTCTTATCAAGGTATTAAGCCACGCCCCTAGCAACCAAATATGAGCACCCTAGCAACATAATAAACAAAGCCTTATATCTCTGGATCCGAACATCATAGAGACATGGGGGTTGGGTCTTTTGGTCATGTTAGCCTTATGCTAGCTCCATGCTAAGTCATACTAGCTTCATGCTAGTTTCGTGCTAGCTTTATGCTAATTTCATAATAAATCTTGCTAACTTCATGCTAATCATGTTAGCATCATGCTAGCTTCATACTAATTCATGTTAGCATCATGCTAGCTTCATGCTAATTCATGTTAGCTTCATGCTAGCTTCATGCTAATTCATGTTAGCATCGTGCTAGCTTCATGCTAATTCATGTTAGCATCGTGCTAGCTTCATGCTAATTAATGTTAGCATCGTGCTAGCATCATGCTAATTCATGTTAGCGTCGTCCTAGCTTCATGCTAATTCATGTTAGCATCGTGCTAGCTTCATGCTAATTCATGTTAGCGTCATTCTAGCTTCATGCTAATTCATGTTAGCGTCGTGCTAGCTTCATGCTAATTCATGTTAGCGTCGTGCTAGCTTCATGCTAATTCATGTTAGCATCGTGCTAGCTTCATGCTAATTCATGTTAGCATCGTGCTAGCTTCATGCTAATTCATGTTAGCATCGTGCTAGCTTCATGCTAATTCATGTTAGCATCGTGCTAGCTTCATGCTAATTCATGTTAGCATCGTGCTAGCTTCATGCTAATTCATGTTAGCATCGTGCTAGCTTCATGCTAATTCATGTTAGCATCGTGCTAGCTTCATGCTAATTCATGTTAGCATCGTGCTAGCTTCATGCTAATTCATGTTAGCATCGTGCTAGCTTCATGCTAATTCATGTTAGCATCGTGCTAGCTTCATGCTAATTCATGTTAGCATCGTGCTAGCTTCATGCTAATTCATGTTAGCATCATGCTAACTCATGTTAGCATCATGTTAGCTTCATGTTAATTCATGTTAGCATCATGTTAGCTTCATGTTAATTCATGTTAGCACAATGCTAATTCATGTTAGCATCATGCTAGCTTCATGCTAATTCATGTTAGAATCATGCTAGCTTCATGCTAATTCATGTTAGCATCATGCTAGCTTCATGCTAATTCATGTTAGCATCATGTTAGCTTCATGCTAATTCATGTTAGCATCATGCTAGCTTCATGCTAATTCATGTTAGCATCATGCTAGCTTCATGCTAATTCATGTTACCATCATGCTAATTCATGTTAACATCATGCTAGCTTCATGCTAATTCATGTTAACATCATGCTAGCTTCATGCTAATTCATGTTAGCATCATGCTAGCTTCATGCTAATTCATGTTAGCATCATGCTAGCTTCATGCTAATTCATGTTAGCATCATGCTAGCTTCATGCTAATTCATGTTAGCATCATGCTAGCTTCATGCTAATTCATGTTAGCATCATGCTAGCTTCATGTTAATTCATGTTAGCATCATGCTAGCTTCATGCTAATTCATGTTAGCATCATGCTAGCTTCATGTTAATTCATGTTAACATCATGCTAGCTTCATGCTAATTCATGTTAGCATCATGTTAGCTTCATGCTAATTCATGTTAGCTTCATGCTAATTCATGTTAGCATCATGCTAGCTTCATGCTAATTCATGTTAGCATCATGCTAGCTTCATGCTAATTCATGTTAGCATCATGCTAACTTAGTGCTAAACATGCTAACATGGTAACTTTTGGTATCATGTTTACGGAAAGTTATAATACTAAACTAAACTTGTTTTAAATTTCTCTCAATCTGTTTTAAACGTTCAGGCTAGGCTTTGTCAAGCCAACATAAAGTTTGTCTTCAAACTTTTCTATCTAGTTATATTTTATTCTTACATCTGCACGTTTTTTCGGCACCTAACTCGTCCCGCACGGTTTGTCATAGACCCATGAAAGAGGGCTCAAATCGACCGGCTTATTGAGGAGAGGTGTGCTATGACTTTTATAAGCGATCGGGTGCAGGATTTCCGAAAGGGGGGCGAAAAACCACCCGAAAAATCCCATTGACTTAACATTGCGCCCAACTTTGACGAGTCATAGCTCCGCTCGAGGATTTTGTAGAAACATGTGGGTTACAACATTTGAAGACGGTGGTAGAGTCTGTAAGAACATACATCACATTGGGGTGTAAGTTGTACCCCTGGGGTGTGAGAGGCGCCCAAAAGTGCCCCAATGAAAAGTCAATGGGGGAAAATCCCATAGACTTAACATTGCAAAAACTTTGACGGGTCATAGGTACGAGCGAGGATTTTGTAGAAACATGTGGGTTACATTATTTGAAGAGGGTGGTAGACTCTGTAAGAACATGGATCACAATGGGGTGTAAGTTGTACCCCTGGGGTGTAAGAGGCACCCGAATTTTCCCATTGACTTATAATGGGGCAGGAAACATGCCCATATAAGGGAATAAAAAAGTTCCAGAGGGGATATCTTTGCTTTACAATGTCGTAAAGACAAGGGGGTGGGCTCATTTTACTCAGACATCCAATCAGTCTATCAGGATATTCCCAAAGCTTTTAAGCCACGCCCCTAGCAACCACTTTTGAGCACCCTAGCAACATAAAATTCAAACAGTTATATCTCTGCATCAGAACATCATAGAGACACGGGGGTTGGACCGTTTGACTAGTGACTCAGAGTGTAATCATTATGGGATGCCAATTTTTTCCCTAGCAACCAAATACAGTACCCTAGCAACAGAGTAAACAAAGCCTTATATCTCCGCATCAGAACATCGTAGAGACACGGGGGTTGGACCGTTTGACTCGTGACTCGGAGTGTAATCATTATGGGATGCCAATTTTTTCCCTAGCAACCAAATACAGTACCCTAGCAACAGAGTAAACAAAGCCTTATATCTCCGCACCAGAACATCGTAGAAACACGGGGGTTGGACCGTTTGACTAGTGACTCAGAGTGTAATCATTATGGGATGCCAATTTTTTCCCTAGCAACCAAATACAGTACCCTAGCAACAGAGTAAACAAAGCCTTATATCTCCGCATCAGAACATCGTAGAGACACGGGGGTTGGACCGTTTGACTCGTGACTCGGAGTGTAATCATTATGGGATGCCGATTTTTTCCCTAGCAACCAAAAACATTACCCTAGCAACAGAGTAAACAAAGCCTTATATCTCCACATCAGAACATCGTAGAGACACGGGGGTTGGACCGTTTGACTCGTGACTCAGAGTGTAATCATTATGGGATGCCAATTTTTTCCCTAGCAACCAAATACAGTACCCTAGCAACAGAGTAAACAAAGCCTTATATCTCCGCATCAGAACATCGTAGAGACACGGGGGTTGGACCGTTTGACTCGTGACTCAGAGTGTAATCATTATGGGATGCCATTTTTTTCCCTAGCAACCAAATACAGTACCCTAGCAACAGAGTAAACAAAGCCTTATATCTCCGCATCAGAACATCTTAGAGACACGGGGGTTGGACCGTTTGACTCGTGAATCAGAGTGTAATCACTATGGGATGCCAATTTTTTCCCTAGCAACCAAATACAGTACCCTAGCAACAGAGTAAACAAAGCCTTATATCTCCGCATCAGAACATCGTAGAGACACGGGGGTTGGACCGTTTGACTCGTGACTCGGAGTGTAATCATTATGGGATGCCGATTTTTTCCCTAGCAACAAAATACAGTACCCTAGCAACAGAGTAAACAAAGCCTTATATCTCCGCATCAGAACATCGTAGAGACACGGGGGTTGGACCGTTTGACTCGTGACTCAGAGTGTAATCATTATGGGATGCCAATTTTTTCCCTAGCAACCAAATACAGTACCCTAGCAACAGAGTAAACAAAGCCTTATATCTCCGCATCAGAACATCGTAGAGACACGGGGGTTGGACCGTTTGACTCGTGACTCAGAGTGTAATCATTATGGGATGCCATTTTTTTCCCTAGCAACCAAATACAGTACCCTAGCAACAGAGTAAACAAAGCCTTATATCTCCGCATCAGAACATCGTAGAAACACGGGGGTTGGACCGTTTGACTCGTGACTCAGAGTGTAATCATTATGGGATGCCAATTTTTTCCCTAGCAACCAAATACAGTACCCTAGCAACAGAGTAAACAAAGCCTTATATCTCCGCATCAGAACATCGTAGAGACACGGGGGTTGGACCGTTTGACTCGTGACTCAGAGTGTAATCATTATGGGATGCCATTTTTTTTCCCTAGCAACCAAATACAGTACCCTAGCAACAGAGTAAACAAAGCCTTATATCTCCGCATCAGAACATCTTAGAGACACGGGGGTTGGACCGTTTGACTCGTGAATCAGAGTGTAATCTCTATGGGATGCCATTTTTTCCCTAGCAACCAAATACAGTACCCTAGCAACAGAGTAAACAAAGCCTTATATCTCCGCATCAGAACATCGTAGAGACACGGGGGTTGGACCGTTTGACTCGTGACTCAGAGTGTAATCATTATGGGATGCCATTTTTTTCCCTAGCAACCAAATACAGTACCCTAGCAACAGAGTAAACAAAGCCTTATATCTCCGCATCAGAACATCTTAGAGACACGGGGGTTGGAACGTTTGACTCGTGAATCAGAGTGTAATCACTATGGGATGCCATTTTTTCCCTAGCAACCAAATACAGTACCCTAGCAACAGAGTAAACAAAGCCTTAAATCTCCGCATCAGAACATCGTAGAGATATGGGGGTTGGACCGTTTGACTCGTGACTCGGAGTGTAATCATTATGGGATGCCATTTTTTTCCCTAGCAACCAAATACAGTACCCTAGCAACAGAGTAAACAAAGCCTTAAATCTCCGCATCAGAACATCGTAGAGATATGGGGGTTGGACCGTTTGACTCGTGACTCGGAGTGTAATCATTATGGGATGCCATTTTTTTCCCTAGCAACCAAATACAGTACCCTAGCAACAGAGTAAACAAAGCCTTATATCTCCGCATCAGAACATCGTAGAGACACGGGGGTTGGACCGTTTGACCCGTGACTCGGAGTGAAATCATTATGGGATGCCAATTTTTTCCCTAGCAACCAAATACAGTACCCTAGCAACAGAGTAAACAAAGCCTTATATCTCCGCATCAGAACATCGTAGAGACACGGGGGTTGGACCATTTTACTCGTGACTCAGAGTGTAATCATTATGGGATGCCAATTTTTTCCCTAGCAACCAAATACAGTACCCTAGCAACAGAGTAAACAAAGCCTTATATCTCCGCATCAGAACATCGTAGAGACACGGGGGTTGGACCGTTTGACTCGTGACTCAGAGTGTAATCATTATGGGATGCCATTTTTTCCCCTAGCAACCAAATACAGTACCCTAGCAACAGAGTAAACAAAGCCTTATATCTCCGCATCAGAACATCGTAGAAACACGGGGGTTGGACCGTTTGACTCGTGACTCAGAGTGTAATCATTATAGGATGCCAATTTTTTCCCTAGCAACCAAATACAGTACCCTAGCAACAGAGTAAACAAAGCCTTATATCTCCGCATCAGAACATCGTAGAGACACGGGGGTTGGACCGTTTGACTCGTGACTCAGAGTGTAATCATTATGGGATGCCATTTTTTTCCCTAGCAACCAAATACAGTACCCTAGCAACAGAGTAAACAAAGCCTTATATCTCCGCATCAGAACATCTTGGAGACACGGGGGTTGGACCGTTTGACTCGTGAATCAGAGTGTAATCACTATGGGATGCCATTTTTTCCCTAGCAACCAAATACAGTACCCTAGCAACAGAGTAAACAAAGCCTTATATCTCCGCATCAGAACATCGTAGAGACACGGGGGTTGGACCGTTTGACTCGTGACTCAGAGTGTAATCACTATGGGATGCCATTTTTTCCCTAGCAACCAAATACAGTACCCTAGCAACAGAGTAAACAAAGCCTTAAATCTCCGCATCAGAACATCGTAGAGATATGGGGGTTGGACCGTTTGACTCGTGACTCGGAGTGTAATCATTATGGGATGCCATTTTTTTCCCTAGCAACCAAATACAGTACCCTAGCAACAGAGTAAACAAAGCCTTAAATCTCCGCATCAGAACATCGTAGAGATATGGGGGTTGGACCGTTTGACTCGTGACTCGGAGTGTAATCATTATGGGATGCCATTTTTTTCCCTAGCAACCAAATACAGTACCCTAGCAACAGAGTAAACAAAGCCTTATATCTCCGCATCAGAACATCGTAGAGACACGGGGGTTGGACCGTTTGACCCGTGACTCGGAGTGAAATCATTATGGGATGCCAATTTTTTCCCTAGCAACCAAATACAGTACCCTAGCAACAGAGTAAACAAAGCCTTATATCTCCGCATCAGAACATCGTAGAGACACGGGGGTTGGACCATTTTACTTTTGGGTTGGAGTATAATCATATATTGTCCCGGGAATTTTGCCACGGCAAGCACCACTTCACATTTTCTTCAGGAAATGTACCTATCTAGTTATTATGTTGGCTTGAAAAAGCCAACATATTGTTATTGCTTTTAAACTTATTATTATGTTGGCTTTGAAAAAGCCAACATACTGTTATTGCTTTTAAACTTATTATTATTATTATTATTCTTAGCACCCCAAAATTTCTGACACTAACTCGTCCTAGAGCTTTCAAGCTACATGCACCAAATTTTCCACAGACCTTCAGACTGGTCTGACTTAGTGTGCTATATCTTTTCTAACTGATGGGACCTTCCGAATTCCTAAACGGGGCGCTCAAACACCCCAAATTTCCCATTTACTTAACATGGAGACAAACTTTGACGGGCCATAGCTGCGAGTGAGAAACTTGTAGAAACTTGTGGCTTACCACATTTAAGGAGGCTGACAGGCTCTGTAAGAACATACATCACATTAAGGTGTAAGCTGTACCCCTGGGGTGTAAGAGGCCCCCAAAATTTCCCATTGACTTATAATGGGGCAGGAAACATGCCCATATAAGGGAGTAAAAGCGTCCCAGATGGAATATCTTTACTTTAGAGTGTCGTATAGACATGGGGGTGGGCTCATTTTACTCAGTCATCCAATCAGTCTCTTAGGATCGCCCCAGAGCTATTAAGCCACGCCCCTAGCAACAATTTTGGGTACCCTAGCAACATCTCCCATAGACTACCATTATAAAAAGCCCAGATGGATATC
This sequence comes from Paramisgurnus dabryanus, assembly GCF_030506205.2. Classification (NCBI taxonomy): domain Eukaryota; kingdom Metazoa; phylum Chordata; class Actinopteri; order Cypriniformes; family Cobitidae; genus Paramisgurnus; species Paramisgurnus dabryanus. The sequence continues at coordinate 8,797,694 of NC_133339.1, forward strand.
TTTACACCAGAGTGTCATAGAGACATAGGGGTGGGCTCATTTTACTCAGGCATCCAATCAGTCTCTTAGGATTCCTACTGAGGTATTAAACCACGCCCCTAGCAACCAATTTGAGCACCCTAGCAACATAATAAACAAAGCCTTATATCTCTGGATCTGAACATCATAGAGACATGGGGGTTGGGTCTTTGGGTCATGTTAGCTTCATGCTAGCTCCATGCTAAGTCATACTAGCTTCATGCTAGTTTCATGCTAGCTTTATGCTAATTTCATAATAAATCTTGCTAACTTCATGCTAAATCATGCTAACTTCATGTTAAATCTTGTTAGCTGCACGCTAAATAGTACTAGCTTAATGCTAATCATGCTAGCATCATGCTAATCATGCTAGCTTCACGTTAAATCATGCTAGCTTCATGCTAATCATGCTATTCTCATGCTAACTTCATGTTAATCATGCAAGCCTCGTGCTAGCTTCATGCTAGCTTCATGCTAATCTTGCTAGTTTCATGCTAGCTTCATGCTAATCATGCTAGCATCATGCTAGCTTCATGCTAATCATGCTAGCATCATGCTAGCTTCATGCTAATCATGCTAGAATCATGCTAGTTTCATGCTAATCATGCTAGCTTTATGCTAGCTTCATGCTAATCGTGCTAGCATCATGCTAGCTTCATGCTAATCGTGCTAGCTTCATGCTAGCTACATGCTAATCATGCTAGCATCATGCTAATTAGCTACATGCTAATCATGCTAGCATCATGCTAGCTTCATGCTAATCATGCTAGCTTCATGCTAATCATGCTAGCATCATACTAGCTTCATGCTAATCATGCTAGCATCATGCTAGCTTCATGCTAGCTTCATGCTAATCATGCTAACATCATGCTAGCTACATGCTAATCATGCTAGCATCATGCTAGCTTCATGCTAATCATGCTAGCTTCATGCTAATCATGTTAGCATCATGCTAGCTTCATGCTAATCATGCTAGCATCATGTTAGCATCATGCTAGCTTCATGCTAATCATGCTAGCATCATGCTAGCTTCATGCTAATCATGCTAGCATCATGCTAGCTTCATGCTAATCATGCTAGCATCATGCTAGCTTCATGCTAGCTTCATGCTAATCATGCTAGCATCATGCTAGCTTCATGCTAATCATGCTAGCATCATGCTAGCTACATGCTAATCATGCTAGCATCATGCTAGCTTCATGCTAATCATGCTAGCTTCATGCTAATCATGCTAGCATCATGCTAATCATGCTAGCATCATGCTAGCTTCATGCTAATCATGCTAGCATCATGCTAGCTTCATGCTAGCTTCATGCTAGCTACATGCTAATCATGCTAACATCATGCTAGCTTCATGCTAATCATGCTAGCTTCATGCTAATCATGCTAGCATCATGCTAGCTTCATGCTAATCATGCTAGCATCATGCTAGCTTCATGCTAATCATGCTAGCATCATGCTAGCTTCATGCTAGCTTCATGCTAATCATGCTAGCATCATGCTAGCTTCATGCTAATCATGCTAGCATCATGCTAGCTTCATGCTAATCATGCTAGCATCATGCTAGCTTCATGCTAATCATGCTAGCATCATGCTAGCTTCATGCTAATCATGCTAGCATCATGCTAGCTTCATGCTAGCTACATGCTAATCATGCTAACATCATGCTAGCTACATGCTAATCATGCTAGCTTCATGTTCGCTTCATGCTAATCATGCTAACATCATGCTAGCTTCATGCTAATCATGCTAGCATCATGCTAGCTTCATGCTAATCATGGTAACATCATGCTACCTTCATGCTAATCATGCTAGCTTCATGCTAGCATCATGGTAGCTTCATGCTAATCATGCTAGCATCATGCTAGCTTCATGCTAATCATGCTAGCATCATGCTAGCTTCATGCTAATCATGGTAGCTTCATGCTAGCTTCATGCTAATCATGTTAGCTTTATACTTAAACATACTAACTGCCAGATAGCCTACTAAACTAAACTTCTGTCAATCCGTTTTAAACGTTCAGGCTACGCTTTTTCAAGCCAACATAAAGTTTGTCTTCAAACTTTAATATCTAGTTATTATGTTGGCTTGAAAAAGCCAACATATTGTTATTGCTTTTAAACTTATTATGTTGGCTTTGAAAAAGCCAATATATTGTTATTGCTATTAAACTTATTATGTTGGCTTTGAAAAAGCCAATATATTGTTATTGCTATTAAACTTATTATTATTATTCTTTTTCTCCCCCCAAAATTTCAGCAACTAACTCGTCCTAGGGCTTTCAAGCTACATGCACCAAATTTTCCACAGACCTTCAGACTGGTCTGACTTAGTGTGCTATATCTTTTCTAACTGATGGGACCTTCCGAATTCCTAAACGGGGGTCTCGAACACCCCAAAATTTCCATTGACTTAACATTGAGACAAACTTTGACGGGTCATAGCTGTGAGTGAGAAACTTGTAGAAACTTGTGACTTACCACATTTAAGGTGGCTGACAGGCTCTGTAAGAACATACATCACAATGGGGTGTAAGCTATACCCCTGGGGTGTAAGAGGCCCCCAAAATTTCCCATTGACTTATAATGGGGCAGGAAACATGCCCATATAAAGGAATAAAAGCGTCCCAGATGGAATATCTACACTTTAGAGTGTCGTAGAGACATGGGGGTTGGACCGTTTTACTTGTGGCTTGAAGGTTGATCATTATGGGATGCCAATTTTCTCCCTAGCAACCAAACTTAGTACCCTAGCAACGGAATAAACAAAGCCTTATATCTCCGCTTCAGAACATCATAGAGACACGGGGGTTGGACCGTTTTACCTGTGGCTTGAAGGTTGATCATTATGGGATGCCAATTTTCTCCCTAGCAACCAAACTAAGTACCCTAGCAACGGAATAAACAAAGCCTTATATCTCCGCTTCAGAATATCATAGAGACACGGGGGTTGGACCGTTTTACTTGTGGCTTGAAGGTTGATCATTATGGGATGCCAATTTTCTCCCTAGCAACCAAACTTAGTACCCTAGCAACGGAATAAACAAAGCCTTATATCTCCGCTTCAGAACATCATAGAGACACGGGGGTTGGACCGTTTTACTTGTGGCTTGAAGGTTGATCATTATGGGATGCCAATTTTCTCCCTAGCAACCAAACTAAGTACCCTAGCAACGGAATAAACAAAGCCTTATATCTCCGCTTCAGAACATCATAGAGACACGGGGGTTGGACCGTTTTACTTGTGGCTTGAAGGTTGATCATTATGGGATGCCAATTTTCTCCCTAGCAACCAAACTTAGTACCCTAGCAACGGAATAAACAAAGCCTTATATCTCCGCTTCAGAACATCATAGAGACACGGGGGTTGGACCGTTTTACCTGTGGCTTGAAGTGTGATCATTATGGGATGCCAATTTTCTCCCTAGCAACCAAACTTAGTACCCTAGCAACGGAATAAACAAAGCCTTATATCTCCGCTTCAGAACATCATAGAGACACGGGGGTTGGACCGTTTTACTTGTGGCTTTAAGTGTGATCATTATGGGATGCCAATTTTCTCCCTAGCAACCAAACTTAGTACCCTAGCAACGGAATAAACAAAGCCTTATATCTCCGCTTCATAACATCATAGAGACACGGGGGTTGGACCGTTTTACTTGTGGCTTGAAGGTTGATCATTATGGGATGCCAATTTTCTCCCTAGCAACCAACCTAAGTACCCTAGCAACGGAATAAACAAAGCCTTATATCTCCGCTTCAGAACATCATAGAGACACGGGGGTTGGACCGTTTTACTTGTGGCTTGAAGGTTGATTATTATGGGATGCCAATTTTCTCCCTAGCAACCAAACTTAGTATCCTAGCAACAGAATAAACAAAACCTTATATCTCCGCATCAGAACATCATAGAGATACGGGGGTTGGACCGTTTTACTTGTGGCTTGAAGTGTGATCATTATTGGATGCCAATTTTCTCCCTAGCAACCAAACTTAGTACCCTAGCAACGGAATAAACAAAGCCTTATATCTCCGCTTCAGAACATCATAGAGACACGGGGGTTGGACCGTTTTACTTGTGGCTTTAAGTGTGATCATTATGGGATGCCAATTTTCTCCCTAGCAACCAAACTTAGTACCCTAGCAACGGAATAAATGTTAGCTTCATGCTAGCTTCATGCTAATCATGTTAGCTTCATGCTAGCTTCATGCTAATCATGTTAGCTTCATGCTAGCTTCATGCTAATCATGCTAACATCATGCTAGCTTCATGCTAATCATGCTAGCATCATGCTAGCTTCATGCTAATCATGCTAGCTTCATGCTAATCATGTTAGCTTCATGCTAATCATGCTAGCTTCATGCTAGTCATGCTAGAATCATGCTAGCTTCATGCTAATCATGCTAACATCATGTTAATCATGTTAGCTTCATGCTAGCATCATCTAAATCATGCTAGCATCATGCTAAATCATGCTAGCTTCATACTTAAACATACTAACAGCCAGATAGCCTACTAAAATAAACTTCTGTCAAACCGTTTTAAATGTTCCGGCTACGCTTTTTCAAGCCAACATAAAGTTTGTCCTCAAACTTTAATATCTAGTTATTATTATTCTTTTTCTCCCCCCAAAATTTCGGCAACTAACTCGTCCTAGGGCTTTCAAGCTACATGCACCAAATTTTCCACAGACCTTCAGACTGGTCTGACTTAGTGTGCTATATCTTTTCTAACTGATGGGACCTTCCGAATTCCTAAACGGGGGTCTCGAACACCCCAAAATTTCCATTGACTTAACATTGAGATAAACTTTGACGGGTCATAGCTGTGAGTGAGAAACTTGTAGAAACTTGTGACTTACCACATTTAAGGTGGCTGACAGGCTCTGTAAGAACATACATCACAATGGGGTGTAAGCTATACCCCTGGGGTGTAAGAGGCCCCCAAAATTTCCCATTGACTTATAATGGGGCAAGAAACATGCCCATATAAAGGAATAAAAGCGTCCCAGATGGAATATCTACACTTTAGAGTGTCGTAGAGACATGGGGGTTGGACCGTTTTACTTGTGGCTTGAAGGTTGATCATTATGGGATGCCAATTTTCTCCCTAGCAACCAAACTTAGTACCCTAGCAACGGAATAAACAAAGCCTTATATCTCCGCTTCAGAACATCATAGAGACACGGGGGTTGGACCGTTTTACCTGTGGCTTGAAGGTTGATCATTATGGGATGCCAATTTTCTCCCTAGCAACCAAACTAAGTACCCTAGCAACGGAATAAACAAAGCCTTATATCTCCGCTTCAGAATATCATAGAGACACGGGGGTTGGACCGTTTTACTTGTGGCTTGAAGGTTGATCATTATGGGATGCCAATTTTCTCCCTAGCAACCAAACTTAGTACCCTAGCAACGGAATAAACAAAGCCTTATATCTCCGCTTCAGAACATCATAGAGACACGGGGGTTGGACCGTTTTACTTGTGGCTTGAAGGTTGATCATTATGGGATGCCAATTTTCTCCCTAGCAACCAAACTAAGTACCCTAGCAACGGAATAAACAAAGCCTTATATCTCCGCTTCAGAACATCATAGAGACACGGGGGTTGGACCGTTTTACTTGTGGCTTGAAGGTTGATCATTATGGGATGCCAATTTTCTCCCTAGCAACCAAACTTAGTACCCTAGCAACGGAATAAACAAAGCCTTATATCTCCGCTTCAGAACATCATAGAGACACGGGGGTTGGACCGTTTTACCTGTGGCTTGAAGTGTGATCATTATGGGATGCCAATTTTCTCCCTAGCAACCAAACTTAGTACCCTAGCAACGGAATAAACAAAGCTTTATATCTCCGCTTCAGAACATCATAGAGACACGGGGGTTGGACCGTTTTACTTGTGGCTTTAAGTGTGATCATTATGGGATGCCAATTTTCTCCCTAGCAACCAAACTTAGTACCCTAGCAACGGAATAAACAAAGCCTTATATCTCCGCTTCATAACATCATAGAGACACGGGGGTTGGACCGTTTTACTTGTGGCTTGAAGGTTGATCATTATGGGATGCCAATTTTCTCCCTAGCAACCAACCTAAGTACCCTAGCAACGGAATAAACAAAGCCTTATATCTCCGCTTCAGAACATCATAGAGACACGGGGGTTGGACCGTTTTACTTGTGGCTTGAAGGTTGATTATTATGGGATGCCAATTTTCTCCCTAGCAACCAAACTTAGTATCCTAGCAACAGAATAAACAAAACCTTATATCTCCGCATCAGAACATCATAGAGATACGGGGGTTGGACCGTTTTACTTGTGGCTTGAAGTGTGATCATTATTGGATGCCAATTTTCTCCCTAGCAACCAAACTTAGTACCCTAGCAACGGAATAAACAAAGCCTTATATCTCCGCTTCAGAACATCATAGAGACACGGGGGTTGGACCGTTTTACTTGTGGCTTTAAGTGTGATCATTATGGGATGCCAATTTTCTCCCTAGCAACCAAACTTAGTACCCTAGCAACGGAATAAATGTTAGCTTCATGCTAGCTTCATGCTAATCATGTTAGCTTCATGCTAGCTTCATGCTAATCATGTTAGCTTCATGCTAGCTTCATGCTAATCATGCTAACATCATGCTAGCTTCATGCTAATCATGCTAGCATCATGCTAGCTTCATGCTAATCATGCTAGCTTCATGCTAATCATGTTAGCTTCATGCTAATCATGCTAGCTTCATGCTAGTCATGCTAGAATCATGCTAGCTTCATGCTAATCATGCTAACATCATGTTAATCATGTTAGCTTCATGCTAGCATCATCTAAATCATGCTAGCATCATGCTAAATCATGCTAGCTTCATACTTAAACATACTAACAGCCAGATAGCCTACTAAAATAAACTTCTGTCAAACCGTTTTAAATGTTCCGGCTACGCTTTTTCAAGCCAACATAAAGTTTGTCCTCAAACTTTAATATCTAGTTATGTTGGCTTTGAAAAAGCCAATATATTGTTATTGCTATTAAACTTATTATGTTGGCTTTGAAAAAGCCAATATATTGTTATTGCTATTAAACTTATTATTATTATTATTATTATTCTTTTTCTCCCCCCAAAATTATAAACACTAACTCGTCCTAGGGCTTTCAAGCTACATGCACCAAATTTTCCACAGACCTTCAGACTGGTCTGACTTAGTGTGCTATATCTTTTCTAACTGATGGGACCTTCCGAATTCCTAAACGGGGGTCTCGAACACCCCAAAATTTCCATTGACTTAACATTGAGACAAACTTTGACGGGTCATAGCTGTGAGTGAGAAACTTGTAGAAACTTGTGGCTTACCACATTTAAGGTGGCTGACAGGCTCTGTAAGAACATACATCACAATGGGGTGTAAGCTATACCCCTGGGGTGTAAGAGGCCCCCAAAATTTCCCATTGACTTATAATGGGGCAGGAAACATGCCCATATAAGGGAATAAAAGCGTCCCAGATGGAATATCTTTACTTTAGAGTGTCGTAGAGACATGGGGGTGGGCTCATTTTACTCAGTCATCCAATCAGTCTCTTAGGATCGCCCCAAAGCTATTTAGCCACGCCCCTAGCAACAATTTTGGGTACCCTAGCAACATCTCCCATAGACTACCATTATAAAAAGCCCAGATGGATATCTTTACACCAGAGTGTCATAGAGACATAGGGGTGGGCTCATTTTACTCAGGCATCCAATCAGTCTCTTAGGATTCCTACTGAGGTATTAAACCACGCCCCTAGCAACCAATTTGAGCACCCTAGCAACATAATAAACAAAGCCTTATATCTCTGGATCTGAACATCTTAGAGACATGGGGGTTGGGTCTTTGGGTCATGTTAGCTTCATGCTAGCTCCATGCTAAGTCATACTAGCTTCATGCTAGTTTCATGCTAGCTTTATGCTAATTTCATAATAAATCTTGCTAACTTCATGCTAAATCATGCTAACTTCATGTTAAATCTTGTTAGCTGCACGCTAAATAGTGCTAGCTTAATGCTAATCATGCTAGCATCATGCTAATCATGCTAGCTTCACGTTAAATCATGCTAGCTTCATGCTAATCATGCTATTCTCATGCTAACTTCATGTTAATCATGCAAGCCTCGTGCTAGCTTCATGCTAGCTTCATGCTAATCTTGCTAGTTTCATGCTAGCTTCATGCTAATCATGCTAGCATCATGCTAGCTTCATGCTAATCATGCTAGAATCATGCTAGTTTCATGCTAATCATGCTAGCATCATGCTAGCTTCATGCTAATCATGCTAGCATCATGCTAGCTTCATGCTAATCATGCTAGCTTCATGCTAATCATGCTAGCTTCATGCTAGCTTCATGCTAGCTATATGCTAATCATGCTAACATCATGCTAGCTTCATGCTAATCATGCTAGCTTCATGCTAATCATGCTAGCATCATGCTAATCATGCTAGCATCATGCTAGCTTCATGCTAATCATGCTAGCATCATGCTAGCTTCATGCTAGCTACATGCTAATCATGCTAGCATCATGCTAGCTTCATGCTAATCATGCTATCATCATGCTAGCTTCATGCTAATCATGCTAGCATCATGCTAGCTTCATGCTAACATCATGCTAGCTTCATGCTAATCATGCTAGCTTCATGCTAGCTACATGCTAATCATGCTAGCATCATGCTAACTACATGCTAATCATGCTAGCTTCATGCTAATCATGCTAGCATCATGCTAGCTTCATGCTAATCATGCTAACATCATGCTAGCTTCATGCTAGCTACATACTAATCATGCTAGCATCATGCTAGCTTCATGCTAATCATGCTAGCATCATGCCAATCATGCTAGCATCATGCTAGCTTCATGCTAATCATGCTAGCTTCATGCTAGCATCATGGTAGCTTCATGCTAATCATGCTAGCATCATGGTAGCTTCATGCTAATCATGCTAGCATCATGCTAACTTCATGCTAATCATGCTAGCATCATGCTAGCTTCATGCTAATCATGCTAGCATCATGCTAGCTTCATGCTAATCATGTTAGCTTCATGCTAGCTTCATGCTAATCATGTTAGCTTCATACTTAAACATACTAAATGCCAGATAGCCTACTAAACTAAACTTCTGTCAATCCGTTTTAAACGTTCAGGCTACGCTTTTTCAAGCCAACATAAAGTTTGTCTTCAAACTTTAATATCTAGTTATTATTATTCTTTTTCTCCCCCCAAAATTTCGGCAACTAACTCGTCCTAGGGCTTTCAAGCTACATGCACCAAATTTTCCACAGACCTTCAGACTGGTCTGACTTAGTGTGCTATATCTTTTCTAACTGATGGGACCTTCCGAATTCCTAAACGGGGGTCTCGAACACCCCAAAATTTCCATTGACTTAACATTGAGACAAACTTTGACGGGTCATAGCTGTGAGTGAGAAACTTGTAGAAACTTGTGACTTACCACATTTAAGGTGGCTGACAGGCTCTGTAAGAACATACATCACAATGGGGTGTAAGCTATACCCCTGGGGTGTAAGAGGCCCCCAAAATTTCCCATTGACTTATAATGGGGCAGGAAACATGCCCATATAAAGGAATAAAAGCGTCCCAGATGGAATATCTACACTTTAGAGTGTCGTAGAGACATGGGGGTTGGACCGTTTTACTTGTGGCTTGAAGGTTGATCATTATGGGATGCCAATTTTCTCCCTAGCAACCAAACTTAGTACCCTAGCAACGGAATAAACAAAGCCTTATATCTCCGCTTCAGAACATCATAGAGACACGGGGGTTGGACCGTTTTACCTGTGGCTTGAAGGTTGATCATTATGGGATGCCAATTTTCTCCCTAGCAACCAAACTAAGTACCCTAGCAACGGAATAAACAAAGCCTTATATCTCCGCTTCAGAATATCATAGAGACACGGGGGTTGGACCGTTTTACTTGTGGCTTGAAGGTTGATCATTATGGGATGCCAATTTTCTCCCTAGCAACCAAACTTAGTACCCTAGCAACGGAATAAACAAAGCCTTATATCTCCGCTTCAGAACATCATAGAGACACGGGGGTTGGACCGTTTTACTTGTGGCTTGAAGGTTGATCATTATGGGATGCCAATTTTCTCCCTAGCAACCAAACTAAGTACCCTAGCAACGGAATAAACAAAGCCTTATATCTCCGCTTCAGAACATCATAGAGACACGGGGGTTGGACCGTTTTACTTGTGGCTTGAAGGTTGATCATTATGGGATGCCAATTTTCTCCCTAGCAACCAAACTTAGTACCCTAGCAACGGAATAAACAAAGCCTTATATCTCCGCTTCAGAACATCATAGAGACACGGGGGTTGGACCGTTTTACCTGTGGCTTGAAGTGTGATCATTATGGGATGCCAATTTTCTCCCTAGCAACCAAACTTAGTACCCTAGCAACGGAATAAACAAAGCCTTATATCTCCGCTTCAGAACATCATAGAGACACGGGGGTTGGACCGTTTTACTTGTGGCTTTAAGTGTGATCATTATGGGATGCCAATTTTCTCCCTAGCAACCAAACTTAGTACCCTAGCAACGGAATAAACAAAGCCTTATATCTCCGCTTCATAACATCATAGAGACACGGGGGTTGGACCGTTTTACTTGTGGCTTGAAGGTTGATCATTATGGGATGCCAATTTTCTCCCTAGCAACCAACCTAAGTACCCTAGCAACGGAATAAACAAAGCCTTATATCTCCGCTTCAGAACATCATAGAGACACGGGGGTTGGACCGTTTTACTTGTGGCTTGAAGGTTGATTATTATGGGATGCCAATTTTCTCCCTAGCAACCAAACTTAGTATCCTAGCAACAGAATAAACAAAACCTTATATCTCCGCATCAGAACATCATAGAGATACGGGGGTTGGACCGTTTTATTTGTGGCTTGAAGTGTGATCATTATTGGATGCCAATTTTCTCCCTAGCAACCAAACTTAGTACCCTAGCAACGGAATAAACAAAGCCTTATATCTCCGCTTCAGAACATCATAGAGACACGGGGGTTGGACCGTTTTACTTGTGGCTTTAAGTGTGATCATTATGGGATGCCAATTTTCTCCCTAGCAACCAAACTTAGTACCCTAGCAACGGAATAAATGTTAGCTTCATGCTAGCTTCATGCTAATCATGTTAGCTTCATGCTAGCTCCATGCTAATCATGTTAGCTTCATGCTAGCTTCATGCTAATCATGCTAACATCATGCTAGCTTCATGCTAATCATGCTAGCATCATGCTAGCTTCATGCTAATCATGCTAGCTTCATGCTAATCATGTTAGCTTCATGCTAATCATGCTAGCTTCATGCTAGTCATGCTAGAATCATGCTAGCTTCATGCTAATCATGCTAACATCATGTTAATCATGTTAGCTTCATGCTAGCATCATCTAAATCATGCTAGCATCATGCTAAATCATGCTAGCTTCATACTTAAACATACTAACAGCCAGATAGCCTACTAAAATAAACTTCTGTCAAACCGTTTTAAATGTTCCGGCTACGCTTTTTCAAGCCAACATAAAGTTTGTCCTCAAACTTTAATATCTAGTTATTATTATTCTTTTTCTCCCCCCAAAATTTCGGCAACTAACTCGTCCTAGGGCTTTCAAGCTACATGCACCAAATTTTCCACAGACCTTCAGACTGGTCTGACTTAGTGTGCTATATCTTTTCTAACTGATGGGACCTTCCGAATTCCTAAACGGGGGTCTCGAACACCCCAAAATTTCCATTGACTTAACATTGAGACAAACTTTGACGGGTCATAGCTGTGAGTGAGAAACTTGTAGAAACTTGTGACTTACCACATTTAAGGTGGCTGACAGGCTCTGTAAGAACATACATCACAATGGGGTGTAAGCTATACCCCTGGGGTGTAAGAGGCCCCCAAAATTTCCCATTGACTTATAATGGGGCAGGAAACATGCCCATATAAAGGAATAAAAGCGTCCCAGATGGAATATCTACACTTTAGAGTGTCGTAGAGACATGGGGGTTGGACCGTTTTACTTGTGGCTTGAAGGTTGATCATTATGGGATGCCAATTTTCTCCCTAGCAACCAAACTTAGTACCCTAGCAACGGAATAAACAAAGCCTTATATCTCCGCTTCAGAACATCATAGAGACACGGGGGTTGGACCGTTTTACCTGTGGCTTGAAGGTTGATCATTATGGGATGCCAATTTTCTCCCTAGCAACCAAACTAAGTACCCTAGCAACGGAATAAACAAAGCCTTATATCTCCGCTTCAGAATATCATAGAGACACGGGGGTTGGACCGTTTTACTTGTGGCTTGAAGGTTGATCATTATGGGATGCCAATTTTCTCCCTAGCAACCAAACTTAGTACCCTAGCAACGGAATAAACAAAGCCTTATATCTCCGCTTCAGAACATCATAGAGACACGGGGGTTGGACCGTTTTACTTGTGGCTTGAAGGTTGATCATTATGGGATGCCAATTTTCTCCCTAGCAACCAAACTAAGTACCCTAGCAACGGAATAAACAAAGCCTTATATCTCCGCTTCAGAACATCATAGAGACACGGGGGTTGGACCGTTTTACTTGTGGCTTGAAGGTTGATCATTATGGGATGCCAATTTTCTCCCTAGCAACCAAACTTAGTACCCTAGCAACGGAATAAACAAAGCCTTATATCTCCGCTTCAGAACATCATAGAGACACGGGGGTTGGACCGTTTTACCTGTGGCTTGAAGTGTGATCATTATGGGATGCCAATTTTCACCCTAGCAACCAAACTTAGTACCCTAGCAACGGAATAAACAAAGCCTTATATCTCCGCTTCAGAACATCATAGAGACACGGGGGTTGGACCGTTTTACTTGTGGCTTTAAGTGTGATCATTATGGGATGCCAATTTTCTCCCTAGCAACCAAACTTAGTACCCTAGCAACGGAATAAACAAAGCCTTATATCTCCGCTTCATAACATCATAGAGACACGGGGGTTGGACCGTTTTACTTGTGGCTTGAAGGTTGATTATTATGGGATGCCAATTTTCTCCCTAGCAACCAAACTTAGTATCCTAGCAACAGAATAAACAAAACCTTATATCTCCGCATCAGAACATCATAGAGATACGGGGGTTGGACCGTTTTACTTGTGGCTTGAAGTGTGATCATTATTGGATGCCAATTTTCTCCCTAGCAACCAAACTTAGTAACCTAGCAACGGAATAAACAAAGCCTTATATCTCCGCTTCAGAACATCATAGAGACACGGGGGTTGGACCGTTTTACTTGTGGCTTTAAGTGTGATCATTATGGGATGCCAATTTTCTCCCTAGCAACCAAACTTAGTACCCTAGCAACGGAATAAATGTTAGCTTCATGCTAGCTTCATGCTAATCATGTTAGCTTCATGCTAGCTTCATGCTAATCATGTTAGCTTCATGCTAGCTTCATGCTAATCATGCTAACATCATGCTAGCTTCATGCTAATCATGCTAGCATCATGCTAGCTTCATGCTAATCATGCTAGCTTCATGCTAATCATGTTAGCTTCATGCTAATCATGCTAGCTTCATGCTAGTCATGCTAGAATCATGCTAGCTTCATGCTAATCATGCTAACATCATGTTAATCATGTTAGCTTCATGCTAGCATCATCTAAATCATGCTAGCATCATGCTAAATCATGCTAGCTTCATACTTAAACATACTAACAGCCAGATAGCCTACTAAAATAAACTTCTGTCAAACCGTTTTAAATGTTCCGGCTACGCTTTTTCAAGCCAACATAAAGTTTGTCCTCAAACTTTAATATCTAGTTATTAGTGGTGCTTGCATTTATGCAAAGCATCACTATTATTATTGCTCATACTTATTATTATTATTATTATATCTTATTATTCTTATGTCTGCACACTTTTTCGGCGCGTAACTTGTCCCACACGGTTTGTCGTAGACCCATAAATTAGGGCTCAAATCGACCGGCTTATTGAGGAGAGGTGTGCTATGACTTTTATAAGCGATCGGGTGCAGGATTTCCGAAAGGGGGGCGAAAAACCACCCAAAAAATCCCATTGACTTAACATTGCGCCCAACTTTGACGAGTCATAGCTCCGCTCGAGGATTTTGTAGAAACATGTGGGTTACAACATTTGAAGAGGGTGGTAGGCTCTGTAAGAACATGGATCACAATGGGGTGTAAGTTGTACCCCTGGGGTGTAAGAGGTGCCCAAAAGTGCCCCAATGAAAAGTCAATGGGGCAAAATCCCATAGACTTACCATTGCAAAAATTTTGACGGGTCATAGGTCCGAGCGAGGATTTCATAGAAACATGTGGGTTACTAAATTTGAAGAGGGTGCTAGACTCTGTCAGGACGTCCCCCACAATGGGGTGTAAGGTTACCATAGCAACCATTTTGGGCACCCTAGCAACCTATACCATAGACTGCCATTATAAAATGCCCGGATGGATATCTTTGCACCACAGTGTCATAGAGACATGGGGGTGGGCTCATTTTACTCAGGCATCCAATCAGTCTCTCAGGATCCTTACAGACTTACTAAGCCACGCCCCTAGAAACCACTTTTGAGCACCCTAGCAACATAAAATACAAACAGTTATATCTCGGCATCAGAACATCGTAGAGACACGGGGGTTGGACCGTTTTACTTGTGACTAGGGGTGTAACAATTGGGCACATCATTGGCCACTCCCAAGCCACGCCCCTAGCAACCAAATTTGAGCACCCTAGCAACCGAATAAACAAAGCCTTATATCTCCGCATCAGAACATCGTAGAGACACGGGGTTTGGACCGTTTTACTTGTGACTCGGAGTGTAATCACTGGGCACATCATTGGCCACTCCCAAGCCACGCCCCTAGCAACCAAATACAGTACCCTAGCAACAGAGTAAACAAAGCCTTATATCTCCGCATCAGAACATCGTAGAGACACGGGGGTTGGACCGTTTTACTTGTGACTCGGAGTGTAATCACTGGGCACATCATTGGCCACTCCCAAGCCACGCCCCTAGCAACCAAATACAGTACCCTAGCAACAGAGTAAACAAAGCCTTATATCTCCGCATCAGAACATCGTAGAGACACGGGGGTTGGACAGTTTTACTTGTGACTCGGAGTGTAATCACTGGGCACATCATTGGCCACTCCCAAGCCACGCCCCTAGCAACCAAATACAGTACCCTAGCAACAGAGTAAACAAAGCCTTATATCTCCGCATCAGAACATCGTAGAGACACGGGGGTTGGACCGTTTGACTCGTGACTCGGAGGGTAATCACTAGTGGATGCCAATTTTCTCCCTAATAACCAAATACATTACCCTAGCAACAGAGTAAACAAAGCCTTTTATCTCCACATCAGAACATCGCAGAGACACGGGGGTTGGACCGTTTGACTCGTATCTCGGAGTGTAATCACTAGTGGATGCCAATTTTTTCCCTAGCAACCAAATACAGTACCCTAGCAACAGAGTAAACAAAGCCTTATATCTCCGCATCAGAACATCGTAGAGACACGGGGGTTTGACCGTTTGACTCGTGACTCGGAGTGTAATCACTTAGTGGATGCCAATTTTCTCCCTAGCAACCAAATACAGTACCCTAGCAACCGAATAAACAAAGCCTTATATCTTCGCATCAGAATATCGTAGAGACATGTGGGTTGAATTGTTTTACTTTTGGCTTGGAGTATAATCATATATTGTCCCCCGAAATTTGCCACGGCAAGCACCACTTCACATTTTCTTCAGGAAATGTACCTATCTAGTTATTATTCTTTTTCTCCCCCCAAAATTTCGGCAACTAACTCGTCCTAGGGCTTTCAAGCTACATGCACCAAATTTTCCACAGACCTTCAGACTGGTCTGACTTAGTGTGCTATATCTTTTCTAACTGATGGGACCTTCCGAATTCCTAAACGGGGGTCTCGAACACCCCAAAATTTCCATTGACTTAACATTGAGACAAACTTTGACGGGTCATAGCTGTGAGTGAGAAACTTGTAGAAACTTGTGACTTACCACATTTAAGGTGGCTGACAGGCTCTGTAAGAACATACATCACAATGGGGTGTAAGCTATACCCCTGGGGTGTAAGAGGCCCCCAAAATTTCCCATTGACTTATAATGGGGCAGGAAACATGCCCATATAAAGGAATAAAAGCGTCCCAGATGGAATATCTACACTTTAGAGTGTCGTAGAGACATGGGGGTTGGACCGTTTTACTTGTGGCTTGAAGGTTGATCATTATGGGATGCCAATTTTCTCCCTAGCAACCAAACTTAGTACCCTAGCAACGGAATAAACAAAGCCTTATATCTCCGCTTCAGAACATCATAGAGACACGGGGGTTGGACCGTTTTACCTGTGGCTTGAAGGTTGATCATTATGGGATGCCAATTTTCTCCCTAGCAACCAAACTAAGTACCCTAGCAACGGAATAAACAAAGCCTTATATCTCCGCTTCAGAATATCATAGAGACACGGGGGTTGGACCGTTTTACTTGTGGCTTGAAGGTTGATCATTATGGGATGCCAATTTTCTCCCTAGCAACCAAACTTAGTACCCTAGCAACGGAATAAACAAAGCCTTATATCTCCGCTTCAGAACATCATAGAGACACGGGGGTTGGACCGTTTTACTTGTGGCTTGAAGGTTGATCATTATGGGATGCCAATTTTCTCCCTAGCAACCAAACTAAGTACCCTAGCAACGGAATAAACAAAGCCTTATATCTCCGCTTCAGAACATCATAGAGACACGGGGGTTGGACCGTTTTACTTGTGGCTTGAAGGTTGATCATTATGGGATGCCAATTTTCTCCCTAGCAACCAAACTTAGTACCCTAGCAACGGAATAAACAAAGCCTTATATCTCCGCTTCAGAACATCATAGAGACACGGGGGTTGGACCGTTTTACCTGTGGCTTGAAGTGTGATCATTATGGGATGCCAATTTTCTCCCTAGCAACCAAACTTAGTACCCTAGCAACGGAATAAACAAAGCCTTATATCTCCGCTTCAGAACATCATAGAGACACGGGGGTTGGACCGTTTTACTTGTGGCTTTAAGTGTGATCATTATGGGATGCCAATTTTCTCCCTAGCAACCAAACTTAGTACCCTAGCAACGGAATAAACAAAGCCTTATATCTCCGCTTCATAACATCATAGAGACACGGGGGTTGGACCGTTTTACTTGTGGCTTGAAGGTTGATCATTATGGGATGCCAATTTTCTCCCTAGCAACCAACCTAAGTACCCTAGCAACGGAATAAACAAAGCCTTATATCTCCGCTTCAGAACATCATAGAGACACGGGGGTTGGACCGTTTTACTTGTGGCTTGAAGGTTGATTATTATGGGATGCCAATTTTCTCCCTAGCAACCAAACTTAGTATCCTAGCAACAGAATAAACAAAACCTTATATCTCCGCATCAGAACATCATAGAGATACGGGGGTTGGACCGTTTTACTTGTGGCTTGAAGTGTGATCATTATTGGATGCCAATTTTCTCCTTAGCAACCAAACTTAGTACCCTAGCAACGGAATAAACAAAGCCTTATATCTCCGCTTCAGAACATCATAGAGACACGGGGGTTGGACCGTTTTACTTGTGGCTTTAAGTGTGATCATTATGGGATGCCAATTTTCTCCCTAGCAACCAAACTTAGTACCCTAGCAACGGAATAAATGTTAGCTTCATGCTAGCTTCATGCTAATCATGTTAGCTTCATGCTAGCTTCATGCTAATCATGTTAGCTTCATGCTAGCTTCATGCTAATCATGCTAACATCATGCTAGCTTCATGCTAATCATGCTAGCATCATGCTAGCTTCATGCTAATCATGCTAGCTTCATGCTAATCATGTTAGCTTCATGCTAATCATGCTAGCTTCATGCTAGTCATGCTAGAATCATGCTAGCTTCATGCTAATCATGCTAACATCATGTTAATCATGTTAGCTTCATGCTAGCATCATCTAAATCATGCTAGCATCATGCTAAATCATGCTAGCTTCATACTTAAACATACTAACAGCCAGATAGCCTACTAAAATAAACTTCTGTCAAACCGTTTTAAATGTTCCGGCTACGCTTTTTCAAGCCAACATAAAGTTTGTCCTCAAACTTTAATATCTAGTTATGTTGGCTTTGAAAAAGCCAATATATTGTTATTGCTTTTAAACTTATTATTATTATTATTCTTTCTTATCCCCCCAAAATTATAAACACTAACTCGTCCTAGGGCTTTCAAGCTACATGCACCAAATTTTTCACAGACCTTCAGACTGGTCTGACTTAGTGTGCTATATCTTTTCTAACTGATGGGACCTTCCGAATTCCTAAACGGGGGGCTCGAACACCCCAAAATTTCCATTGACTTAACATTGAGACAAACTTTGACGGGTCATAGCTGTGAGTGAGAAACTTGTAGAAACTTGTGGCTTACCACATTTAAGGTGGCTGATAGGCTCTGTAAGAACATACATCACAATGGGGTGTAAGCTATACCCCTGGGGTGTAAGAGGCCCCCAAAATTTCCCATTGACTTATAATGGGGCAGGGAACATGCCCATATAAGGGAATAAAAGCGTCCCAGATGGAATATCTTTACTTTAGAGTGTCGTAGAGACATGGGGGTGGGCTCATTTTACTCAGTCATCCAATCAGTCTCTTAGGATCGCCCCAAAGCTATTTAGCCACGCCCCTAGCAACAATTTTGGGTACCCTAGCAACATCTCCCATAGACTACCATTATAAAAAGCCCAGATGGATATCTTTACACCAGAGTGTCATAGAGACATAGGGGTGGGCTCATTTTACTCAGGCATCCAATCAGTCTTAATAGGATTCTTATTGAGGCATTAAGCCACGCCCCTAGCAACCAAATTTGAGCACCCTAGCAACATAATAAACAAAGCCTTATATCTCTTGGTCTGAACATCATAGAGACATGGGGGTTGGGTCTTTGGGTCATGTTAGCTTCAAGCTAGCTCCATGCTAAGTCATACTAGCTTCATGCTAGTTTCATGCTAGCTTTATGCTAATTTCATAATAAATCTTGCTAACTTCATGCTAAATCATGCTACCTTCATGTTAAATCTTGTTAGCTTCACGTTAAATAGTGCTAGCTTCATGCTAATCATGCTAAGCTCATGTTTACTTCATGCTAATCATGCTAGCCTCATGCTAGCTTCATGCTAATCATGTTAACTTCACGTTAAATCGTGTTAGCTTCACGCTAATCATGCTAAGCTCATGTTTACTTCATGCTAATCATGCTAGCCTCATGCTAGCTTCATGCTAATCATGCTAACATCATGCTAACATCATGCTAATCATGTTAGCATCATGCTAGCTTCATGCTAATCATGTTAACATCATGCTAGCTTCATGCTAATCATGCTAGCATCATGCTAATCATGCTAGCATCATGCTAGCTTCATGCTAATCATGCTAGCTTCATGCTAGCTTCATGCTAATCATGCTAGCATCATGCTAATCATGTTAGCATCATGCTAGCTTCATGCTAATCATGCTAACATCATGCTAGCTTCATGCTAATCATGCTAGCATCATGCTAGTTTCATGCTAATCATGTTAGCATCATGCTAGCTTCATGCTAATCATGCTAACATCATGCTAGCTTCATGCTAATCATGCTAGCATCATGCTACCTTCATGCCAATCATGCTAGCATCATGCTAACTTCATGCTAATCATGTTAGCATCATGCTAGCTTCATGCTAATCATGCTAACATCATGCTAGCTTCATGCTAATCATGCTAACATCATGCTAGCTTCATGCTAATCATGCTAGCATCATGCTAGCTTCATGCTAATCATGCTAACATCATGCTAGCTTCATGCTAATCATGCTAGAATCATGCTAGCTTCATGCTAATCATGCTAGCATCATGCTAGCTTCATACTAGCATCATGCTAGCTTCATGCTAATCATGCTACCATCATGTTAGATTCATGCTAATCATGTTAGATTCATGCTAGCTTCATGTTAATCATGCTAACATCATGCTAGCTTCATGCTAATCATGCTAACATCATGTTAACTTCATGCTAATCATGCTAACATTATGCTAGCTTCATGCTAATCATGCTAACATCATGCTAGCTTCATGCTAATCATGCTAGCATCATGCTAATCATGCTAGCTTCATGCTAATCATGCTAGCATCATGCTAACTTCATGCTAATCATGCTAACATTATGCTAGCTTCATGCTAATCATGCTAACATCATGCTAGCTTTATGCTAATCATGCTAGCATCATGCTAATCATGCTAGCATCATGCTAATCATGCTAGCTTCATGCTAATCATGCTAGCTTCATGCTAATCATGTTAGCATCATGCTAGCTTCATGCTAATCATGCTAGCTTCATGCTAATCATGCTAGCATCATGCTAGCTTCATGCTAATCATGCTAGCATCATGCTAGCTTCATGCTAATCATGCCAACATCATGTTAGCTTCATGCTAATCATGCTAGCATCATGCTAGCTTCATGCTAATCATGCTAGCATCATGCTAGCTTCATGCTAATCATGCTAACATCCTGCTAGCTTCATGCTAATCATGCTACCTTTATACTTAAACATACTAACTGCCAGACAGCCTACTAAACTAAACTTCTGTCAAACCGTTTTAAACGTTCAGGCTACGCTTTTTCAAGCCAACATAAAGTTTGTCTTCAAACTTTAATATCTAGTTATTATTATTATTATTCTTTTTCTCCCCCCAAAATTATAAACACTAACTCGTCCTAGGGCTTTCAAGCTACATGCACCAAATTTTCCACAGACCTTCAGACTGGTCTGACTTAGTGTGCTATATCTTTTCTAACTGATGGGACCTTCCGAATTCCTAAACGGGGGTCTCGAACACCCCAAAATTTCCATTGACTTAACATTGAGACAAACTTTGACGGGTCATAGCTGTGAGTGAGAAACTTGTAGAAACTTGTGGCATACCACATTTAAGGTGGCTGACAGGCTCTGTAAGAACATACATCACAATGGGGTGTAAGCTATACCCCTGGGGTGTAAGAGGCCCCCAAAATTTCCCATTGACTTATAATGGGGCAGGGAACATGCCCATATAAGGGAATAAAAGCGTCCCAGATGGAATATCTTTACTTTAGAGTGTCGTAGAGACATGGGGGTGGGCTCATTTTACTCAGTCATCCAATCAGTCTCTTAGGATCGCCCCAAAGCTATTTAGCCACGCCCCTAGCAACAATTTTGGGTACCCTAGCAACATCTCCCATAGACTACCATTATAAAAAGCCCAGATGGATATCTTTACACCAGAGTGTCATAGAGACATAGGGGTGGGCTCATTTTACTCAGGCATCCAATCAGTCTTAATAGGATTCTTATTGAGGCATTAAGCCACGCCCCTAGCAACCAAATTTGAGCACCCTAGCAACATAATAAACAAAGCCTTATATCTCTTGGTCTGAACATCATAGAGACATGGGGGTTGGGTCTTTGGGTCATGTTAGCTTCAAGCTAGCTCCATGCTAAGTCATACTAGCTTCATGCTAGTTTAATGCTAGCTTTATGCTAATTTCATAATAAATCTTGCTAACTTCATGCTAAATCATGCTAACTTCATGTTAAATCTTGTTAGCTGCACGCTAAATATTGTTAGCGTTATGCTAATCATGTTAGCATCATGCTAATCATGCTAGCTTCACGTTAAATCATGCTAGCTTCATGCTAATCATGCTAACCTCATGCTTACTTCATGCTAATCATGCTAGCCTCATGCTACCTTCATGCTAATCATGCTAACATCATGCTAGCTTCATGCTAATCATGCTAGAATCATGCTAGCTTCATGCTAATCATGCTAGAATCATGGTAGCTTCATGCTAATCATGCTAGAATCATGCTAGTTTCATGTTAGCATCATGCTAGCTTCATGCTAATTATGCTAGCAACATGCTAGCTTTATGCTAATCATGCTATCATCATGCTAATCATGCTAGCAACATGTTAGCTTCATGCTAATCATGGTACCATCATGCTAACTTCATGCTAGCTTCATGCTAATCATGCTAGCATCATGCTAGCTTCATGCTAATCATGCTAACATCATGCTAACTTCATGGTAGCTTTATGCTTATCATGTTAGCATCATGCTAGCATCATGCTAATCATGCTAGCATCATGTTAGCTTCATGCTAATCATGCTAGAATCATGCTAGCTTCATGCTAATCATGCTAGAATCATGCTAGCTTCATGCTAATCATGCTAGAATCATGCTAGTTTCATGCTAGCATCATGCTAGCTTCATGCTAATCATGTTAGCAACATGCTAGCTTTATGCTAATCATGCTATCATCATGCTAATCATGCTAGCAACATGTTAGCTTCATGCTAATCATGGTACCATCATGCTAACTTCAAGCTAGCTTCATGCTAATCATGCTAGCATCATGCTAGCTTCATGCTAATCATGCTAACATCATGCTAACTTCATGCTAGCTTTATGCTTATCATGTTAGCATCATGCTAGCTTCATGCTAATCATGCTAGCATCATGTTAGCTTCATGCTAATTATGCTAGCTTCATGCTAATCATGCTACAATCATGTTAGCTTCATGCTAATCATGCTAGCATCATGCTAGCTTCATGCTAATCATGCTAGCATCATGTTAGCTTCATGCTAATCATGTTAGCAACATGCTAGCTTTATGCTAGCATTATGCTAGCTTCATGCTAATCATGCTAGCATCATGCTAGCTTCATGTTAATCATGCTAGCATCATGCTAGCTTCATGCTAATCATTCTAGCATCATGCTAACTTCATGCTAATCATGCTAGCAACATGCTAGCTTTATGCTAATCATGCTACCATCATGCTAATCATGCTAGCAACATGCTAGCTTCATGCTAATAATGCTACCATCATGTTAACTTCATGCTAGCTTCATGCTAATCGTGCTAACATCATGCTAATCATGCTAGCATCATGCTAGCTTCATGCTAATCATGCTAGCATCATGCTAGCTTCATGCTAATCATGATAACATCATGCTAGCTTCATGCTAATCATGCTAGCATCATGCTAGCTTCATGCTAATCATGTTAGCATCATGCTAGCTTCATGCTAATCATGTTAGCATCATGCTAGCTTCATGCTAATCATGCTAACATCATGCTAACTTCATGCTAGCTTCATGCTAACATCATGGTAGCATCATGCTAATCATGCTAGCTTCATGCTAATCATGTTAGCATCATGCTAGCTTCATGCTAATCATGCTAGCATCATGCTAGCTTCATGCTAATCATGCTAACTTCATGCTAATCATGCTAGCATCATGCTAATCATGCTAGCATCATGCTAATCATCCTAGCTTCATGTTTATCATGTTGGCATCATGATAAATCATGCTAAATCATGCTACCTTCATACCTAAACATACCAACAGCCAGATAGCCTACTAAACTAAACTTCTGTCAAACCGTTTTAAACGTTCAGGCTACGCTTTTTCAAGCCAACATAAAGTTTGTCTTCAAACTTTAATATCTAGTTATTATGTTGGCTTTGAAAAAGCCAATATATTGTTATTGCTATTAAACTTATTATTATTATTATTATTCTTTTTCTCCCCCCAAAATTATAAACACTAACTCGTCCTAGGGCTTTCAAGCTACATGCACCAAATTTTCCACAGACCTTCAGACTGGTCTGACTTAGTGTGCTATATCTTTTCTAACTGATGGGACTTTCCGAATTCCTAAACGGGGGTCTCGAACACCCCAAAATTTCCATTGACTTAACATTGAGACAAACTTTGACGGGTCATAGCTGTGAGTGAGAAACTTGTAGAAACTTGTGGCTTACCACATTTAAGGTGGCTGACAGGCTCTGTAAGAACATACATCACAATGGGGTGTAAGCTATACCCCTGGGGTGTAAGAGGCCCCCAAAATTTCCCATTGACTTATAATGGGGCAGGAAACATGCCCATATAAGGGAATAAAAGCGTCCCAGATGGAATATCTTTACTTTAGAGTGTCGTAGAGACATGGGGGTGGGCTCATTTTACTCAGTCATCCAATCAGTCTCTTAGGATCGCCCCAAAGCTATTTAGCCACGCCCCTAGCAACAATTTTGGGTACCCTAGCAACATCTCCCATAGACTACCATTATAAAAAGCCCAGATGGATATCTTTACACCAGAGTGTCATAGAGACATAGGGGTGGGCTCATTTTACTCAGGCATCCAATCAGTCTCTTAGGATTCCTACTGAGGTATTAAACCACGCCCCTAGCAACCAATTTGAGCACCCTAGCAACATAATAAACAAAGCCTTATATCTCTGGATCTGAACATCTTAGAGACATGGGGGTTGGGTCTTTGGGTCATGTTAGCTTCATGCTAGCTCCATGCTAAGTCATACTAGCTTCATGCTAGTTTCATGCTAGCTTTATGCTAATTTCATAATAAATCTTGCTAACTTCATGCTAAATCATGCTAACTTCATGTTAAATCTTGTTAGCTGCACGCTAAATAGTGCTAGCTTAATGCTAATCATGCTAGCATCATGCTAATCATGCTAGCTTCACGTTAAATCATGCTAGCTTCATGCTAATCATGCTATTCTCATGCTAACTTCATGTTAATCATGCAAGCCTCGTGCTAGCTTCATGCTAGCTTCATGCTAATCTTGCTAGTTTCATGCTAGCTTCATGCTAATCATGCTAGCATCATGCTAGCTTCATGCTAATCATGCTAGAATCATGCTAGTTTCATGCTTATCATGCTAGCATCATGCTAGCTTCATGCTAATCATGCTAGCATCATGCTAGCTTCATGCTAGCTTCATGCTAGCTACATGCTAATCATTCTAACATCATGCTAGCTTCATGCTAATCATGCTAGCTTCATGCTAATCATGCTAGCATCATGCTAGCTTCATGCTAGCTTCATGCTATTCATGCTAGCTTCATGCTAATCATGCTAGCATCATGCTAGCTTCATGCTAGCTTCATGCTAATCATGCTAGCTTCATGCTAATCATGCTAGCATCATGCTAGCTTCATGCTAATCATGCTAGCATCATGCTAGCTTCATGCTAATCATGCTAGCATCATGCTAGCTTCATGCTAGCTACATGCTAATCATGCTAGCATCATGCTAGCTTCATGCTAATCATGCTAGCATCATGCTAGCTTCATGCTAATCATGCTAGCATCATGCTAGCTTCATGCTAATCATGATAGCATCATGCTAGCTTCATGCTAGCATCATGCTAGCTTCATGATAATCATGCTAGCATCATGCTAGCTTCATGCTAGCTACATACTAATCATGCTAGCATCATGCTAGCTACATGCTAATCATGCTAGCTTCATGCTAATCATGCTAGCATCATGCTAGCTTCATGCTAATCATGCTAACATCATGCTAGCTTCATGCTAGCTACATACTAATCATGCTAACATCATGCTAGCTACATGCTAATCATGCTAGCATCATGCTAGCTTCATGCTAATCATGCTAGCATCATGTTAGCTTCATGCTAGCTTCATGCTAATCATGCTAGCTTCATGCTAGCATCATGGTAGCTTCATGCTAATCATGCTAGCATCATGCTAGCTTCATGCTAATCATGCTAGCATCATGCTAACTTCATGCTAATCATGCTAGCATCATGCTAGCTTCATGCTAATCATGTTAGCTTCATACTTAAACATACTAACTGCCAGATAGCCTACTAAACTAAACTTCTGTCAATCCGTTTTAAACGTTCAGGCTACGCTTTTTCAAGCCAACATAAAGTTTGTCTTCAAACTTTAATATCTAGTTATTATTATTCTTTTTCTCCCCCCAAAATTATAAACACTAACTCGTCCTAGAGCTTTCAAGCTACATGCACCAAATTTTCCACAGACCTTCAGACTGGTCTGACTTAGTGTGCTATATCTTTTCTAACTGATGGGACCTTCCGAATTCCTAAACGGGGGTCTCGAACACCCCAAAATTTCCATTGACTTAACATTGAGACAAACTTTGACGGGTCATAGCTGTGAGTGAGAAACTTTTAGAAACTTGTGGCTTACCACATTTAAGGAGGCTGACAGGCTCTGTAAGAACATACATCACAATGGGGTGTAAGCTATACCCCTGGGGTGTAAGAGGCCCCCAAAATTTCCCATTGACTTATAATGGGGCAGGAAACATGCCCATATAAGGGAGTAAAAGCGTCCCAGATGGAATATCTTCACTTTAGAGTGTCGTAGAGACATGGGGGTGGGCTCATTTTACTCAGGCATCCAATAGGTCTCTTAGGATCGCCCCAAAGCTATTAAGCCACGCCCCTAGCAACAATTTTGGGTACCCTAGCAACATCTCCCATAGACTGCCATTTTAAAAAGCCCAGATGGATATCTTTACACCAGAGTGTCATAGAGACATAGGGGTGGGCTCATTTTACTCAGGCATCCAATCAGTCTCTTAGGATTCCTACTAAGGTATTAAACCACGCCCCTAGCAACCAATTTGAGCACCCTAGCAACATAATAAACAAAGCCTTATATCTTTGGATCTGAACATCTTAGAGACATGGGGGTTGGGTCTTTGGGTCATGTTAGCTTCATGCTAGCTCCATGCTAAGTCATACTAGCTTCATGCTAGTTTCATGCTAGCTTTATGCTAATTTCATAATAAATCTTGCTAACTTAATGCTAAATCATGCTAACTTCATGTTAAATCTTGTTAGCTGCACATTAAATAGTGCTAGCTTAATGCTAATCATGCTAGCATTAATGCTTATCATGCTAGCTTCTCGTTAAATCGTGCTAGCTTCATGCTAATCATGCTATTCTCATGCTAATCATGCTAACATCATGTTAATCATGCTAGCATCATGCTAGCTTCATGCTAATCATGCTAGCATCATGCTAGCTTCATGCTAATCATGCTAGCATCATGCTAGCTTCATGCTAATCATGCTAGCATCATGCTAGCTTAATGGTAGTCATGCTAGCTTTATGCTAACTTCATGCTAATCATGCTAGCTTTATGCTAGCTTCATGCTTATCATGCTAGCATCATGCTAGCTTCATGCTAATCATGCTAGCATCATGTTAGCTTCATGCTAATCATGTTAGCTTCATGCTAATCATGCTAGCATCATGCTAGCTTCATGCTAATCATGTTAGCTTCATGCTAGCTTCATGTTAATCATGTTAGCTTCATGCTAGCTTCATGCTAATCATGTTAGCTTCATACTTAAACATACTAACTGCCAGATAGCCTACTAAACTAAACTTCTGTCAGTCCGTTTTAAACGTTCAGGCTACGCTTTTTCAAGCCAACATAAAGTTTGTCTTCAAACTTTAATATCTAGTTATGTTGGCTTGAAAAAGCCAACATATTGTTATTGCTTTTAAACTTATTATTATGTTGGCTTTGAAAAAGCCAATATATTGTTATTGCTATTAAACTTATATCTTATTATTCTACCCCAAAATTTCTGACACTAACTCGTCCTAGGGCTTTCAAGCTACATGCACCAAATTTTCCACAGACCTTCAGACTGGTCTGACTTAGTGTGCTATATCTTTTCTAACTGATGGGACCTTCCAAATTCCTAAACGGGGGGCTCGAACACCCCAAAATTTCCATTGATTTAACATTGAGACAAACTTTGACGGGTCATAGCTGTGAGTGAGAAACTTGTAGAAACTTGTGGCTTATCACATTTAAGGAGGCTGACAGGCTGTGTAAGAACATACCTCACAATGGGGTGTAAGCTGTACCCCTGGGGTGTAAGAGGCCCCCAAAATTTCCCATTGACTTATAATGGGGCAGGAAACATGCCCATAAAAGGGAATAAAAACGTCCCAGATGGCATATCTTCACTTTAGAGTGTCGCAGAGACATGGGGGTGGGCTCATTTTACTCAGGCAACCAATCAGTCTCTTAGGATCACCACAGAGCTATTAAGCCACGCCCCTAGCAACAATTTTGGGTACCCTAGCAACATCTCCCATAGACTACCATTATAAAAAGCCCAGATGCATATCTTTGCACAAGAGTGTCATAGAGACATAGGGGTGGGCTCATTTTACTCAGGCATCCAATCAGTCTCTTAGGATTCTTATTGAGGTATTAAGCCACGCCCCTAGCAACCAAATATGAACACCCTAGCAACATAATAAACAAAGCCTTATATCTCTGGATCTGAACATCATAGAGACATGGGGGTTGGGTCTTTGGGTCATGTTAGCGTCATGCTAGCTCCATGCTATGTCATACTAGCTTCATGCTAGCTTTATGCTAATTTCATGATAAATCTTGATAACTTCATGCTAAATCATGCTAACTTCATGCTAAATCATGCTAACTTCATGTTAAATCTTGTTAGCTGCACACTAAATAGTGCTAGCTTCATGCTAATCATGCTAGCATCATGCTAATCATGCTAGCATCATGCTAATCATGCTAATTTCACGTTAAATCATGTTAGCTTCATGCTAATCATGCTAACCTATGCTTACTTCATGCTAATTGTGCTAGCCTCATGCTAGCTTCATGCTAATCATGCTAACATCATGCTAGCTTCATGCTAATCATGCTAACATCATGCTAGCTTCATGCTAATCATGCTAGAATCATGCTAGCTTCGTGTTAATCATGCTAGTATCATGCTAGCTTCGTGCTAATCATGCTAGCATCCTGCTAGCTTCATGCTAATCATGCTAGCTTCATGCTAATCATGTAAGCATCATGCTAGCTTCATGCTTATCATGCTTATCATGCTAACATCATGTTAGCTTCATGCTAATCATGCTAGAATCATGCTAGTTATTATTCTTCTTAGCACCCCAAAATTTCTGACACTAACTCGTCCTAGAGCTTTCAAGCTACATGCACCAAATTTTCCACAGACCTTCAGACTGGTCTGACTTAGTGTGCTATATCTTTTCTAACTGATGGGACCTTCCGAATTCCTAAACGGGGCGCTCAAACACCCCAAATTTCCCATTTACTTAACATGGAGACAAACTTTGACGGGCCATAGCTGCGAGTGAGAAACTTGTAGAAACTTGTGGCTTACCACATTTAAGGAGGCTGACAGGCTCTGTAAGAACATACATCACATTAAGGTGTAAGCTGTACCCCTGGGGTGTAAGAGGCCCCCAAAATTTCCCATTGACTTATAATGGGGCAGGAAACATGCCCATATAAGGGAGTAAAAGCGTCCCAGATGGAATATCTTTACTTTAGAGTGTCGTATAGACATGGGGGTGGGCTCATTTTACTCAGTCATCCAATCAGTCTCTTAGGATCGCCCCAGAGCTATTAAGCCACGCCCCTAGCAACAATTTTGGGTACCCTAGCAACATCTCCCATAGACTACCATTATAAAAAGCCCAGATGGATATCTTTACACCAGAGTGTCATAGAGACATAGGGGTGGGCTCATTTTACTCAGGCATCCAATCAGTCTCTTAGGATTCCTACTGAGGTATTAAACCACGCCCCTAGCAACCAATTTGAGCACCCTAGCAACATAATAAACAAAGCCTTATATCTCTGGATCTGAACATCATAGAGACATGGGGGTTGGGTCTTTGGGTCATGTTAGCTTCATGCTAGCTCCATGCTAAGTCATACTAGCTTCATGCTAGTTTCATGCTAGCTTTATGCTAATTTCATAATAAATCTTGCTAACTTCATGCTAAATCATGCTAACTTCATGTTAAATCTTGTTAGCTGCACGCTAAATAGTACTAGCTTAATGCAAATCATGCTAGCATCATGCTAATCATGCTAGCTTCACGTTAAATCATGCTAGCTTCATGCTAATCATGCTATTCTCATGCTAACTTCATGTTAATCATGCAAGCCTCGTGCTAGCTTCATGCTAGCTTCATGCTAATCTTGCTAGTTTCATGCTAGCTTCATGCTAATCATGCTAGCATCATGCTAGCTTCATGCTAATCATGCTAGCATCATGCTAGCTTCATGCTAATCATGCTAGAATCATGCTAGTTTCATGCTAATCATGCTAGCTTTATGCTAGCTTCATGCTAATCGTGCTAGCATCATGCTAGCTTCATGCTAATCGTGCTAGCTTCATGCTAGCTACATGCTAATCATGCTAGCATCATGCTAATTAGCTACATGCTAATCATGCTAGCATCATGCTAGCTTCATGCTAATCATGCTAGCTTCATGCTAATCATGCTAGCATCATACTAGCTTCATGCTAATCATGCTAGCATCATGCTAGCTTCATGCTAGCTTCATGCTAATCATGCTAACATCATGCTAGCTACATGCTAATCATGCTAGCATCATGCTAGCTTCATGCTAATCATGCTAGCTTCATGCTAATCATGCTAGCATCATGCTAGCTTCATGCTAATCATGCTAGCATCATGTTAGCATCATGCTAGCTTCATGCTAATCATGCTAGCATCATGCTAGCTTCATGCTAATCATGCTAGCATCATGCTAGCTTCATGCTAATCATGCTAGCATCATGCTAGCTTCATGCTAGCTTCATGCTAATCATGCTAGCATCATGCTAGCTTCATGCTAATCATGCTAGCATCATGCTAGCTACATGCTAATCATGCTAGCATCATGCTAGCTTCATGCTAATCATGCTAGCTTCATGCTAATCATGCTAGCATCATGCTAATCATGCTAGCATCATGCTAGCTTCATGCTAATCATGCTAGCATCATGCTAGCTTCATGCTAGTTTCATGCTAGCTACATGCTAATCATGCTAACATCATGCTAGCTTCATGCTAATCATGCTAGCATCATGCTAGCTTCATGCTAATCATGCTAGCATTATGCTAGCTTCATGCTAATCATGCTAGCATCATGCTAGCTTCATGCTAATCATGCTAGCATCATGCTAGCTTCATGCTAATCATGCTAGCATCATGCTAGCTTCATGCTAGCTACATGCTAATCATGCTAACATCATGCTAGCTACATGCTAATCATGCTAGCTTCATGTTCGCTTCATGCTAATCATGCTAACATCATGCTAGCTTCATGCTAATCATGGTAACATCATGCTACCTTCATGCTAATCATGCTAGCTTCATGCTAGCATCATGGTAGCTTCATGCTAATCATGCTAGCATCATGCTAGCTTCATGCTAATCATGCTAGCATCATGCTAGCTTCATGCTAATCATGGTAGCTTCATGCTAGCTTCATGCTAATCATGTTAGCTTTATACTTAAACATACTAACTGCCAGATAGCCTACTAAACTAAACTTCTGTCAATCCGTTTTAAACGTTCAGGCTACGCTTTTTCAAGCCAACATAAAGTTTGTCTTCAAACTTTAATATCTAGTTATTATTATTATTCTTCTTAGCACCCCAAAATTTTGGACACTAACTCGTCCTAGAGCTTTCAAGCTACATGCACCAAATTTTCCACGGACCTTCAGACTGGTCTGACTTAGTGTGCTATATCTTTTCTAACTGATGGGACCTTCCGAATTCCTAAACGGGGCGCTCAAACACCCCAAATTTCCCATTTACTTAACATGGAGACAAACTTTGACGGGCCATAGCTGCGAGTGAGAAACTTGTAGAAACTTGTGGCTTACCACATTTAAGGAGGCTGACAGGCTCTGTAAGAACATACATCACATTAAGGTGTAAGCTGTACCCCTGGGGTGTAAGAGGCCCCCAAAATTTCCCATTGACTTATAATGGGGCAGGAAACATGCCCATATAAGGGAGTAAAAGCGTCCCAGATGGAATATCTTCACTTTAGAGTGTCGTATAGACATGGGGGTGGGCTCATTTTACTCAGTCATCCAATCAGTCTCTTAGGATCGCCCCAGAGCTATTAAGCCACGCCCCTAGCAACAATTTTGGGTACCCTAGCAACATCTCCCATAGACTACCATTATAAAAAGCCCAGATGGATATCTTTACACCAGAGTGTCATAGAGACATAGGGGTGGGCTCATTTTACTCAGGCATCCAATCAGTCTCTTAGGATTCCTACTGAGGTATGAAACCACGCCCCTAGCAACCAATTTGAGCACCCTAGCAACATAATAAACAAAGCCTTATATCTCTGGATCTGAACATCATAGAGACATGGGGGTTGGGTCTTTGGGTCATGTTAGCTTCATGCTAGCTCCATGCTAAGTCATACTAGCTTCATGCTAGTTTCATGCTAGCTTTATGCTAATTTCATAATAAATCTTGCTAACTTCATGCTAAATCATGCTAACTTCATGTTAAATCTTGTTAGCTGCACGCTAAATAGTGCTAGCTTAATGCTAATCATGCTAGCATCATGCTAATCATGTTAGCTTCACGTTAAATCATGCTAGCTTCATGCTAATCATGCTATTCTCATGCTAGCTTCATGCTAGCTTCATGCTAATCTTGCTAGTTTCATGCTAGCTTCATGCTAATCATGCTAGCATCATGCTAGCTTCATGCTAATCATGCTAGCATTATGCTAGCTTCATGCTAATCATGCTAGAATCATGCTAGTTTCATGCTAATCATGCTAGCTTTATGCTAGCTTCATGCTAATCGTGCTAGCATCATGCTAGCTTCATGCTAATCGTGCTAGCTTCATGCTAGCTACATGCTAATCATGCTAGCATCATGCTAGCTTCATGCTAATCATGCTAGCTTCATGCTAATCATGCTAGCATCATGCTAGCTTCATGCTAATCATGCTAGCATCATGCTAGCTTCATGCTAGATTCATGCTAGCTACATGCTAATCATGCTAGCATCATGCTAGCTTCATGCTAATCATGCTAACTTCATGCTAATCATGCTAGCATCATACTAGCTTCATGCTAATCATGCTAGCATCATGCTAGCTTCATGCTAGCTTCATGCTAATCATGCTAACATCATGCTAGCTACATGCTAATCATGCTAGCATCATGCTAGCTTCATGCTAATCATGCTAGCTTCATGCTAATCATGCTAGCATCATGCTAGCATCATGCTAATCATGCTAGCATCATGCTAGCTTCATGCTAGCTTCATGCTAATCATGCTAGCATCATGCTAGCTTCATGCTAATCATGCTAGCATCATGCTAGCTTCATGCTAATCATGCTAGCATCATGCTAGCTTCATGCTAATCATGCTAGCATCATGCTAGCTACATGCTAATCATGCTAGCATCATGCTAGCTTCATGCTAATCATGCTAGCTTCATGCTAATCATGCTAGCATCATGCTAATCATGCTAGCATCATGCTAGCTTCATGCTAATCATGCTAGCATCATGCTAGCTTCATGCTAGCTTCATGCTAGCTACATGCTAATCATGCTAGCATCATGCTAGCTTCATGCTAATCATGCTAGCTTCATGCTAATCATGCTAGCATCATGCTAGCTTCATGCTAATCATGCTAGCATCATGCTAGCTTCATGCTAATCATGCTAGCATCATGCTAGCTTCATGCTAATCATGCTAGCATCATGCTAGCTTCATGCTAGCTACATGCTAATCATGCTAACATCATGCTAGCTACATGCTAATCATGCTAGCTTCATGTTAGCTTCATGCTAATCATGCTAGCATCATGCTAGCTTCATGCTAATCATGCTAGCATCATGCTAGCTTCATGCTAATCATGGTAACATCATGCTAGCTTCATGCTAATCATGCTAGCTTCATGCTAGCATCATGGTAGCTTCATGCTAATCATGCTAGCATCATGCTAGCTTCATGCTAATCATGCTAGCATCATGCTAGCTTCATGCTAATCATGGTAGCTTCATGCTAGCTTCATGCTAATCATGTTAGCTTTATACTTAAACATACTAACTGCCAGATAGCCTACTAAACTAAACTTCTGTCAATCCGTTTTAAACGTTCAGGCTACGCTTTTTCAAGCCAACATAAAGTTTGTCTTCAAACTTTAATATCTAGTTATTATTATTCTTTTTCTGTTCCAAAATTTCTGACACTAACTCGTCCTAGAGCTTTCAAGCTACATGCACCAAATTTTCCACGCACCTTCAGACTGGTCTGACTTAGTGTGCTATATCTTTTCTAACTGATGGGACCTTCCGAATTCCTAAACGGGGCGCTCAAACACCCCAAAATTTCCATTGACTTAACATTGAGACAAACTTTGAAGGGTCATAGCTGTGAGTGAGAAACTTGTAGAAACTTGTGGCTTACCACATTTAAGGAGGCTGACAGGCTCTGTAAGAACATACATCACAATGGGGTGTAAGCTATTCCCCTGGGTTGTAAGAGGCCCCCAAAATTTCCCATTGACTTATAATGGGGCAGGAAACATGCCCATATAAGGGAATAAAAGCGTCCCAGATGGAATATCTTCACTTTAGAGTGTCGTAGAGACATGGGGGTGGGCTCATTTTACTCAGTCATCCTATCAGTCTCTTAGGATTGCCCCAAAGCTATTTAGCCACGCCCCTAGCAACAATTTTGGGTACCCTAGCAACATCTCCCATAGACTACCATTATAAAAAGCCCAGATGGATATCTTTGCACCAGAGTGTCATAGAGACATAGGGGTGGGCTCATTTTACTCAGGCATCCAATCAGTCTCTTAGGATTCCTACTGAGGTGTTAAGCCACGCCCCTAGCAACCAAATATGAGCACCCTAGCAACATAATAAACAAAGCCTTATATCTTTGGATCTGAACATCATAGAGACATGGGGGTTGGGTCTTCGGGTCATGTTAGCTTCATGCTAGCTCCATGCTAAGTCATACTAGCTTCATGCTAGTTTCATGCTAGCTTTATGCTAATTTCATAATAAATCTTGCTAACTTCATGCTAAATCATGCTAACTTCATGTTAAATCTTGTTAGCTGCACGCTAAATAGTGCTAGCTTAATGCTAATCATGCTAACATCATGCTAATCATGCTAGCTTCACGTTAAATCATGCTAGCTTCATGCTAATCATGCTATTCTCATGCTAACTTCATGTTAATCATGCAAGCCTCGTGCTAGCTTCATGCTAGCTTCATGGTAATCTTGCTAGTTTCATGCTAGCTTCATGCTAATCATGCTAGCATCATGCTAGCTTCATGCTAATCATGCTAACATCATGCTAGCTTCATGTTAATCATGCTAGAATCATGCTAGTTTCATGCTAATCATGCTAGCATCATGCTAGCTTCATGCTAATCATGCTAGCATCATGCTAGCTTCATGCTAATCATGCTAACATCATGCTAGCTTCATGCTAATCATGCTAACATCATGCTAGCTTCATGCTAATCATGCTAGCATCATGCTAGCTTCATGCTAATCATGCTAGCATCATGCTAGCTTCATGCTAATCATGCTACCATCATGCTAGCTTCATGCTAATCATGCTAGCATCATGCTAGCTTCATGCTAGCTACATGCTAATCATGCTAGCATCATGCTAGCTTCATGCTAATCATGCTAGCATCATGCTAGCTTCATGCTAATCATGCTAGCATCATGCTAGCTTCATGCTAATCATGCTAGCATCATGCTAGCTTCATGCTAGCTTCATGCTAGCTACATGCTAATCATGCTAGCATCATGCTAGCTTCATGCTAATAATGCTAACATCATGCTAGCTTCATGCTAATCATGCTAGCATCATGCTAGCTTCATGCTAATCATGCTAGCATCATGCTAGCTTCATGCTAATCATGCTAGCATCATGTTAGCTTCATGCTAATCATGCTAACATCATGCTAGCTTCATGCTAATCATGCTAGCATCATGCTAGCTTCATGCTAATCATGCTAGCATCATGCTAGCTTCATGCTAATCATGCTAGCATCATGCTAGTTTAATGCTAGCTTCATGCTAGCTACATGCTAATCATGCTAACATCATGCTAGCTACATGCTAATCATGCTAGCTTCATGCTAATCATGATAGTTTCATGCTAGCTTCATGCTAGCTACATGCTAATCATGCTAACATCATGCTAGCTACATGCTAATCATGCTAGCATCATGCTAGCTTCATGCTAATCATGCTAGCTTCATGCTAGCTTCATGCTAATCACGCTAGCTTCATGCTAGCATCATGGTAGCTTCATGCTAATCATGCTAGCATCATGCTAGCTTCATGTTAATCATGCTAGCATCATGCTAACTTCATGCTAATCATGCTAGCATCATGCTAGCTTCATGCTAATCATGCTAGCTTCATGCTAATCATGTTAGCTTCATGCTAGCTTCATGCTAATCATGTTAGCTTCATACTTAAACATACTAACTGCCAGATAGCCTACTAAACTAAACTTCTGTCAATCCGTTTTAAACGTTCAGGCTACGCTTTTTCAAGCCAACATAAAGTTTGTCTTCAAACTTTAATATCTAGTTATGTTGGCTTTGAAAAAGCCAATATATTGTTATTGCTATTAAACTTATTATTATTATTCTTTTTCTCCCCCCAAAATTTCGGCAACTAACTCGTCCTAGGGCTTTCAAGCTACATGCACCAAATTTTCCACAGACCTTCAGACTGGTCTGACTTAGTGTGCTATATCTTTTCTAACTGATGGGACCTTCCGAATTCCTAAACGGGGGTCTCGAACACCCCAAAATTTCCATTGACTTAACATTGAGACAAACTTTGACGGGTCATAGCTGTGAGTGAGAAACTTGTAGAAACTTGTGACTTACCACATTTAAGGTGGCTGACAGGCTCTGTAAGAACATACATCACAATGGGGTGTAAGCTCTACCCCTGGGGTGTAAGAGGCCCCCAAAATTTCCCATTGACTTATAATGGGGCAGGGAACATGCCCATATAAGGGAATAAAAGCGTCCCAGATGGAATATCTTTACTTTAGAGTGTCGTAGAGACATGGGGGTGGGCTCATTTTACTCAGTCATCCAATCAGTCTCTTAGGATCGCCCCAAAGCTATTTAGCCACGCCCCTAGCAACAATTTTGGGTACCCTAGCAACATCTCCCATAGACTACCATTATAAAAAGCCCAGATGGATATCTTTACACCAGAGTGTCACAGAGACATAGGGGTGGGCTCATTTTACTCAGGCATCCAATCAGTCTTAATAGGATTCTTATTGAGGCATTAAGCCACGCCCCTAGCAACCAAATTTGAGCACCCTAGCAACATAATAAACAAAGCCTTATATCTCTTGGTCTGAACATCATAGAGACATGGGGGTTGGGTCTTTGGGTCATGTTAGCTTCAAGCTAGCTCCATGCTAAGTCATACTAGCTTCATGCTAGTTTCATGCTAGCTTAATGCTAATTTCATAATAAATCTTGCTAACTTCATGCTAAATCATGCTAACTTCATGTTAAATCTTGTTAGCTGCACGCTAAATAGTGTAAGCGTTATGCTAATCATGTTAGCATCATGCTAATCATGCTAGCTTCACGTTAAATCATGCTAGCTTCATGCTAATCATGTTAACCTCATGCTTACTTCATGCTAATCATGCTAGCCTCATGCTACCTTCATGCTAATCATGCTAACATCATGCTAGCTTCATGCTAATCATGCTAGAATCATGCTAACTTTATGCTAATCATGCTAGAATCATGCTAGCTTCATGCTAATCATGCTAGAATCATGCTAGCAACATGCTAGCTTTATGCTAATCATGCTACCATCATGCTAATCATGCTAGCAACATGCTAGCTTCATGCTAATCATGCTATCATCATGCTAGCTTCATGCTAGCTTCATGCTAATCATGCTAACATCATGCTAGCTTCATGCTAATCATGCTAACAACATGCTAGCTTTATGCTAATCATGCTAGCAACATGCTAGCTTCATGCTAATCATGCTACCATCATGCTAACTTCATGCTAGCTTCATGCTAATCATGCTACCATCATGCTAGCTTCATGCTAATCATGCTACAATCATGTTAGCTTCATGCTAATCATGCTAATCATGCTAACATCATGTTAGCTTCATGCTAATTATGCTAGCTTCATGCTAATCATGCTACAATCATGTTAGCTTCATGCTAATCATGCTAGCTTCATGCTAGCTTCATGCTAATCATGCTAGCATCATGTTAGCTTCATGCTAATCATGCTAGCAACATGCTAGCTTTATGCTAGCATTACGCTAGCTTCATGCTAATCATGCTAACATCATGCTAGCTTCATGTTAATCATGCTAGCATCATGCTAGCTTTATGCTAATCATGCTACCATCATGCTAATCATGCTAGCAACATGCTAGCTTCATGCTAATCATGCTATCATCATGCTAACTTCATGCTAGCTTCATGCTAATCATGCTAGCATCATGCTAATCATGCTAGCATCATGTTAGCTTCATGCTAATCATGCTAGCAACATGCTAGCTTTATGCTAGCATTATGCTAGCTTCATGCTAATCATGCTAGCATCATGCTAGCTTCATGCTAATCATGTTAACATCATGCTAGCTTCATGCTAATCATGCTAGCAACATGCTAGCTTTATGCTAATCATGCTACCATCATGCTAATCATGCTAGCAACATGCTAGCTTCATGCTAATCATGCTATCATCATGCTAGCTTCATGCTAGCTTCATGCTAATCATGCTAACATCATGCTAGCTTCATGCTAATCATGCTAGCATCATGCTAGCTTCATGCTAATCATGCTATCATCATGCTAGCTTCATGCTAATCATGCTAAATCATGCTAGCTTCATGTTAATCATGCTAATCATGCTAGCATCATGCTAGCTTCATTCTAATCATGCTAGCATCATGCTAACTTCATGCTAATCATGCTAGCATCATGCTAGCTTCATGC
The DNA here is from genome assembly GCF_030506205.2 of Paramisgurnus dabryanus. Lineage (NCBI taxonomy): Eukaryota > Metazoa > Chordata > Actinopteri > Cypriniformes > Cobitidae > Paramisgurnus > Paramisgurnus dabryanus. Next base: position 8,836,547 of record NC_133339.1, read on the forward strand.
TAATCATGCTTACATCATGTTAGCTTCATGTTAGCTTCATGCTAGCATCATGCTAGCATCATGCTAATCATGCTAGCATCATGCTAGCTTCATGCTAATCATGCTAACATCATGTTAGCTTAATGTTAATCATGCTAACATCATGCTAGCTTCATGCTAATCATGCTAGCATCATGCTAACATCATGCTAATCATGCTAGCTTCATGCTAATCATGCTAGCATCATGCTAGCTTTATGCTAATCATGTTAACATCATGCTAGCTTCATGCTAATCATGCTAACATCATGCTAGCTTCATGCTAATCATGTTAGCATCATGCTAGCTTCATGCTAATCATGCTAACTTCATGCTAATCATGCTAGCATCATGCTAGCTTCATGTTAATCATGCTAGCATCATGCTAATTATCCTAGCTTCATGTTTATCATGTTGGCTTCATGATAAATCATGCTAAATCATGCTACCTTCATACCTAAACATACCAACAGCCAGATAGCCTACTAAACTAAACTTCTGTCAAACCGTTTTAAACGTTCAGGCTAAGCTTTTTCAAGCCAACATAAAGTTTGTCTTCAAACTTTAATATCTAGTTATTATTATTCCGCTTTCTTCTGAGACTAAATTTTCGACACTAACTCGTCCTAGAGCTTTCAAGCTACATGCACCAAATTTTCCACGGACCTTCAGACTGGTCTGACTTAGTGTGCTATATCTTTTCTAACTGATGGGACCTTCCGAATTCCTAAACGGGGGGCTCGAACACCCCAAAATTTCCATTGACTTAACATTGAGACAAACTTTGATGGGTCATAGCTGCGAGTGAGAAACTTGTAGAAACTTGTGGCTTACCACATTTAAGGAGGCTGACAGGCTGTGTAAGAACATACCTAACAATGGGGTGTAAGCTGTACCCCTGGGGTGTACGAGGCCCCCAAAATTTCCCATTGACTTATAATGGGGCAGGAAACATGCCCATGAAAGGGAATAAAAGTGTCCCAGATGGAATATCTTCACTTTAGAATGTCGTAGAGACATGGGGGTGGGCTCATTATACTCAGGCATCCAATCAGTCTCTTAGGATCACCCCAAAGCTATTAAGCCACGCCCCTAGCAACAATTTTGGGTACCCTAGCAACATCTCCCATAGACTACCATTATAAAAAGCCCAGATGGATATCTTTGCACCAGAGTGTCATAGAGACATAGGGGTGGGCTCATTTTACTCTGGAATCCAATCAGTCTCTTAGGATTCTTAATGAGGTATTAAGCCACGCCCCTAGCAACCAAATATAAGCACCCTAGCAACATAATAAACGAAGCCTTATATCTCTGGATCTGAACATCATAGAGACATGGGGGTTGGGTCTTTGGGTCATGTTAGCTTCATGCTAGCTCCATGCTAAGTCATACTAGCTTCATGCTAGTTTCATGCTAGCTTTATGCTAATTGCATAATAAATCTTTCTAACTTCATGCTAAATCATGCTAGCATCATGCTAAATCATGCTAGCTTCATGCTAATCATGCTAGCATCATGCTAGCTTCATGCTAATCATGCTAGCTTCATACTAAATCATCTTAGCTTCATGCTATTCATGCTAGCATCATGGTAGCTTCATGCTAATCATGCTAGCATCATGCTACCTTCATGCTAATCATGCTAGCATCATGCTAGCTTCATGCTAATCATGCTAGCATCATGCTAGCTTCATGCTAATCATGCTAGCATCATGCTAGCTTCATGCTAATCATGCTAGCATCATGCTAGCTTCATGCTAATCATGCTAGCATCATGCTAGCTTCATGCTAATCATGCTAGCATCATGCTAGCTTCATGCTAATCATGCTACCATCATGCTAGCTTCATGCTAATCATGCTAGCATCATGCTAGCTTCATGCTAATCATGCTAGCATTCATGCTAATCATGCTAGCATCATGCTAGCTTCATGCTAATCATGCTAGCATCATGCTAGCTTCATGCTAATCATGCTAACATCATGCTAGCTTCATGCTAATCATGCTAGCATCATGCTAGCTTCATGCTAATCATGCTACCATCATGCTAGCATCATGCTAGCTTCATGCTAATCATGCTAGCATCATGCTAGCTTCATGCTAATCATGCTTCCATCATGCTAGCATCATGCTAGCTTCATGCTAATCATGCTAGCATCATGCTAGCTTCATGCTAATCATGCTACCATCATGTTAGCATCATGCTAGCTTCATGCTAATCATGCTAGCATCATGCTAGCTTTATGCTAATCATGCTAGCATCATGCTAGCTTCATGTTAATCATGCTACCATCATGTTAGCATCATGCTAGCTTCATGCTAATCATGTTAGCATCATGCTAGCTTCATGCTAATCATGCTAGCTTCATGCTAGCTTCATGCTAATCATGCTAGCTTCATGCTAATCATGCTAGCTTCATGCTAGCTTCATGCTAGCATCATGCTAGCTTCATGCTAATCATGCTAGCATCATGCTAGCTTCATGCTAATCATGCTAGCTTCATGCTAGCTTCATGCTAATCATGCTAGCATCATGCTAGCTTCATGCTAATCATGCTAGCATCATGCTAGCTTCATGCTAATCATGCTACCATCATGCTAGCTTCATGCTAATCATGCTACCATCATGTTAGATTCATGCTAATCATGCTAGCTTCATGCTAATCATGCTAACATCATGCTAGCTTCATGCTAATCATGCTAACATCATGCTAGCTTCATGCTAATCATGCTAACATCATGCTAGCTTCATGCTAATCATGTTAACATCATGTTAGCTTCATGCTAATCATGCTAGCATCATGCTAGCTTCATGCTAATCATGCTTGCATCATGCTAGCTTCATGCTAATCATGCTAACATCATGCTAGCTTCATGCTAATCATGCTAACATCATGCTAGTTTCATGGTAATCATGCTACCTTTATACTTAAACATACTAACTGCCAGACTGCCTACTAAACTAAACTTCTGTCAAACCGTTTTAATTGTTCAGGCTACGCTTTTTCAAGCCAACATAAAGTTTGTCTTCAAACTTTAATATCTAGTTATATTTTATTCTTACATCTGCACGTTTTTTCGGCACCTAACTCGTCCCGCACGCTTTGCCCTAGACCCATGAAAGAGGTCTCAAATCGACCAGCTTATTGAGGAGAGGGGTGCTATGACTTTTATAAGTGATCGGGTGCAGGATTTCCGAAAGGGGGGCGAAAAACCACCCGAAAAATCCCATTGACTTAACATTGCGCCCAAATTTGACGAGTCATAGCTCTGCTTGAGGATTTTGTAGAAACATGTGGGTTACAACATTTGGAGAGGGTGGTAGACTCTGTAAGAACATACATCACATTCGGGTGTAAGTTGTACCCCTGGGGTGTAAGAGGCACCCAAAAGTGCCCTAATGAAAAGTCAATGGGGGAAAATCCCATAGACTTAACATTGCAAAAACTTTGACGGGTAATAGGTCAGAGCGAGGATTTCGTAGAAACATGTGGGTTACTAAATTTGAAGAGGGTGCTAGACTCTGTCAGGACGTCCCCCACAATGGGGTGTAAGGTTACCCTAGCAACCATTTTGGGCACCCTAGCAACCTATCCCATAGACTGCCATTATAAAATTCCCAGATGGATATCTTTGCACCACAGTGTCATAGAGACATGGGGGTGGGCTCATTTTACTCAGGCATCCAATCAGTATCTTAGGTTCCTTAAAGACTTACCAAGCCACGCCCCTAGCAACCAAATTTGAGCACCCTAGCAACCGAATAAAAAAAGCCTTATATCTCCGCATCAGAACATTGTAGAGACATGGGGGTTGGACCGTTTTACTTGTGACTCGGAGTGTAATCATTATGGGATGCCAATTTTTTCCCTAGCAACCAAATACAGTACCCTAGCAACAGAGTAAACAAAGCCTTATATCTCCGCATCAGAACATCGTAGAGACACGGGGGTTGGACCGTTTGACTCGTGACTCAGAGTGTAATCATTATGGGATGCCAATTTTTTCCCTAGCAACCAAATACAGTACCCTAGCAACAGAGTAAACAAAGCCTTATATCTCCGCATCAGAACATCGTAGAGACACGGGCGTTGGACCGTTTGACTCGTGACTCAGAGTGTAATCATTATGGGATGCCAATTTTTTCCCTAGCAACCAAATACAGTACCCTAGCAACAGAGTAAACAAAGCCTTATATCTCCGCATCAGAACATCGTAGAGACACGGGGGTTGGACCGTTTGACTCGTGACTCAGAGTGTAATCATTATGGGATGCCATTTTTTTCCCTAGCAACCAAATATAGTACCCTAGCAACAGAGTAAACAAAGCCTCATATCTCCGCATCAGAACATCGTAGAGACACGGGGGTTGGACCGTTTGACTCGTGAATCAGAGTGTAATCACTATGGGATGCCATTTTTTCCCTAGCAACCAAATACAGTACCCTAGCAACAGAGTAAACAAAGCCTTATATCTCCGCATCAGAACATCGTAGAGACAAGGGGGTTGGACCGTTTGACTCGTGACTCGGAGTGTAATCATTATGGGATGCCATTTTTTTCCCTAGCAACCAAATACAGTACCCTAGCAACAGAGTAAACAAAGCCTTATATCTCCGCATCAGAACATCGTAGAAACACGGGGGTTGGACCGTTTGACTAGTGACTCAGAGTGTAATCATTATGGGATGCCAATTTTTTCCCTAGCAACCAAATACAGTACCCTAGCAACAGAGTAAACAAAGCCTTATAACTCCGCACCAGAACATCGTAGAGACACGGGGGTTGGACCGTTTGACTCGTGACTCAGAGTGTAATCATTATGGGATGCCAATCTTTTCCCTAGCAACCAAATACAGTACCCTAGCAACTGAGTAAACAAAGCCTTATATCTCCGCACCAGAACATCATAGAGACACGGGGGTTTGACCGTTTGACTCGTGACTCAGAGTGTAATCATTATGGGATGCCATTTTTTCCCTAGCAACCAAATATAGTTCCCTAGCAATAGAGTAAACAAAGCCTCATATCTCCGCATCAGAACATCGTAGAGACATGGGGGTTAGACCGTTTGACTCGTGAATCAGAGTGTAATCACTATGGGATGCCATTTTTTCCCTAGCAACCAAATACAGTACCCTAGCAACAGAGTAAACAAAGCCTTATATCTCCGCATCAGAACATCGTAGAGACATGGGGGTTGGACCGTTTGACTCGTGACTCGGAGTGTAATCATTATGGGATGCCATTTTTTTCCCTAGCAACCAAATACAGTACCCTAGCAACAGAGTAAACAAAGCCTTATATCTCCGCATCAGAACATCGTAGAGACACGGGGGTTGGACCATTTTACTTTTGGGTTGGAGTATAATCATATATTGTCCCAGGAATTTTGCCACGGCAAGCACCACTTCACATTTTCTTCAGGAAATGTACCTATCTAGTTATTACAGTGCATTGAAAATGCGCTGTACTGTTCTTACTGGGCTTTTTATTATTATTATTATTATTATTATTATTATTCTTCCAACCAAATTTCCGCAATTAATACGGCTCGAACCGTTTAACTTAGAAACTTCATTCAAACTCTCAAACGTGCGGACTATTCGGGAATAGTGTGCTATGACTTTTATAAGCGATCGGGGGTACGGTCTACGCCCCAGGGGCAAAAAAGCAGCCGAAAAATCCCATAGACTTAACATTGCGACAAACTTTGACGAGTCGTAGCTCAGACCTAGGATTTCACAGAAACTTGTGACTTGCCACATTTGAAGAGGCTGGCAGGCTCTGTAAGAACATACCTCACAATGGGGTGTAAGTTGTACCCCTGGGGTGTAAGAGGTCCCCAAATTTCCCCATAGACTTATAATGGGGCAGGAATCATGCCCATATAAGGAACTAAAAACGTCCCGAATGGGATATCTTTGCAGCGCAGTGTCATAGAGACATGGGGGTGGGCTCATTTTACTCAGGCATCCAATCAGTCCCTCAGGATCCTTATTGAGCTATCAAGCCACGCCCCTAGCAACCATTTTGGGCACCCTAGCAACATCTCCCATAGACTGCCATTATAAAATGCCCAGATGGATATCTTTGCAGCACAGTGACTGCGTTTACATGCAGCCAATAACCCGTTCAAATCCGGAATATTAGCAATAACCCGGTCGCGCACGTCCATGTAAACACCGGCAAAAACCCGAATATGCTCATATTCCTGTTTTTAAAATCCCGAATATTACCCCTGGGTTACCTCTTTTCTAACCCGAAATTTTTGTCATGTAAACGCGCATCGGGATATTCCCATCAAAAGGAACATTGATTTGTGTACTGCGCATGTTCTATTCGCAAGGAATCTTGGTCTTTTGAGTAGAGGAACTTCTTGTATGCGCCAAAAAACCCACAGGGAGTAGAGGTAAGCATGGTGAGAGAGATGCGCCACACTTTTAGAGCGAGGAGGAAACCAATTGCAACAACCGCGTTTTTCACGTTAAATTAATATATAGCTATTCTTGTTTTTCAAAGCATACATGTATAATAAAGGCCAAATAGATTGTCAATAGTTATGAGAGTAACTTGTGTGAATTTGAATTCAAAATGTAATATGCTATTCATATTTCGTTAAATACAGTGAATGTGTGAAAAAGTTAAAGATGACAGAATAACTGTAGCGTCGTCTGCATCTTGATGCAGTTTCTAAGATTAAAATTACTTTAATTTAACTGATCAACACAAATACAAAGCGGCATATAACTGATTGCTTACCAGCATTAATACCACTTAAAATAAAAACCTTGAGTTTTTTCTTTGTATACAGCGTCCGCTCCGTGGATAAGGATGTTGCAATAACGCCGGTGGCTTTATTATTAACTGACTCAATACTTATACCTGACATTTAGATATGAAAGTTTATCATCAACAGTACCTGCATGAAACATTATAAACATTGGTGATCATCTGCCGACTCGACTGTTTCTGCACGTTCTCAGTCCGCTTAATTAACGGCTTTTCGTTCTATTCGCGTGAGGTAAACATTTTTGTTCTGTACTTTTTTACTTGCATGTATTTCTACATATTTTCGGCCAAGTAACACTCAGGATATAATGTAAGTTATTATAGATAGCATATAAGCTTGTTCTGAAAGGATGACAATTATAAAAATTATCCATCCAGCTTAATTTAGCCAAAATAATGATTTCATACTTTATAGATGTTAATTTATCTACTAATATATTATTGAAAATGCCATAAATAAATATTCATTGCCTTCTGTAAGCTATTGCATTCGTTTTGTACATTTACAGGTGCATGAATACTGTCTAATTTTAATTTCTTTAAGACACTGTTGTGTTCTGTATTTACCGATGCTCTGTAAATATGCACTTAAAAAACCTCCTCATAAAAGGAAAGACACTGCTTCTACATTGGTGCAGCTTGTTCTGGATTTAAATAATAATTTTATTTTAGTAAATGAAGGCGGTAAAACCGCATTGCGCAATAGTGAGCCACGCAAAATCACCGCATTTACCTTTTAATCACAGTTTACATCGGGATATTGCCAATTCCATGTATACAGTGGTAACTCTCTCTGCTCACGCATGTAAACGGGTTATTCCGAATATTTCAGAAACCCGAAACCCGACCTTAACCTGACCATAACCCGAATATTTACAGCATGTAAACGTAGTCAGTGTCACAGAGACATGGGGGTGGGCTCATTTTACTCAGGCATCCAATCAGTCTCTCACCATCCTAACTGAGGTATTAAGCCACGCCCCTAGCAACCAAATATGAGCAGCCTAGCAACATAATAAACAAAGCCTTATATCTCTGGATCCGGACATCATAGAGACATGGGGGTCGGGTCTTTGGGTCATATTAGCTTCATGCTAGCTTCATGCTAAGTCATGCTAGCTTCGTGCTAGTTTCATGCTAGCTTTATGCTAATTTTATAATAAATCTTGCTAACTTAATGTTAAATCATGCTAGCTTCATGTTAAATCTTGTTAGCTTCATGCTAAATCATGCTAGCTTCATGCTAATCATGCTAGCATCATCTTAATCATGCTAGCATCATGCTAATAATGCTAGGATCATGCTAATTTCATGCTAAATTCATGCTAACTTCATGGTAATCATGTTGGCATCATGTTAGCTTCATGCAAATTATGCTAGCTTCATGCTAATCATACTAGCATTGTGCTAGCTTCATGCTAATCATGCTAGCATCGTGCTAGCTTCATGCTAATCATGCTAACATCGTGCTAGCTTCATGCTAATCATGCTTACATCATGCTAGCTTCATGCTAATCATGCTAGCTTCATGCTAGCTTCATGCTAATCATGTTAGCATCGTGCTAGCTTCATGCTAATCATGCTAGCTTCATGCTAGCTTCATGCTAATCATGCTAGCTTCATGCTAATCATGCTAGCTTCATGCTAATCATGCTAGCATCATGCTAGCTTCATGCTAGGCATGATAGCTTCATGCTAGCTTCATGGTAATCATGCTAGCTTCATGCTAGTCAAGCTAGCTTCATGCTAGCTTCATGGTAATCATGCTAGCATCATGCTAGCTTCATGCTAATCATGCTAGCATCATGCTAGCTTCATGCTAGTCATGCTAGCTTCATGCTAGCTTCATGGTAATCATGCTAACATCATGCTAGCTTCATGCTAATCATGCTAGCATCATGCTAGCTTCATGCTAATCATGCTAGCATCATGCTAGCTTCATGCTAGTCATGCTAGCTTCATGCTAGCTTCATGGTAATCATGCTAATCATGCTAGCATCGTGTTAGCTTCATGCTAATCATGCTAGCAACGTGCTAGCTTCATGCTAATCATGCTAGCATCGTGCTAGCTTCATGCTAATCATGCTAACATCGTGCTAGCTTCATGCTAATCATGCTAGCATCGTGCTAGCTTCATGCTAATCATGCTAGCATCGTGCTAGCTTCATGCTAATCATGCTAGCATCGTGCTAGCTTCATGCTAGCATCATGCTAATCATGCTAACATCATGCTAATCATGTTAGCATCATGCTAGCTTCATGGTAATCATGCTAACATCATGCTAACTACATGCTAATCATGCTAGCATCATGCTAGCTTCATGCTAATAATGCTAACATCATGCTAGCTTCATGCTAATCATGCTAGCATCATGCTAGCTTCATGCTAATCATGCTAGCTTCATGCTAGCTTCATGCTAATCATGCTAGCATCATGTTAGCTTCATGCTAGTCATGCTAGCATCATGCTAGCTTCATGCTAGTCATGCTAGCTTCATGCTAATCATGCTAGCATCATGCTAACGTCATGCTGAATCATGCTAATCATGCTAGCATCATATTTCATCATGATAACTTTTTTAAATCATGCTAGCTTCACACTAAAACATGTCAACAGCCAGGTAAACTACTAGACTAAATTTCTTTTACATTTCTGTCAATCAGCTTTTTGCATTTTCATGCACTGGTAATTCCTTGGGAATTGCATATCTAGTTATTATTATTCTTCCAACCAAATTTCCGCAATTAATACGGCTCGAACCGTTTAACTTAGAAACTTCATTCAAACTCTCAAACGTGCGGACTATTCGGGAATAGTGTGCTATGACTTTTATAAGCAATCGGGGGTACGGTCTACGCCCCAGGGGCGAAAAAGCAGCCGAAAAATCCCATAGACTTAACATTGCGACAAACTTTGACGAGTCGTAGCTCAGACCTAGGATTTCACAGAAACTTGTGACTTGCCACATTTGAAGAGGCTGGCAGGCTCTGTAAGAACATACCTCACAATGGGGTGTAAGTTGTACCCCTGGGGTGTAAGAGGTCCCCAAATTTCCCCATAGACTTATAATGGGGCAGGAATCATGCCCATATAAGGAACTAAAAACGTCCCGAATGGGATATCTTTGCAGCGCAGTGTCATAGAGACATGGGGGTGGGCTCATTTTACTCAGGCATCCAATCAGTCCCTTAGGATCCTTATTGAGCTATCAAGCCACGCCCCTAGCAACCATTTTGGGCACCCTAGCAACATCTCCCATAGACTGCCATTATAAAATGCCCAGATGGATATCTTTGCAGCACAGTGTCACAGAGACATGGGGGTGGGCTCATTTTACTCAGGCATCCAATCAGTCTCTCACCATCCTTATTGAGGTATTAAGCCACGCCCCTAGCAACCAAATATGAGCAGCCTAGCAACATAATAAACAAAGCCTTATATCTCTGGATCCGGACATCATAGAGACATGGGGGTCGGGTCTTTGGGTTATATTAGCTTCATGCTAGCTTCATGCTAAGTCATGCTAGCTTCGTGCTAGTTTCATGCTAGCTTTATGCTAATTTTATAATAAATCTTGCTAACTTAATGTTAAATCATGCTAGCTTCATGTTAAATCTTGTTAGCTTCATGCTAAATCATGCTAGCTTCATGCTAATCATGCTAGCATCATGCTAGCTTCATGTTAATTACGCAAGCTTCATGCTAATCATACTAACATCATGTTAGCTTTATGCTAATCATGATAACATCATGCTAGCTTCATGCTAATCATACTAGCATCGTGCTAGCTTCATGCTAATCATGCTAGCATCGTGCTAGCTTCATGCTAATCATGCTAGCATCGTGCTAGCTTCATGCTAGCATCATGCTAATCATGTTAGCATCATGCTAGCTTCATGCTAATCATGCTAGCATCATGCTAGCTTCATGCTAATCATGCTAGCTTCATGCTAATCATGCTAGCATCATGCTAGCTTCATGCTAATCATGCTAACATCATGCTAGCTTCATGCTAGTCATGCTAGCTTCATGCTAGCTTCATGCTAATCATGCTAGCATTATGCTAACGTCATGCTAATCATGCTAGCTTCATGCTAGCTTCATGGTAATCATGCTAGCATCATGCTAGCTTCATGCTAATCATGCTAGCATCATGCTAGCTTCATGCTAGTCATGCTAGCTTCATGCTAGCTTCATGGTAATCATGCTAGCATCATGTTAGCTTCATGCTAATAATGCTAGCTTCGTGTTTATCATGATAACATTATGCTAGCTTCATGCTAATCATGCTAACATCGTGCTAGCTTCATGCTAATCATGCTAGCAACGTGCTAGCTTCATGCTAATCATGCTAGCATCGTGCTAGCTTCATGCTAATCATGCTAACATTGTGCTAGCTTCATGCTAATCATGCTAGCATCGTGCTAGCTTCATGCTAATCATGCTAGCATCGTGCTAGCTTCATGCTAGCATCATGCTAATCATGCTAGCCTCATGCTAATCATGTTAGCATCATGCTAGCTTCATGCTAATCATGCTAACATCATGCTAACTTCATGCTAATCATGCTAGCATCATGCTAATCATGCTAACATCATGCTAGCTTCATGCTAATCATGCTAGCATCATGCTAGCTTCATGCTAATCATGCTAGCTTCATGCTAGCTTCATGCTAATAATGCTAGCATCATGTTAGCTTCATGCTAGTCATGCTAGCATCATGCTAGCTTCATGCTAGTCATGCTAGCTTCATGCTAATCATGCTAGCATCATGCTAACGTCATGCTGAATCATGCTAATCATGCTAGCATCATATTTCATCATGATAACTTTTTTAAATCATGCTAGCTTCACACTAAAACATGTCAACAGCCAGGTAAACTACTAGACTAAATTTCTTTTACATTTCTGTCAATCAGCTTTTTGCATTTTCATGCACTGGTAATTCCTTGGGAATTGCATATCTAGTTCTGTTTAAAGTGTTCAATAACAGTGTACAAATAAATCAAGTTCTTACGTTTGACAAAAAGTTGCTTTGACCTCAAGTGACCTAGTATCAGCTTGTAGCCAGCGCTGGGGAAATTGCGATGAATGTCAGACACGATCACGTCTAACTCAGCGTCACTAACACTTTTGTTCAAGTCCACTCGTCTGTGTACACAAAAAGTAAAGCTATTAAAAACAACTTTATATCGTTATGTGTCTGTATGTCATCATCCATAGCAGCTATCTTACCTTAACCCCCATCGTGTAATCCTGCGATTAAGTGTTTTCAAAGACACACCAAAACGTTTTGCCATCTCACTGCGAGGGATGCCAAGTGAGATTTGCATATGTAGTTGGTCTTGTGGTATGTCAATACTGGGCTGAAACTCTGAGACATTACCAATGCGAATTAAACGCTCCACTTCATTAAACTTAGTCCATACCGTGTCCTCAACATGCCGACTGGATGCCTCTAGGTTTCTTCTAAGATTAAGCAATGTCGTCAACGCATAGTCATAGTTCACTAGATCATTAATGTTACTCTCCACATAGTTAGCCAAAGAAATTACAGCATGTATAGTGTTGGTCCACGTTTCCTCCATTTTAAGTTACCGTCTTTCTCAGGTCCTCATCCGAGATCAATCTACGCATGACGTACAATCAGAGCCAATCAGCGAGCTTGTTACATCCACCTGGCCATAGTTAATTTGCATTTCTCATTTGACCATTTGCAAGGACCCAAAGAGTCACGGAAAAGCTAAATAGAGAAGCTAAAACGAAAAGCAAATCGAGTAGCGAAAAGAATAAGGAGAACCATCGGGAAAATGAAAACAGAAATGCTAAACGGAAATGCCCTTTTAAATGCCTAATTTAAACCTGTATTTGTAGTTCAATTTATAAATCCAGTTATTTATTTCTCTTTTTAAATCGCTTTTTGAAATACATTTTGAAATTCCATTATTTAATTAAGAATTTGTAAATGCAATTTAAAATGATGAACTTATTGAGTGTTTTATGTTGTTTTTGTAAATTGTTATATTAATTTGAACTATTTATTAATGTATTAATATTTCATTTCTACATTATTTTTATAATCTCACTTTTTATTGCCTAATAAAATGTTACATAATGATTTTGTTTGTAACTTTGTCTATTTATTTATAGATTAATAAATGAATTTTTAAACAAATGTATTAATTGCTATTTTTATTGTCCAGGTAGTTATTAAATATTGAAGTTCTTTATTACATTTTGCATGACTCTTGTGGTCCTCCATACACTGCACGTCAAAAACTATGCCAAATTGACAACCTTAGAGTAAAAAAGTGATGCTAATGACGTCTGTCTTGGCATGGCCTTAGACAGGTTGTAACAAAAGTGACTTAAGTTAGGAAAACAGCATAGCAATCCATCATATAGAAAAAAAACATTAGCAGTGCAACATTTTAATTTTCAACATTTCATAAAGACACAACCTGGGGTGTGTTTCCCAAAAGCATTAAACAAACAACTGTATGGTCACAAGTTTGGTCGTTACAGCATAGTTCAACGCAGGGACGGTCTGGAAAATTATTTATGGGGTGGCAAGGGTATGGCATGAGAACTATGAGGGGTGGCACTGGCAACCCTGAAGTAAGCATCCTGCTGTCTGGGTACAGACTGATTTCAGATGGTTGCTTGTGGATATTTGTGGGTTGTTTTACATTCATTTATGTATTATGTAATTTACAGATGCAGAAAAGTGCATATGTGTATATGTGCACCCTGTGCCATCCCAGCAGATCCGCCCATGGTTCAACAATTTGGGTGTTCCCGAAACCATCGTTCCAAAACTGCATTGCATACTTGTGTGGTAGGAACTACTGCTCTAAAGCTGTGGTTAGAAGCATAATTATGTGATAGTTCTGTGTACACTAACATAGATCACGCTCTTGACTATATAAGCAAGCAGTTCAGCATTCAGCATCATTTAGATATATACAAATTCAAATATACATTTTTTAACTTGTCAAGAGAAATAAAGTGCTGCTTTTAAAGAGTGTGCATGTGTGTGGTGTTGTGGTTTTCATTTTCCTCCCATGAAACAATCTTCAGTCTTAGGTTTTGATTTCAAGAGATAGACTTTTATTATCCGGACAAATAAAAAGCCGAGCCTGCCTGATAAAACCTCCCAGAACCAGTCAGGCTGGCCTGGGAGAAATCTTCAAAACCAGTCTGACCCTCTGAGCCAGGCTTGGTAAATATATATGGTCTTTGTCCCCTCCCTTCATAGTTAAAACAATATGTTTCTGTTCAGGCAAGATTCTGTTCAGGCAAGACCCACATGACATTCCTCAGACCCGTGGCTCCTTCCCATGACCTATTTGACCCTTGGCTATTTGCTAATACTAAAATCCTTTGTGCCCTGAAACATGACTACACACAGCTGTTCTTAAATCCACACAGATGGCTTATCTGACCCACACAACATAACACATGACCTGCATAACTTCATAGTAAACAAATTGCGTGTGATTATAATGGTAAACTCATGTTCATCATATTCATGTAGATTGGGATTAAAATAAAACTTCTTCATAATCCCCGCTCTGAGGCTTAATTTAGCCTCACCTTTCCTGTTTATTTTAATCCGGAGTGCAGTTTCATAATTCAGCGTTTCAATTATTCATATCTTGTGGCGGAAGAAAGCCACTATACCTTACCAATTACTAAATTATGCCACTGCACTTCGAACTATGGACAATAAGAGCAAACCTCTTTCCATTCTTGTTTTGTCTTTGAATGTAAAAGTAAAATAACTTAAAGCCCCTCTTTATAAACAGTTTAAAAATGTGTGCAATTGGTTCTGCACCTGCTGTTGGTTGTCACAGTTATGTAGAATATATTGTAATAGTTAAAAGGAAACAAAAATAAAAGCAAAGAAAACCAAAAAGCAAATAAAACAAAATTACTGAAAATAAAAACAAAAAGTAAATCATTCATAATACGAAATATTTGTTTCAATACAAATACAGCTTATTCCTCTTCTTCGTCATCATCATCATCATCATCATCAAAGGTTCTTGAATATTATCTACCCGTTGTGAATTCAATACTATTTTGTAACGTAAGTTCTGATACCATTCTTGTTGATTTAAAATTAATTTTTCCATCCTCCTAATATTTTAACTTTTGTTTGATTTCATTAACTTCTGATTAAAATGTATTCAGAATATGTCTTGTATTTCTACTGGCTTCATCTAGTTGTTTTCCTAAGATAAATGAATGCCTTATTGGTAAACTTAATAATCTACTTTTGATTGTAGTACCGTACATAATTCATTTATTCTGTATTTTTATTCTGACAAAACTTTACTAAATTCCGTATTTCGCTTAATCCCATACCTTAATCTAATTTGGTACCCATTTGGTTGATTGACAGAATCTACATATAATTTTGATTAATTGTTTTTGTCATCCTTTAATGAGGATTCCGAATTCCCTTCTTTTGTACTGATTTCCATGTTACCATTATATTTAAGTACCTTTTCTCTCCATCCTAATGATAACGAGGTTAAACATTTTCTTTTTCTACAAATCCAAAATAATTTTCCAATCGATATATTTGATCTTCAAATATTGCTCTGATTTGATTATACTATTCTTCTTATAGCATCTCTCTTCTCACTTTTACACCTTAAGCTAGACTCTTTGATGTCTTCATAATATGTCTAGAGTTTTATAGTTGATTCGTTCAAGATTCCTGTTATAAAGCATTTCATATTGACTTTTCCTAATTCTATAATTCCATAAGGTTTACATTTTCTTGTATGTATCATTCTGAAATTTCTATCCTTCCTGTTCCTATTTTTAATGTTTTGTTACTATACCATTGACACAAATATCCAAAGTGTGGCCTGCAAAATGTATTTTTAAACTCAGATTTTCCCAAATGACCTAAATATTATCAAGATAAGTTGACCTTAACTTTTTCTCTTATCCATAAGAATTCTTGTTGAATTTATCACCCTATTTATGTGGACTTGAAAATGTTATTGCATTATTGAAATTTAGTTTAGTTTAAAGCCTAAATAGCAACTTTGTAAACATATTTCCTTAACTGTAAATATTCCCCATTTGTATCATTTGTTATCTTTGGAATGTTTCCCATAAAATGTCCACCTTATGTTCTCAGTTCAATGTCTCTGTTTTCAGTCTTTCTTTCAGATTCTGTTCCTTTGATATTGTTGCAGATCTTTCAGCAATAGTCCATCGCCAGGAAGTTTTAATTGACTGTAGCAATGCAAATCTTCTGTAGTAATTGGTTTCGTTCTTTAATTGACTGTAGCAATGCAAATCTTCTGTAGTAATCAGCTTCGTTCTTTTTAATTCAATTTCTTTTGACAATTTCTCTTTTTCACTTCTTCCTCTCGGTGCTCAAAACTTTGCTCTCCATCCGTCGGTATACTTGAATTGCTTTTGATTTGATTTGGTTTTGATGTTTCTTCTTTCATTTCATGTGCGTAATTTTACTCCTTTCCAAATGGCGTAATACGAGCTCTGCTACATTGGCTGCTCCTCCCACTTTGGACATTTCTGGGGTCGCTCTCATCCTTCTGTCTCCCCCAGTTTAGGCCCCTGTGGCCGTGTTTGGCCTCCTCCGACCTCTCGGCCCTCAGATAAGCTAGATCATCTCGCACAATGAGTCATGTTGTCTCAACTTCTCCTTAACTCCTTTCAGCTTTTTCTGTACACAAATAACTCAATACATAGACAATTAGTTTCTTCATATAACACTTAATTCCAGATGTTACAATACGCATAGGTCTATCGGCGGATATTTCATGCAGTGTTAAAGGTGTACGTTTGTTAGTTTACATGCTCATTAATACAAGGTAAAACATAAATTCTGTTACGATTAGTATTTTCACACATTTTGTTAAGTATGGCTTTGATGATTATTCCTTTTCTATACCTTTTTATCTACCATCCTTTGTTGATTATAGATGATAGTCAAATTTTTCTTTTCTCTTATGGTAGAGAAATTTTGAGTGTTTTATCTTAAGCTTAGTATAAATGTTTTATATAAAGTATACTTTTAATGTGTTTTATGGTTGAGGTCTAAATGAATTAAGTTGTCTCTCTGATGCTTGCACATGACAGTGTTTTTCCACAGCTAGGCCTGGATGGGGGACATGTGACCTTGGTAAGAATAGCAAATAGCTTTATGACGCATTAGAAAACAAAGGCATTGTGTTTTACCAGCAATGGCTGTCTTTTTGTGTAGCAACTTAAAGGTTGCAAAGATACAGGCACAGTACAAACAGATTGTTCGAATGGGAGGGCTACTAAAACGGGGGCACTATTTAAATCACTGAAAAACTCAGAACGGGGTCATTGTCATAGTCATTGTGATCATCATTTTACCAATGCAGGTGTATACACCCTATGACCAGTATTGTGTTTCAAGCTGTCTGACACAATTCTTTAATAAAATACTTTGAAGAGAATTTTACATCTCAACCGTCTCTGATTCTCCTGAAAAAATCCACGACATTTTGGCGCTGCGGAGCAGGGTTACAAGAGAGAACATTGGACAACCGAGTGGGATCGTTCAGAGGCCGTTCACGGTCGGGGGGAGATGTTCTCCATCCTGGGTCGATTGTTTCTTCTTTGTGGGTGTTAAACTGCTAAGGCTGGCCAGCCGCTTGCTTCTTAAATTAAGGTAAGCAAAGCGTTATGGCATTTTTTCACCTGCATTGATGGGATTTTTGACTCTGTTTGGAAAACACAGACAGCCCGGCGTTTTCATTTGAATTCCTTAATTCTCTCTGTAACTCATAAACAAACTAGTATTGTTATTAATGAGAAGGGACTTGTGGATGATATTACAAGATAAATTATCTCTAATAGGGAAACCTGGTCTTCCGAGTAAAGTGTACTCTTATCTGGGGGTCAAGAGGACCCAGCTGTGAAACAGTTGATGGAAAATAATATTAACATAGCAAAGAGGGCGTTGACTGTTAATAGCCAAGAGGGCATTTAATTATACTAAATTTTGTTGATTTTATGGACTCAAACTAAAACATTAATTTTGAAACTAAATTTTGTAAAGCCAGTGGGCTGATTTAAATAAGAGTATCTGAGATGAGTACGGATATATCTTTTTAAAGGAAAGAAAAACCAGTGGGTTGATTGTGAGCAGTTTCTTGGTGTAACTGGTTAAGTTACGAAACAAAGTGAGATAAGAGAGAAGATTTTTGTTGAGGGAGAACCAGTGGGTTGCTTAAATGAGTATTTGAGAGTAATTTATCGATGAACTATGATACTATAAATTGCTCTGTGAAACAAATATGAAGAGTTTGCATAGTTTGTGTACCAAGGTGCTTAGAATGTGCAAACGAGGGTGAGCGAGAGAGTCTGGAGTGAGGGAAAAACCAGTGGGTTGCTTGAGTGAGTGTTTATGAGTGCCTCTATCGATGAACTATGATACTATAGAGAGCTCACTGATATGGACACAGTGTTCAAGGGTGCTTTATCGATGAACTATGATACTATAAAGTATTCTTTGAGACGAACACAGTGTTTAAGGGTAATTTATCGATGAACTATGATACTATAAATTACTCTATCAAATAAACACGGGAGAGACAAGGGAAAAAGCTTCGGTCCAACTTAAAGTTAAAAAAGTGTTTATTAATTGTTGCATGGTAAGGATTTACCATAAGTGAATTGTTTTAGAACAACCCAAGAGGATTTCTGCATTTTATTCAACCCATATGAGAATTTTGATTTTGAAAGTTAGGGGTAAGAGTTATCCTGTGTGAAAAATATTGTCCATGATTGAATGTCAGTTGTTACTGAAAACATTGAATTTTGGTGGAACCTGAAATCTCTATCTGATATTGAAAAGTCATTATTGAGTGTATTTGATTTGACAAAAGAAAAGTTAACAGAAGGAAGTTTAACAATTAAAACAGAAGACTCTGAGATCAATACAGTTACGTCTGCATTTAAAATAGCCCAATTAATCAGAGAGATCTTTTGTGTTAGTTTTAGTTGGCCTGAGATAAGAAGTTTTTCCAGTTGTAAGATTAATGTGTCAAAGACAATTGTGGGATATAGAGAACTGAGGATTGTAAGTGCTAAGTTTAAGTTTGAATCAAATCTTAAAAGTGGTTGTGTGACAGATAAAGTGACTGGTGAAAAGGAGATCATTTACATATTTGTGGGACCCTTTGTGATTTATTCCAGTTGCCTGACTGGAACATTTTATAGTGCAGAGAAGTGCATTGATTTATTGTTAAATAAATAAAGCAAACAACCATTCAGTGTAACATGGAAGCAGCAACCAAAGAATTAGAGCGTGCTATCACTGTGGCCCCGGTAGAATGGTGTAACTTACAAGACAAAGGCTTTGATGGTAAAGCATTGGCTAAGTGGTGTAATGATCTAAAATGGTATACCAGAAGTAACAAATATAAGAAAGGAGAGCAGCCTCCCTTTCACTGGCCAGAACAGGGAACGTGGAATAAAGAAAAAATTAAGAGTATGAAAATTTGGATGACTAATTATATAGCTAATCAGGATTTGAAAACCAAGAAAGATGGAAAGAAGAAAAAGAGAAAAGCTTTGTTAGATGGAATGAAATTGTGGGAAAAAGCTAGAGGTTGCTGGAGTAAGGAAGCTGAAAGAGTGATGGCTGATAGAGAAGACATCAGAGCTCACGAGTTGGCAAAGCACAACGAAAGAACAGAAAAGACAAGATTGCTAGAACAGCCAGTAGACACTGCAAACCAATTACCTGTGGTAACTAAAACAGTTAAGCCACCGCCCTATGCACTGCCCTCTGCCTCCCTCAATCCATGTCCCCCATTCACCACACACACAAACTGCCCTCCCTTTCCCACTCTCTCTGAGAGTCACCCTCCCTTTCCCACTCCCTCTGAGAGTCACCCTCCCTTTCCCACTCTCTCTGAAAGTCACCCTCCCTTCACTGCTCACACTCCAGCCCCAACCACCCCTGTTGCTTCACCAAATGCTAGCACACTGTATCCAGTTATTAAAGGAACTATGCAGCTTAAAGGGGAAGTAGAAGTTGAGGGAAATGTGGAACTGTATGATGAGATGCATAGAGGCAAAGAAGGATCATTCCGTGAACAAAGACAGGCAGCAGGAGGAGCCAGTCAGTATACCAGGACTCAGTTAGAACATCTGGACCAACTAATTGAACAGAGAGCAAAGGAAATAACAGAATTAACTAAAGAGGTGGAGTCTTTGGGTTTAGCAGGGCTATCGCAGGACAGAGAGCTTGGTAAAAGATTACAAGAGGAAGAAAGGATGATTTTGGAGCAAGAAAGGCAGGATAGAGAGATAGCAAAAGAAAGAGTGCTTAAGCAACAAAAGGTCAGGGCATTGCAGGCTATGGAACAGAGAAAGCGAGAAACTGATGACTGGCTAAATATGAAAATGACACAAGAGTACCCAGCCTCTAAAGGTGGTATAGATATGACAAAAATGTCAGGACCTGATGGATTAAGAACTTACAGAGCTAAGATGTTGGTAGAGGAGAGAAACAGAGATTTGGAGTATAGGGACACATTAGCTTTGGACTTTGACCCAATAGAGGAAAGATCCCCATTATTGAAAAGCACCCCTAGAGGTGGAATGAATGAGCCAGGTGTGAGTGTATTTCCGTTACGTATTGAAGGGAAAACAGCTGTGTATGTCCCATGGGCTCATAGGGATTTAGAGACTATAATAAATCTGTTGCCAAGTTTAAGAGATGGTGCTGGTCCCTGGATCGGTGCGTTGGAGAAAGAGACGCAAGGTACAAGATTGGCAGTGGGTGACATAAAAGCCTTACTGGCAAAAATCACTAGTTTGAGGGAAATGGAGGATGTGTTGTGGTCAGCAGGTATGGGACAGAGTGTGGTTTCGTCTGATTTTGACGGCCAGGCTCTTGACTGTTACAGAGGCAGACTTTGGGGTGCCTTGAGAACTGAGTTCCCTGTCAAGTTTGACAGCACCAAACTGACCCCCACTGCACTGGGTCAGGAGGACTGTGCACTGTGGATTGCTAAAAATATGCAAACTTGGAGAGGGCAGGGGCTGAGAAAAGATCCCACTGACCCAAGAGACTTTGAAACCAGACTGTTCAGAAAGGAACTGCTGGACGCACTGCCAGTGTCTGTGCAAAACAAACTGAGTGACACCCCAGGGCTAGATGCAATGCCACACAGCCAGTGGGTGGAGACCCTGAAACACCATGCCTCCAAACACCAGAAACACGAAAGAGACTTAGAGCAACAAGCTAAAGAGACTGAACGAAAGCTGGCTCAAGTTAGCCTGGAAGAAAAGAAAAGACACAAAGACATTAGTAAGGCCCCCAGGGGAACCTATGTAGTGGGATGGGCAGGGTCATATGAGTCAGCAAGCCACTCTCAGGGCGAAACGGTTGCAACACACCCTCCTAACAAGTCTGAACAGGTAGCTGATCTGCCAAAACAAGCTGCGGATCAAACCCAAAATCACAACCCATCGCAGCACCCCCAGGGCGCAGCCCCATCTCAACCAGTAGTTGTGAATGTAATGGCACCTAGTGGACAGAGTAGAGGAACTAGTTTTCGAAGATGGCCAAGGGGCAGAGGAAGGGGATATTTTCAGAACAGGGCATCCGCTGATCTGGGTCCATATTTCGGGCAAAACAATGTTTGCTGGGGATGTGGGGAGAATAATCATGCTAGGCGTGACTGTCCAAAAAACCCATGGAAGCAATAGGGGTGTTCGGAGGGTCCCATTAACCAACAGGTAGCATTATCCAAAAATGATTGGGAAGAACCTAAATTAACATGCATAATTAATGGAGTGAAAATTGAATGTTTAATTGACACCGGGGCTACATGCAGCTCAATTGACCCAAAATTGGTACCTGGGGTTGTTGCATCACAATCATCTGTTAGAACAATGGGATTCTCTGGAAAACCTATGGAAATGTGTTTGTCAGAACCAATTATGGTTCAGATAGAAGGAAAAACTGTTGTAAATCAATTTCTGATGGCACCTCAGGTTCCGATCACATTAATTGGAAGGGACATTTTGTGTAAATTAGATGCTACCATCAAAACCACACCACAGGGATTAACATTGCAGTGTCTAACCAAAATAACTAAACAGGAACTAACCCCTTTAATTAGACCAGAAGTATACTGGATTGGAAAATTAGAAACAATGATGGCGGCTGCCAGAGAAAAAACTAAAGATTTTCAGGGACGGAAGCCAAGATTCGAGGGTCACTGTACAATGAAATATTGCCTCAAAGGAGAGGATTTACAGTATGAACAAAGATTCAAATTAGGAGAAGAAATTGAGTTGAGAAGTGAAGGAGTGTTGGTATGTGAGGCTGGAGTAGCATTGAGAATCAGCAGTTGTAAGCTAGATAGTTTTGCTGTGGAAGGAAGCCACCCCCACGTGACAGTGTGGGTGTGGGGAAATCATAGGGCTAGGGACCTAGGACCTTATGTGAAAAAGTCATATTCCATTGAATGGTTAGAAGGAGAGGAAGGCTGGATGGAGAACAGGGAGCTAGGGTGGTATCTAATTCCATTAGAAATGGTTGAGAAAGGGATCCAGCAGAAGCAAATAATTTTACAAGACAGCAGCACCAAGGAGCAGGTAATTGAGATGTTACCTCAGGAGTTATGGGCAAAAAATGAGTTTGATGTGGGTGAGATGACCGATGTAGAACCAGTAGTAGTTGATACTAAAGCTGGGAGCAAAAGACCATTCAAACGACAGTACAGGCTGTCAGATGAGGCCAGAGAAGGGATCAGGCCAGTAATTGAGGGAATGTTGCATGCAGGAGTGCTGGTTGAAAGTCAGTCAGAGTGTAACACACCGATTCTTCCAGTTAGGAAGCCAAATGGGAAATGGAGATTAGTACATGATTTAAGAGCAGTAAATGAGATCACTAAGCCTATTGAGGCTGTAGTACCAAATCCATATGTTATTTTAAACAACATTGACCCAGACAAAAAATGGTTTAGCACCATTGATCTGACTTCTGCATTTTTTACTGTTCCATTGAGCAGTGCGAGCAGGGATCTGTTTGCATTCACGTTTGAGGGTAGGAAATACTCCTACAAACGCCTTCCTATGGGCTTTGTGCATTCACCTCATTTGTTTAACCAATTGCTAAAAGAGAACCTAGTTATCCCCAGAGATGAGAGAGGAGTGTGTCTGCAATATGTAGATGACATCCTTATTGCACATGACACAAAAGAGGGTTGTATAGAACTAACGAAAGCTGTTCTGGAAGAACTGAACAGGATAGGGATGAAAGTATCAAAAGACAAGCTGATGGTTGCTGAAACCAGTGTACAATACCTAGGAAGAGTAATCTCTGAAGGACAAAAAGACATTTGTGACAAACACCACAAAACCATGCTTGACTATCCAAAGCCGAACACAGTGAAGCAAATGATGGCATTTTTGGGGGCTACGGGGTACTGTAGTGAGTTCATACCAGAATATGCCAGTAAGGCAAAGTCACTGAGAGAAATGATGAAGGTAACTGGTTTAAAAAACCTGTCAGGATTGTTGACTTGGTCAGAAACAGAACATAGAGACTTTGTGGAATTGAAAAAGGCGGTAGCTCTTGTAGGAAAATTAGGGATGCCTGATTACAAACAGCCATTTTTGGTAGATGTGGCAGTATTTAAAGATGGCCTAGCCACGGCCGTAATGCATCAAAAGCAGGGAACAGTAGACAGGCCTTTAGCATGGTACTCAACCTATTTAGAAGACATGCCTGATGCCAGTGTGTGTGAAAAGGGGCTAGAGGCGTTACACTGGGCATACAGAAAAGCTTCACAGATAGCATTAAGTGCTGAAATAGAGTTAAGATCAACACATGAAGTGGTGGGAATCCTAGAGCAGGAAAGGTTTAATTTGTCTCCAAACAGGAGGATGAGATACTGGATGTTACTGGAAAAAGGAAACTTAAAGGTGAGAACGCTGAAAACCAAAAATGAGGCTGAAGCGTTATTGTACTGTAGAGAGGGCTCGCCACACAGTTGTATGACAGAAGGCCTTAAAGATATGAAACTGAGAGCAGATTTGGGTTACGAAGGGGATCCCGGTTACAAGCATTTGTTTGTTGATGGTTCATGCTATAAAAATGAGATAGGTCAGAGTTGCATGGGATATAGTGTGATCCTGGGAGATCCAGCGACTGACAAATTTAAAGTGTTGAGGCGTGAGAGGGTGTGGCATGGCCACATGTCTGCCCAGCGTGCAGAGTTAATGGCTTTAATTGAAGCATGCCAAATTGGAAATGGTCAGGAAATCAATGTATATACTGACTCCGCCTACGGGCATGGCGTGGTGCATTATTTTGGGGGAATATGGCGT
Source organism: Paramisgurnus dabryanus (assembly GCF_030506205.2). NCBI lineage: Eukaryota > Metazoa > Chordata > Actinopteri > Cypriniformes > Cobitidae > Paramisgurnus > Paramisgurnus dabryanus. Next base: position 8,860,734 of record NC_133339.1, read on the forward strand.
GAAAATGGGTTTAAGCGAAGTAATGGCCACCCAATTAAACATCTTACAGAGATCACACAACTATTTGAGGCAATCCAAAAACCAGCTAAAGTAAATGTAATTAAGTGTGCAGCACACACTAAAGGAGATTCATTTATTGACAAAGGAAATGAAAAAGCGGATGAGGAAGCAAAATTAGGAGCAGCAAAACCAGAGCGAGCTGGAACCATGTCCATGGTAGTGACAAGGTCAGGTAAAAACACTGAAAGTGAACAGGTGAGCATTTCCGCAGACGTAACTGTAGATGAAATCAGAGACATGCAAAATAAAGTGTAACAAATTGAAAAGATGGAGTGGCAAAGCAGAGGTGTTGTCAATGTAAAAGGTTTGTGGAGAACAGAGCAACAACAATTAGTAATTCCATCTAGAATGGAGAAAATGGTAATGATGAACGCGCATGGTAGTGAACATTGCGCGAGGGGGGAGATGATAGATAAGATTTTGAGACAACAGGGTTTCCGGTTTATCAATATGCAAGACAAAATTAGCGAATTTTTGTCAGAGTGTGACATATATATGAAAAGAAATGTCAAACCAGCAGTACATCCAATGTGTCTGTTTCCAAGTGTGGAAGGACCATTTGTGCATTTAGTTATGGATTTTGTAGATATGATCCACCCAATTAAGGAGAAAATGTGTTTTTTCGAGATGGACAAAAGCTTATCCAGTGTGAACGCAGAGTGCGCAAGCAGTGGCTGGAGCACTTAAGAGGGAAGTGGTCCCAAGATTTGGGCTTCCCAAGGTATTGCAGGCAGATAATGGACCAGGATTTCAGGCCAACCTGTTGAGAAAAGCACTTGCTAGGGTAGGAATAACCCAAAAATTTGGATCAGTGTATCATCCACAGTTTCAAGGGGCGGTTGAGAGGTGTAATGGCATACTTAAAATCAAAAATAGCCAAAATCTGTGCACAGACTAAACTAATTTGGGTTCAGGCCTTACCAATAGCGCTCATGGCCATAAGATCTAGTACTAACAGGAAAACGCGTTTATCCCCTCATGAAATGGTAACTGGGAGACCAATGTTCAAAGCTAACCAAAATGAATTGAATTTGGAGCATGAGGAGGATCTAAAAAATGAAATTAATGAATATATTGCTGAACTAATGAGAAACCATAAAGCTATTTTACAGATTGAAAGCAGGCCCAGAGAGACACCTGGTGACGAAGAAACTGAAAAACCTTTTCCTGTAGAAACCTGGGTGTAGATCAAAGTTTACTAGCGTAAGTGGGATGAACCCAGACGAGAAGGCTCGTATGAGGTCACAGAAGCTAGCCCAACAGCTGTTAAGGTAAAATGTTCCAAATTGTGGTATTATAATACTCATTGCTTCCAGGTACCAGAGAAGACGACCCCCGGCGACTGTCTCCATGTCATTATGTTGAAATAACCATATGATAAATAAATACTGTAACCTTATTTTTTAGATAGTGATGTGATGAACCATAGAAACTGGATTTGGAGATCACAATGAATGGGTAATGTATGATCAAAGCATTTAAGGATATGGAGGATGACGATTGCATGAATGTTGTTTATTTGTTTATAATAATGAAAATGTTTCTCCCACCAAATATACAGGCCTATAAGGTTAATTATACATGTTTTAAGATAACCATTTTACAGATGGGTGGTGCCAAAAAGAAATTGATGTTACAAATGATAAAGAGGGATACAAGGCTAACTGGTTTGTAGGCCAGACCACAGAAAGGGCAGACGTATGGTGAATGTGTGTTGACATGAATTTAAGGCCAAGTTTAAGAGTAAATTGGAAGGGAACCTGTACCCTTGTACAATTAAATAATGCCATTTCAAATGTTTTCATTACCTGATTTTGGGGATCCTACATGATAAAATAAGTGTTAAGAGTATTAACAGACAGAAAAGAAATCTGCCTGGTGGATCTTATGATAATATGTGTATATAGAATGTACAGTATATAGATGCCATAGGGGTTCCAAGGGGGGTGCCAGATGAATACAAAGTGAGATATCAGATTGTTGCAAGTTTTGAGTCAATTCTTTTCTGGTGGTCAACCCTCAATAAAAATGTGGATTGGATTAATTAATTGTATTACGTTAAGGGGATAACTGAACAAATGGGACTAAGTCACTGATGGCACAACAAAACAGGCTGGCATTAGATATGTGGTTGGCTGAAAAGGGGGGTGTTAAAAAAATTATAGATGATGGATGCTGAAAATGTATTTTTGATAATACTGCCCCTGATGAGAGCATTATAAGGGCATTAGAAGGTTTGACCGCCTTGTTAAATGAATTGGCTGAGAACGCTGGAATAGATGACCCATTTACAAAAATGATGGAAAAGTGGTTTGGGAAGTGGAGTACACTGATAACTTCTTTACTGATGTCAACTGCTGTAGCTGTTGCTATCCTTGCATTGTGTGGTTGTTGTTGCATACCATGTATCAGGGGTTTGATTGAGAAAACTATCGACAAAGGAATGGGTAAGATAATGTACCAACGGGTACAAATTAATGAGGACGACGAGGGAGATAAATTTGAGGACAACATCCATGTGTGATGGGAAACCAACGAGGCTCTAGTACCCTCCTCCCTCACACGGCCCTCTACGCGTGCAAAGCGCATGGGTTGAAGACCGTCGAAAGCTGGAAGATGCACCCTACACATATACATATAGAATTCATGTTTCTTAGAAAGACTCTGTGTGGAGTGCCCACCAGAGCAAAACACTCTCATGTGAGAATCATTATGTTACTGGTCATGTTAAACTGGACATAGGGTGTCACCTATACTAATGCATTTATTCTTTTTTATTAACATTTATAATTTTTTGCATTTGTTATCATTTATTAACAGATTAAATTAAATTAAATCTTTTGCATTTATTATTTTTATTACAAGTTATAATCTTTCATTAGTAATGCAAGTTGCAAACCTGAAGTGTGTGTAAAATAGGGAAAGGGATGGTTTTAAGCATCACTGTCCACGGTGTGATGACAGTGTAACAAGCCTGGTAAGTGACTGATGGTCCAGGAATCTCCTGGGGGTGGAGGTAAAACATCCACCTAGCACGGCTTACCAGAAAGTGAAAATAATTTTTTGAAAACATGATATGCTTGCTTTAGATTTAAAATTGAATGTTATGTTATTTTTTTATATGTTGTTAATCATTACTTTTTTTACAGGTTGTTAATTATCATTTAAAGGATAACCGGTGTGAAATGACTGTTGAAACTAGAAAAGTGACTGAGGGTCTGGCCCGAACTGTCAGGGGTATTTTATTCTTTGATTCTTTCTTTAAAGTACCTAGCCCGGCTTCTCTGGTATCATCAGTCGTATTTGCAGGGTGGTTATCGAAAACATTTAGTTTCCGAAGGGGGGAGATATGGTAGAGAAATTTTGAGTGTTTTATCTTAAGCTTAGTATAAATGTTTTATATAAAGTATACTTTTAATGTGTTTTATGGTTGAGGTCTAAATGAATTAAGTTGTCTCTCTGATGCTTGCACATGACAGTGTTTTTCCACAGCTAGGCCTGGATGGGGGACATGTGACCTTGGTAAGAATAGCAAATAGCTTTATGACGCATTAGAAAACAAAGGCATTGTGTTTTACTAGCAATGGCTGTCTTTTTGTGTAGCAACTTAAAGGTTGCAAAGATACAGGCACAGTACAAACAGATTGTTCGAATGGGAGGGCTACTAAAACGGGGGCACTATTTAAATCACTGAAAAACTCAGAACGGGGTCATTGTCATAGTCATTGTGATCATCATTTTACCAATGCAGGTGTATACACCCTATGACCAGTATTGTGTTTCAAGCTGTCTGACACAATTCTTTAATAAAATACTTTGAAGAGAATTTTACATCTCAACCGTCTCTGATTCTCCTGAAAAAATCCACGACACTCTTATTCGTTGCATCAATTTTTCCATTCTTATTTCAACTCAAAATCTTTATTCTTCTCATGAATCAATTGATTTATTTTCATTCCACTTATTTCCCCCATGTACATCTATGATAATAGTATTTATGACTGAAATTTTTTCACTTCTTATACAATCTAAAAAGATCTCCTGACACTCTGAGGCCCTTTTTAGCTTCCACATCTGTTTGCCCATGCTGGCAACTATAACTCAATGACAACCAATCATTTTATCAACTTTTTAGCATTAATCAACCAAATTAACTTTCCGCATGTTGGAATAGTAGTTCATCCATCCTAAACCTGTATAATATTTTCCCTTATAATTAAATACGTAAATGCAAGTATCTACTTCTTATGCAAATCATAATTCACAGTAAAAATGTTTATCAAATGGAGAAACACTTGTAAGCAGAGTATGTTATTTTTTGGATCATCAATCTTTTCTTGTCATTAATTGCTCTTAAATCGTGACTAGATACAATTTAGATTTATTTCCTTAAATCCTAAGTTTGTTACAATAATTAATTATTTCTTTTTTTCTATTCTCACAGCTTTTCCTTGTTTACCTTTTATAGTATCATATTTTGTTTTTCCAATTTATTTCTTTTATCTATTTTATTTTCCTTTCTGCCATAGCTGTTCTATGCCATTTATATTTGCTTTTTAGCTTAGTACCATCTTTGGAGTTCTAACTTCCTCTGTAGAATACCAAATTTAAAAACCCCAAATTTTCATTATGCATTTCTTCCTGTCAGATTAATAGGTGTCTGATTTGATTTCAGAAAAGGTAGTCACACCTAACAACATAAGTTCTTGATCAGCCTTTAATTTTGTCTAGCTGATTTTCTCATAAAGATTGTCTGTGTCCCTATAGTATCAAGGTCTTTACTAAACATTGAACGGCTGTTTACTCTCTCCCCTTTTTCACTCAACGGCTTGTATGAAGAAGCAAAAGTATAGTCCAGTTTTTCTCTTGTCTCCAAGAACAATATTGTCTTTGTTGGTCTCCTTCTGGATTCCACTTAGTCTTTTTGTTGTTTATTTGTAATTGTCTCTTGAACATATGCGCAGTGCCCCCTTCACTGCTTGAGATCAGTTATAGTCCCATTCATATACAGTAGGATGTATCCACAGCTTAGTTTATGAGTTCCCTTTCAGTCGGTCACTACGACGTCACGTCGTGACCGACGAATTGGGAACTCGCTTAGAGAGACCAATCTGCTTCGAATACTACTAAAACGCCAATGAACTTGGCATTGAGATATTTGCATAATGCTGGCGCCGCCCCGCCAGGTGCGTATATAAGCAGCAGGTGCAAATAAGGAAATTAGCTTTTTATCGCTTCGAAAGCCGGGAGTATCTGCTACTGAGAAGCTACTTTACTCTGGTGGGATTCGATTGCTGAAGTTGGTTGGACTAGCAGTACCACAGCGGACGCTTCGCTTAATTCCACGACTCTACACCTGTTTGTTGTTTTGAGTTTAGTGTGTGCGTTGCCTTTCCCTGTGCGCATCATCAACTGAGCATCTGAGTGAATTTCCCTAAAAGAGTGATACGAGAGAGCTTTGTGCCTTGTTAAAGGCAGCCACTCTCTCGTATATCCGGACATCAGCATCCTTTTCAGGATGGCTTTTCGTCCGTGCGATCTTGGGTGCGGCAAATACATGGGTCCGAAGGACGGTCACGAGCGTTGTCTTTCGTGTTTGGGCATCGAGCACGCAGAGGCAGCGTTCGCTGGGGGTAAGTGTTCTCACTGCGAGAACATGTCCCTTGTGGATTTGCGCAGACGGTTGTCTTTCCTCCGGGAAAAACGCAACCCTCGTCATGCGAGTGCTGAACGCCGCCACGGTGCGGCAGTGAAGCTCTCTAAGGACGACCTGCGCATCACTGTGCTGAGCCGAGCGGGGGATTCGTCCTCAGGCTCTCAGCCTCCTCATCCACAGCCGGTTGATGTGCCGATGGAGACTTCAGCGTCGTGTTCTACGATGTCTCTAGAATCCATCGTGCCGCCCTCCGGGTCCACCGACGCCGCAGCATCCGAGGGTGGGCCTCCTCCCCCTGACGTGGACCCCGACGCCCTTCCTCCCTCTGGTCGGGTTGGGACGCCGGAGTTCGATCCAGAGATGGTGGCCGTGCTCGCTCGAGCGGCGGAGACCGTAGGGTTAGAGTGGGTTCCCCCCCCTCAGCCCGAACCGTCCCGCCTGGATGATTGGTTCTTTGGAGCTGCCCGGGTTTCACAACCCTCTCCACCGGTGCCTTTCTTCCCCGAGGTGCACGAGGAGCTGACTAGAACCTGGAAGTCGCCGTTTTCCACGAGATTACGGCCGTTTCAGCCCTCCCCCCTCACCTCCCTCACCAGCGGAGCCGCTAAGGGTTATACGGGGATCCCTCCCGTGGAGCGTGCTGTCGCGATGCAGCTGTGTCCGGCACACGCTCCCTCTTGGAAGGACCGCCCAACCCTCCCCTCTCGTGCCTGCAGACAGTCCTCCGGTTTAACGGGCGCTGCCCACCAGGCATGTGGAGAGGCGGCCTCAGCCCTGCACGCAATGGCGTTGCTGCAGGTTCACCAAGCCAAAGCCTTGAGGGATCTGCACGAGGGAGGACACGACTCGCCTGTCCTTTCGGAGCTCCGGGCTGCCACTGACCTGGCTCTTCGCGCTACGAAGGTGACAGCGCAGGCGATTGGTCGTGCCATGTCCACGATGGTGGTCCAGGAACGCCACTTATGGCTATGTCTGGCGGACATGTCGGATGCGGAGAAGAACAAGTTCTTGGACGCTCCAGTGTCCCAGGCTGGCCTATTCGGTGAGTCGGTGGAGTCCTTCGCCCAGCAGTTCTCCGCCGCCCAGAAGCAGACAGAGGCGATCGCTCAGATCATGCCCCGGCGCAAGCGACCTGCATCTCGCCCTCCAGCGCCGGCGGGCCCGTCTGCTCCTCGCCGAGGGCGCCCTGCGGCGGCTGCCTCCACCCCCCCCACTAGAACATCTTCCAGGCCACGGAGGGGGAACAGCCGTCGGCAGCCCGCCCCGCCCGCCCCACCCGCTTCCCGTGGTAAACGGAAATCGAAGCGGCCCTGAGACGGGCGACCTGGAATTGGATGGGATCACTCTTCGGGAGACGGTGACGGCATCGCTCCCTCCACCGGTAGAGGGCCGGATGGAGAATCCTTGGTTTCGTTTTGTTTCTGTTCCGCCGGCTTCTCAGCCGGCACCCACAAAACCACAAAAAGAGTGCATTCCTATTCCTTCTCCAGGTCTTCAGAGGATCGAGAGAGATGTGAGCGGGCATTCACATGCTCTTCCTCCCTCTCCTCTATCGCCAGCGGGTGTTCTGAGGAGTTCCAGCTCTCCGCTGAGGAGACGGGACCACCAGCACCCTCTTCGGAGTCTGTGCTCTCCGCTGAGGAGACCAGACGACCGTCACCCTCAGCGGGCTCAGGTCAGTGTCACACACACACATACTGTAGATACTTATGCTGTCCCAGCAGACGTACCGGCAGTACCACCTGTCCCGCTCCGCCGCCCCCCCGCGGGTACCCCGGTAGTGCCGTTAATTCCCCTCGTACGGTCCCTGGGGGCTTGGCTTCAGCTTCCCAGCTCGTCTCGTTGGGTTTTACGCACTGTCCGCCTCGGTTACGAAATACAATTCAACCGGCACACACCCAAATTCTCGGGCATTCGTTTCACCACGGTGAAAGCGTCCGATGCACATGTACTGCGTGCAGAGGTCGAAGTCCTGCTGGCGAAGGACGCGATCGAGCCGGTCCCTCCAACCGAGATGAGAGCGGGCTTCTACAGCCCGTATTTTATAGTACCCAAAAAGGGCGGGGGGTTACGACCGATCTTGGATTTGCGCGTTCTGAACAAATCTCTGCAGAGGAGGTCTTTCAGGATGATAACACCGAAGCAAATATTCAATTCAATTCGCCCCCAAGATTGGTTTGCGGCTATAGACCTGAAAGACGCGTACTTTCATGTGTCCATTCTCCCTCGTCACAGACCGTTTCTCCGGTTTGCATTCGAGGGACGGGCATACCAGTACAAAGTTTTACCGTTCGGGCTATCCCTCTCTCCCCGTGTGTTCACGAAAGTAGTAGAGGCGGCGTTAAAACCCCTCAGAGAGAGCGGCGTTCGCATATTGGCTTACCTCGACGATTGGCTTATAATAGCGCATTCTCGACGGACGCTTTGCGAACACAGAGATTTAACGCTTCGGCATCTCGCCCGTTTGGGTCTTCGGGTCAACTGGGAAAAGAGCAAACTCTGCCCCACGCAGAGGATCTCTTTTCTCGGGATGGAACTGGACTCGATCGATTTATCGGCGCGTTTGACAGAAGAGCGCGTCCAGTCAATTCTGACTTGCCTCGGTTCATTCCGAGGGAAGAATGCGGTCCCGCTGAAACAATTTCAAAAGCTCCTGGGGCATATGGCAGCAGCAGCGGCCGTGACACCGCTCGGGCTGCTCCATATGAGACCGCTTCAGCGTTGGCTTCACGATCGAGTCCCGAGGAGAGCGTGGCGCGCCGGCATCCATCGTGTAACCATTACACCTGCGTGTCGCCTAACATTCCCCCCGTGGTCGGACCCCGCGTTTCTCAGGTCCGGTGTGTCCATGAGACAGATCGCTCGGCATGCTGTTGTACATACAGATGCGTCCGACACGGGCTGGGGTGCCACGTACGACGAGCTTACGGCTTCAGGGGTGTGGACAGCACCCCAGTTGCACTGGCATATCAATTGCCGAGAGTTGTGGGCAGTATATCTGGGACTTGTACGCTTCGCTACGGAGCTGCGAGGGAAGGATGTACTAGTTCGCACCGACAACACTGCGACCGTTGCGTATATCAACCGTCAAGGCGGTTTGCGCTCCCGTCACCTGTCGCATCTCGCTCGTCATCTCCTCCTTTGGAGTCAGAAGCATCTGAGGTCCCTTCGTGCCATTCACATTCCGGGCTCGCTCAATACAGCAGCGGACGCGCTTTCTCGAGCTGCGCGCCCCGGCGAATGGCGACTCCACCCCCAGACGGTCCAGCTAATTTGGAAGAAGTTCGGTCGTGCGCAGATAGATCTGTTTGCGTCGCCGGACGATACCCACTGTCGCCTATTTTATTCACTAACCGAGGGCAGCCTCGGCGTGGACGCATTGGCACACAGCTGGCCTCGGGGGATGCGCAAATACGCATTCCCCCCAGTGAGCTTAATCGCACAGACACTGTGCAAGGTCAGGCAGGACGAGGAGAGCCTTTTACTGATCGCCCCATATTGGACGAGCAAGAATTGGTTTCCAGAGTTAATGCTCCTCGCGACAGCCCCTCCCTGGCGGATTCCCCTGAGGAAGGACCTTCTTTCTCAAGGAGGGGGCACATTATGGCACCCGCGCCCCGACCTGTGGGATCTCCATGTGTGGTCGTTGAGCGCGCGCAAGGTTTAGGTGATTTACCGCAAGCGGTATCTAACACAATCAACGCGGCACGAGCTCCGTCTACGAGACGGGCTTACGCGTTTAAATGGAACCTTTTCGTCACCTGGTGCTCTTGGCAACGCGAGGACCCCAGAGAATGCCCTATTAACACCGTGCTTTTATATCTTCAACATAGGTTAGACGGTAGGCTGTCACCCTCCACCATTAAAGTTGATATCGCTGCTATTTCTGCTCATCACTCACTTATTAACGGCAGAACAGTTGGCCAGCATGATTTGGTTGTTAGATTTCTAAGAGGCGCTCGTAGGCTAAACCCCTCGCGCCCTCCTTCTATTCCTCCCTGGGACCTGTCCATGGTGCTGAAAGCCCTTCAGGCCCCCCCGTTCGAGCCTTTGCAGTCTGTGAGTCTGAAGCTTTTATCAATGAAAGCTCTGACCCTGCTAGCATTGGCCTCAGTGAAGAGAGTAGGGGATTTACATGCATTCTCTGTTGACGACTCGTGCCTTCAGTTTGGTCCTGCTGCCTCAAGCGTAACATTGAGGCCCAGACCAGGCTACGTGCCCAAAGTTCCCACTACTCCTTTCAGAGATCAAGTGGTGAGCTTGCAAGCGCTGCCTCCGGAGGACGCAGACCCAACCATGGCTTTGTTGTGCCCCGTACGCGCACTGCGACTCTACGTGGATCGCACGCAAAGCCTCAGGACCTCAGACCAGCTCTTTGTTTGTTATGGTGGCCAGCAGAAAGGGAAAGCTGTCACTAAGCAGAGGATGTCTCATTGGATAGTTGATACTATCGCCCTGGCTTATAATCTTCAGGGTATTCCTTGCCCCTTTAATTTGAGAGCGCACTCCACACGGAGCGTTGCCTCATCTTGGGCTCTAGCTCGTGGTTCCTCGCTAACAGACATCTGTAGAGCTGCTGGTTGGGCGACACCTAATACGTTCATTAGATTTTACAGTGTTCGTATTGAGCCTGTATCCTCTCGTGTTCTTTCCTCACCAGGGGGAGCACGGAGAACAGTCTCACAGGTCGGCTTGCAGCCTCCAACTGATGCTTCATAACTGTGTCAGTATAGGAAGGCCTTCAGAACAAAAATGCGTAATGGTTTGAATTGTTCTTCCTCCGCTGCCCTGGCAGCCTTTGTTGCGGAGCATTGGCTGTCAGCCTTTCACTAGCTGTATCCTCGCGAACCTACGTGTCTGGCTCGGGCTCCACATTGTGTCCCACCGGGTTCCTTTGTGAGTATTTTCCGTGGGGTTAATCCTACTAGCCCACGTTTCCCTCAGCAGAGCACTGCTTTGCTTACACAGCCAAGGCTGTCTTTATTCCTCAACTACGGTTGACTTTCGCCCACCATTAGCCCTTAAGACGGGTGGTGGCTTCCGCAGCGTTCCTATCCCGCTCAGGTAGGGCGCTTCCCAGTCGCTGGCACTTCTGTGGGGTTAAAGGAACATCTAGTGCCCGGCCTTCTGCCTTAAAACCTACCTCCTCCTCCTTAAGTGGAACCGGAGGGCTTTTACGCAGTCACTGGAAGAGGTCAGCCCCTAGTGGCGTTTTGATAGGGATTCCCAATTCGTCGGTCACGACGTGACGTCGTAGTGACCGACTGAAAGGGAACGTCTCGGTTACGGATGTAACCCTCGTTCCCTGAAGGAGGGAACGGAGACGTCACGTCCCGTCGCCACAGGTGCTGCCACCTGCTGTTACGGCCGGTCACACTTTCCGGCTTTCTCAGCGAAAAAGAAGCTAATTTCCTTATTTGCACCTGCTGCTTATATACGCACCTGGCGGGGCGGCGCCAGCATTATGCAAATATCTCAATGCCAAGTTCATTGGCGTTTTAGTAGTATTCGAAGCAGATTGGTCTCTCTAAGCGAGTTCCCAATTCGTCGGTCACGACGTGACGTCTCCGTTCCCTCCTTCAGGGAACGAGGGTTACATCCGTAACCGAGACGTTCTCCTCTTTTTGCAACTCCAACACTTTGATGTCACACACAGTTTTTCATTGTCTTTGCATCGCCAGCTTTTAGTCCCTTTCTTGAATGTCAAAGGATGAGAGCTTTCAGCCTTTCAAGGTTTAACTTAACCCATTGCAAAATATTGCCTTTCAATTTAAAATAAAATTTATTTTGTGACCACCTTCAATCATCAGATGAAGACTCCTCTTCATTTTGTTAAATCTTTTTTCCTTTATATAATTTATCTGTGTCATTCACCTTTTAATAATTTTCCTGTCCTTTTTAATTTTTCATCTTCATTTCCACCTTTAATAACTTGGTCTCTACTCTTTTTTTCTCTAATTTGTTGTTTTTCTTTCAAAGTTTTACCTCTGTTTTTCTGCTAGATTTTGTTTGATCCCACAATTCCCCTCGAGCAATGAGAGTTGACCTTTACAGGTCAAATCTGGTGACCATTTAGAACCCCCTCCCTTTCTCTCTCTCTATCTCTCCATCTCTCCTTCTCCCTTTGAGTGTTTCTTTGTCTGTTAATTATCTCCTCTTATCTTTCACTAGTTTATATTTTTATTTAGTTGTATTTCTCCTCACACAATGCCACATCAAATGTTTCCTCATTTGAACTCCAATTATTTTATTTTCTAATTCTCCACACAACAATTGTTTAATCCTTATTTTTCCATTAATGTGACTGCCATAATCTTTTCTTTGCAATATAACACACCTTATATTTTATAATTATTTCTCATTTAACCACTTCACAAACTTATTGTTTTTATTTATCCAATTTATATATTCCCCAAATTGTTACTTAGATTTCCAATGTGTCTTTAAAATAAAATTTCCTTTATAATATTTTGTAGTGTTTTGTCAAATAGAATCAAATACCATCACCAACATCTGTCCTTTTTTGGACAAGCAATCTTTTTCTATTGAGCACAATTTTTTTTTTTAATCAATCATTTAAACGAATTATTTAATTTCTAGAATTAGCTTTATACTTCACTGTAATAACTAATATTTTTGGCTACAATACCTCAGAACCACAATGTCTTCAAATCTAATTTTTAATACCCAGCATTTACAACTGTCTCTTATTCATAATCTTACTCATATTTTCAAACTTTATCTCCCTTTTTTTTATAGTTTTAAACAATCTTCACTCCTGTAACACAACACCTCTCTGTGCTCTCTACAGAGCAACAGAAGAAAGACACACCCACTGCTCACTCAGCCCCCAACTCTTTCCATCTCATACATTCACACACAGACTCACTGTATCACAGACACATTGCATTCTCACACAAATAAAATAAAACAACTCTATCTAGACTACCTGGCCAAGTTCATCATTCCACTTCACTTCCATCAACGTGGAAAAGATTCACTTACACCATTTACCAATCCAACATGACAAATAAAACAAAAACAATATCTCTCATCAGCCCGGGCCTTCCAAAACAACAAGACAAATAACACATAGACCGTACCTGACCTGCAGGACTTTAATAACTCTTCTCTCCGAACCCCAACGTGTCTGCCCTGACACGGTAACACTCAGGTTCGCGAAACTTCTTAGGCATTTTCTCAACTTTAACATTAAATCTTTATCCAAGCCACTCAACGACAAAAATAAAACTCATTCACTCAATAAACCATCATCTGTCCTAGCACACATTCCTTTTGAAAATGAAACCCTTTATTCTTATCATTTAATCTAGTAATCTTTAATTTCCCCTTTTTATTCTTAAATTTGGAAGAGCATTTGTGATTTGACCACCACAAGCCATCTCAGGTGAACAATACAATCTTTAAACAAGCAAAATTGATTGATTAATAGGTGGCCACCTGATTGCATTGCCCATCGAGAAAGCTAGCTGTAGTCTCTGGTTCTGTGCTCTTTTTGATGTCCCATCTGGTGTCACTTGTTTTTACCAAACCTTAAATTTCAAATGTATGTTTGGTAACCTATAAACCAAATTGTTAACCAAACCATTTTTCAGTAATAACCCATTAGCATTTATGTCAACCCTTTATGTATTTAATTGGGCTCTATTTATTTTCTTTATTTATTTCCTTAGGGCTCATTCTTCCACACTATAACACAGTAGTTATTTACCCTACACTCAAAGGATACACTTGCACCCCCCTTAACAACCCGCAGAGACTGCCTAAGGGAAACTCCCTCCCTGCCTGCCAGATGCACGCTCACATTTCTCTCACTAACACACAAACTGCAGCTGCATACATACACACTCAAACACAAATTATTAAATAATTACACAATCGTCAGTGCACTTCCCCGACGTGACGACTTTTACGTGTCCTTTTTTACATTAACCAATTAAACAATCCTTATAATGATTTAAACTTTTAACTTCAAATTCAACCAAATTAAACCTCTACGCTTTACACTTCCTCAACAAACGTAGCATATGCAACCTTGCATACAAAACTCTTACGCGTTCTCCTTTACTTAAACCTCTACGTCATCCTTTTCCCCGATAGACGCAGCATATGCAACCTTGCATACAAAACTCTTACGCGTTTCTCTTTTACTTAAACCTCTACGTCATCCTTTTCCCCGATAGACGCAGCATATGCAACCTTGCATACAAAACTCTTACGCGTTTCTCTTTTACTTAAACCTCTACGTCATCCTTTTCCCCGATAGACGCAGCATATGCAACCTTGCATACAAAACTCTTACGCGTTCTCCTTTACTTAAACCTCTACGTCATCCTTTTCCCCGATAGACGCAGCATATGCAACCTTGCATACAAAACTCTTATGCGTTTCTCTTTTACTTAAACCTCTACGTCATCCTTTTCCCCGATAGACGCAGCATATGCAACCTTGCATACAAAACTCTTACGCGTTTCTCTTTTACTTAAACCTCTACGTCATCCTTTTCCCCGATAGACGCAGCATATGCAACCTTGCATACAAAACTCTTACGCGTTTCTCTTTTACTTAAACCTCTACGTCATCCTTTTCCCCAATAGACGCAGCATATGCAACCTTGCATACAAAACTCTTACGCGTTCTCTTTTACTTAAAATCTGTTTCAATTCACCATGATCATCAAAGCCAAAGTAATTAACACAGATTCATGCATGCATGCCTTAATTAGATTGTTCCCTTTGAAATCAAAACCCAGTTCACCTATATGGTTCTTAAATTTAGAAGAGCTTAAATTTCTCACCACATTGAGCAAAGTCTGGCCAACAACACAAACCTAATAAATAAGCAAAAAGTGCTTACCTTGTATATGGCCATACACTGTTTGTGTTGCTCGTCAGGTTCGCCCATGTGGTGTGACTGTCCAGCTCCTGTCTATCCCGGGTTTCGGCACCAAATGTTGTGGTTTTCATTTTCCTCCCATGAAACAATCTTCAGTCTTAGGTTTTGATTTCAAGAGATAGACTTTTATTATCCGGACAAATAAAAAGCCGAGCCTGCCTGATAAAACCTCCCAGAACCAGTCAGGCTGGCCTGGGAGAAATCTTCAAAACCAGTCTGACCCTCTGAGCCAGGCTTGGTAAATATATATGGTCTTTGTCCCCTCCCTTCATAGTTAAAACAATATGTTTCTGTTCAGGCAAGATTCTGTTCAGGCAAGACCCACATGACATTCCTCAGACCCGTGGCTCCTTCCCATGACCTATTTGACCCTTGGCTATTTGCTAATACTAAAATCCTTTGTGCCCTGAAACATGACTACACACAGCTGTTCTTAAATCCACACAGATGGCTTATCTGACCCACACAACATAACACATGACCTGCATAACTTCATAGTAAACAAATTGCGTGTGATTATAATGGTAAACTCATGTTCATCATATTCATGTAGATTGGGATTAAAATAAAACTTCTTCAGTGGCTGGATTTTCACTGCAGATCTTGATGCCCAATACAGATTTGTTGCCTGTATCCGATTTTTGTTGACAACCTGTTTACATCATCTTTTAAAAGCAACTCATATCCGATATTAGCATTAACACTAAACACTTGGCGAAACAACAAAGGTAGACATACTGACCCTGAACAGCTTAAATCACAGAGAAAGTAAAATGATTATACAAGATTATAGAGCTTCATTTCTGTAACAAGATATAAAACGTCAACATTACAGCACTAAGTGGAGCCGTTGTGCCAAAGACGCGCTTCTAAAAAGAGTCATGTGATCGCGGGTGGTGTCCACCTGAGTTGACGTCCTTTGCCAGCGTCACATTTTCAATGACGCATGACACGTCTTGAGATGGAAATATCTGATCTGTCCGCTTTCACTGCGGACGCGAATCCATGTATCCGATTCATATCCAATTTATTTCCACATATGAATAAGCCTGAAACTGTTTGGAGAATAACGGAATTATGCAAAAATGCGAAATTGAGTCACACATCACGGACCGCACCAGATTACCAGATTGTATAATTATTCAGTTTGTGTGGTTAGTGTTCACATGTTGTTTTTACTGTACTTGAAACGCCGCACCATACACCATGTGACAACTGTCAGCGCTGTAATTGGTCTCTGACAGCTCTACCCCCATGACCACCCCCCACATGTTTCCATGACAACCAGCCTGACACGGAGAGCAAAGCTAGCAAGATATGGAAATATACGATGCACGTCTTTGTGAAGTTTCTTTGCTTTAACGCAAAAATGCGCAACTGTTCTATTAAAGCAATTCTCACAGAGCCGTTTGCTAAAAATCTCGTAAATGTCACTATTTGTGTGTGTGTGTGTGTGTGGAGGACAGCTGTCATGATTTTATGAAATCATTAGCTCAAACCTCCAGGAGACAGCGAATCTCTGCAATGGACCAAGATTGCCCTGTTTGTTGTTTACCCACAATATACACCCGGCTCATGTCACGACGGAAGCATGAGCCCTAAGAAATGATTTGTTATTTTTTTGCACATTTCTGTGTTATGCTATTTAACACATTGTGTGTCTTTTTGTGTTGATTTTTTGTTGAAATAAATAAAAGTGACAACACAAGCGGTATTGTTCCAATAATAACACAGAGATGTGTCTCCTCCTGGTTTCCCAGACAAGGCTTAAGGCTAGTCCTAGACTAAGACACGTTTAAGTTGTCTCAACTGAAAATAACTTGCATGTACAGATCTTAAAATATGCCAGTGCCAGTGATTTGTCTCGATACAAACCAGTAACATATTTTTCTGGCATGTTTATAAAAGATGCTTAAACGTTTTAATTTAACTAAGGCCTAGTCCCGGCTTTAGCTAAGCCTTTTCTGTGAAACCAGGCCTATGTGTGTTGTCCCAAAATAACACTGATCTGTTTTAAGAGAGTAGACGTTACTACTTTACTGTCTATGTGATGTCATTAACTTTGTTGAACCAACATAATTTACAAAGAACAATTCCCGCACACTATCTGCTTGCTGAAAAAAATGTATTTAATGACAGTTGCGTTGCAACGTTTCGATCAACTGATCTTCATCAGGCAACTGCAATTGTTACAAACATCATCAATTATAAATGGACAAATGTCCAATCACAATGTAGAAAAACAAATCACATGATAGGTGCATCATTCAAAATAGTCACATGATTACATCTCAATTCAATAAACTCATGATATCATTTAATATATGTAACCCGATACACAACTCATATGTAAGTCTAATACACAATTCAAAGCATCACATTAAAAAGTGCTTCATCATTTAACCCTAAAGGTGATAAAGTTTGAAGAGTATCGATCCAATAGAGTTCACGTCTCAGTAATAGTAAATCAATATCACCACCTCTAGGTGGCATATTCACCTTTTCAATTTCACAAAAGCGTAGTGAGGAAACATCATGATTAAGTGCATTAAAATGGGTCGCTACCGGGTAATTCATCCTTTCTTCTGATTGAACTTTTGTGTTCAATAATTCTTTGCTTAAGTTGACGTGTTGTTTTTCCCACATATCCCAAACCACAAGGACAGCGTATCAAATAAATCACGTGTGTAGAGACACAAGTAATTACTGACTTAATGTCAAACTTTTTTCCGGTTCTAGGATGACAAAAAAAGGAAGTTTTGAAGGTGTTGTTGCATTGTGCACAATTTCCACAGCGATAATTTCCATTAGGTAAAGGGCTAATTAATCTCTGTGAAGGACTCGGAGTATTCTTCTGAAATTGAGCATGTACAAGACAATCTTTTAAGTTCCTAGCCCTTCTAAATACAATCAATGGGGGATCTTGAAAAATGGCACTTAATTCTGAATCGGAAATCCATCCGAGCCGACCATTACCCTTCAGCGCTCTGTTACTTCAGCAGCCCGAGGAGCCGCGAGAGGAGCATCGCGCTCGCGGACACAGAGGAGAGGTGGAGTACGTATCGATCATGGATCTGATGTTGCTACGAGCAGTGATTTCACTATGGACAGTGACTCCAGCGCCCAGGATTCTTCTTCTGTTTTTTTGGACAAACGAACTCCGGGAAACAGACTATACAGAAGAAAAAATGCCGACGAGGCCGTAGAGCTTCAAAGACAGTCACGTCCGTGGACCCGCAACTTCGTAAAGAGACGGTAATTAACATTTCGGACAAAGAACTTTCTGATGATCAAAACAGTATCCTGTCTAATGTCCCGACTAGTGGAATTAATGCATTTGGCCTGAAAGTTGATTTATTTAAATGTTTCAGACAGATTAAATTGCGTTACTTCTTTTCTCAGTCCACTAGTACGTTCTCTTCTAAGACCCCTTTCAAACCTAAGAGCACTTTTTGTCCTTATGTTAATAACCATACGATTCACACCTTTTGTCGGGTTGTTGAACAAGATATTATGAAATCCTGCTCAGTGCCTAAGAAACTGTCTCACAATCTTTCTCTTCCTGAGAAAAAAGCCCTTTCTGAATTGATTAATGACCCGTCGATTATCATTAAACCAGCGGACAAAGGAGGGGCTATTGTAGTCCAAGATGTGACTAAGTATCAGCAAGAATGTCTCTCACAACTACAAAACTTGAAATTCTATAAAAAACTTCCTAATGATCCTACTAAGAGGTTCCAAACTGATGTTCAAAAGTTTTTGGAAAATGCTAAAGCGTTAGATTGGATATCTCAAGCTGAGTTTCAATTCTTGAATTGTTTACATCCTGTGATACCTGTGTTTTACACTCTACCTAAGATACATAAGAGGTTAACAGACCCTCCAGGTCGCCCCATTGTGGCACAGACTAATTCCCTATTAGCTCCTTTATCTCAGTATGTGGACTATTTCATCAAACCTTATGTACAGGCCTTACCTGCCTACATTAGGGACTCAACTGACTTTATCAACAAGATTTCTGAATTACATGATTTACCTGAGAATGCTCTGTTACTGACTTTGGACATTACTAGTCTATATACCAACATCTCACATGAGAAGGGACTAGATGCCCTGAAGTATTATCTTTCTACACGGAGTGATGTTACACCTCCGACTGATTTTTTGATCGATATGGCGAAATATGTTCTGAAATATAACTATTTCAGCTTTGAAAAGACTATTATCTTCAGATAAGTGGTACAGCTATGGGTTCGATTTTTGCCCCCAATTACGCTAATTTGTTTGTGGGTCATTTTGAACATTGTTTTGTGTCTAATCCTGAAAAAAATCCATATTGTTCTCAGATCTTGAAATGGTACAGATATATTGATGATGTGTTTTGTATTTTTTTGGGCAATCACAATGATGTTTGTAAATTTGTGTCTATCTTGAACAGCTTTATTGAGGATTTGGAATTCACTTGTGAGATCAATGACACAAAAGTACATTTTCTTGATATGTGGGTCTTGAAAAATGATGGGAAATTGATTACGACTCTATACACAAAAGACACTGATCGCAACACATTACTTTTAGCTAACAGCTTTCACCCTATCGCTTTGAAAAAGGGCCTTCCAAAAAGTAAATTCTTCAGATTAAGAAGAATTTGCCATTCTGACACTGATTTCATCGAGAAGGCTTTAATTATGAAAAATAAATTCTTAGATCGGGGATATCCCTCTAAATGGATTGACGAAGCTTTTAATGTGACTCTCCATAAGACACGCTCTGAGTTGTTAAAAAAGAAGACCAAATTATCTAAAAAACATTCTTTCCCTTTCATTACTACCCATTCTCCTCAATCTCATCTGATTAGATCGATCTTTAAAAAACATTGGCACCTTTTGTCTTCCGATTCAGAATTAAGTGCCATTTTTCAAGATCCCCCATTGATTGTATTTAGAAGGGCTAGGAACTTAAAAGATTGTCTTGTACATGCTCAATTTCAGAAGAATACTCCGAGTCCTTCACAGAGATTAATTAGCCCTTTACCTAATGGAAATTATCGCTGTGGAAATTGTGCACAATGCAACAACACCTTCAAAACTTCCTTTTTTTGTCATCCTAGAACCGGAAAAAAGTTTGACATTAAGTCAGTAATTACTTGTGTCTCTACACACGTGATTTATTTGATACGCTGTCCTTGTGGTTTGGGATATGTGGGAAAAACAACACGTCAACTTAAGCAAAGAATTATTGAACACAAAAGTTCAATCAGAAGAAAGGATATGAATTACCCGGTAGCGACCCATTTTAATGCACTTAATCATGATGTTTCCTCACTACGCTTTTGTGAAATTGAAAAGGTGAATATGCCACCTAGAGGTGGTGATATTGATTTACTATTACTGAGACGTGAACTCTATTGGATCGATACTCTTCAAACTTTATCACCTTTAGGGTTAAATGATGAAGCACTTTTTAATGTGATGCTTTGAATTGTGTATTAGACTTACATATGAGTTGTGTATCGGGTTACATATATTAAATGATATCATGAGTTTATTGAATTGAGATGTAATCATGTGACTATTTTGAATGATGCACCTATCATGTGATTTGTTTTTCTACATTGTGATTGGACATTTGTCCATTTATAATTGATGATGTTTGTAACAATTGCAGTTGCCTGATGAAGATCAGTTGATCGAAACGTTGCAATGCAACTGTCATTAAATACATTTTTTTCAGCAAGCAGATAGTGTGCGGGAATTGTTCTTTGTAATTTTGAGACTTTTTGTCGTCTTATCCTACGCACCTATTGACTTCAGGTGTGCGACGCTAATTTGTTTGAACCAACATAATTTGAAAAACAATTGTGCAAATGTTGAAAACAGTCGTAAAAGTAGTTAGTTTCTCCAGTGATGCACCGTACTATGTTAGTAAAGCAGAGAGTTACGTCATTATACAGAAAACACACACATATTTAGGGAGATAGAAAAGATTAGAAGAGCTATCAACTTGTTTGGAAGTTTGGGAGAATATTACACCGATAAGGAATATAGAATGAGAATAAACATGATTTTGGATCTTTTAGTAAAGATACAGTATCACGTGGTGTCATTCATTCATGAACAACATGATTCTGGATGGGGTGTAGAATCGCAAGAGAGATTGTAGATATATCAGTGCAGAGTCAGTGGCTAAATTGTATGCGAGCAGTAATGGCATAAACATCAGTGATATGATGTTAATCTTAAAGTTAATCTTTCAGTAGATGAACTGCAGAAATGATTCATCACTGACTGAGCTTTGAGTCTTCAGTACAGCAGTGTGTCAGTACAGAATAGGCTTTATGCCCAGCTGCACTACTTCCTGAACTTCAGCCAGCTCCTTGTTTCCTGTCTGCCATTATTGGACAAACTGATTAATCCAGGTGTGCCTGATTATTGTTGTTGTGACTACTGAGGTCAGGCACACCTGGATTAATCAGTTTGTCCAATAATGGCAGACAGGAAACAAGGAGCTGGCTGAAGTTCAGGAAGTAGTGCAGCTGCAAGCCTATTGTGATGTAATGTCAGTAATTTGTATGTTCTTGGTCCAAGTAAAAATTATGTTAAAAATACAAAATTGTAAAGCTTGCAACAAGACAAATGTATCTCAATTTAATTCACTATTTTGTACATTTTCAGCTTGTGTTAACTCCGTAAATAAATATCAAGGAGATGAATGATTCCTCGTAGACCTGCAGGTGCTGCTGGGTTACTAACAGTTAAAGAAAGATGCTTACTTAGAGTCTGGAACGGTAAAATAACAGGGTTCCCTCTGAACTGGACCAGTTTAACATTTACTTTTGAAGAAGAAATTGTACTTAAAATATGGTGGTTCAGTACGGTTATGGTAGAGAAATTTTGATTGTTTTATCTTACAGATTAGTATAAATGTTTTATATGGTATGCTTTTAATGTGTTTCATAGTTAAGGTCTACATGAATTAAGTTTTAAGTTGTCTCTCTGTCGCTTGCATATGAATGTGTTGTTCCACAGCTGGACCTGGAGGAGATAAGGGTGTCCATGGTAAGGATAGAAAATAGTTGTATGATGTGTTAGAGAACAAAGACACTGTTGATCCTCCTCTTACGCTCTGCAACATAATTAGCAGAATTGGGCATGCCTGAATTTAAAAAGAGTCCCCTACCCACATACCTTGGAGTAATTGATAAAAAATGACAAATTTTTATAGAATAATTAATATTTTGTATTGTATTTGTTAATAAAAATCAGATTTTTATTGTTTTTTGTTTGAAAGTCTATTATTTAGGATCTGTTTGGTCTATGTCCCTACAGAAAATTTCATTTGATTCCACTAGGTGTCAGTAAATCAACAAAAATAAATATATTTCTATTGCCTTCTAAACAAAAGTTATTGAAATTTAATTGAATACAGGCATGTAGAAGAAACTGAAGTTTCCTATTATTCCCATTATTCCAAGTGCAAAATAGGCTTACCTGTTTTTACCACTCAAATAGGCTACTATGTTTACTATGTATTTACTACACTGCACAAGATAATTTTCTAGACTTTATTACCAATCTTGACACATGTCTGGTAGAACTATAAATAAAATATATACATTTATATTGCAGAGAGGAGTTAGGAATTCAAAAATTATTTTATTTTATGTAACATAAATGCAAAATGTATATCACTGGTAAGAAAGCGAAGGTTCTAAGCTTTCCAGCTATCCCATATATGTCTAGTTTTGTGCTCCAAAACTTATGAATGTTTTTAAAATAAATGTGATGATGCAGTTTTGGACCCAATAATAGTCTTTCACCAAGCATTCACCTATTTACTGACAAAACAAGTAGCTTGACCAGAATCATACTCAAACTTCTGTCAAATCATGTTTTAAGCGAACTCCAGGCTAATATTAACTTGTTTTGTGTCTATTTCTTATCCTTTCACCCATGACCAACAGACTCAACTCTGGTTCAGTCTGATGCTCAACCTTGTACAGTCCACAAAATGATGACCACAGCCAGGTGACGGGAATCTGTAATAATCACAGCCTGTGTCTGAAGATCAATGACAATAGCAGACCCTACTCTTATCTTAATCTTATTTGACTTAATGTTCAACATCAGTGCCACAAAACAATGGGTATGCACAAGGACCCAGCAAACAAAATAATATGGACTTTTTTGTCTAGCTTCTACAAACATTGACACAATCCTATTGTCTTTTATTTTTACAGTTAGTAATGTATTATTAACATCCTTTGTTTATTCCCATTCAATATTTATTATCATTTGCATATGTTTATATGTCATGATTTTAATGATTTCATATAATTGTGATTTTAATGATTTTCATATAAAAAGGTATGTTTTTAATCATTGTCTTTGCCAAATGTTATTGTTAATTTATTTAATATTGAAGCAGTCATTTTACATCCATATCTCATTTTAGTAATGGTTTGTTAAATTTGCATAACCATATATTTATTTTGATGTATGTTTTAAACTTAACAATGTGATTTTAATACACATATTTGTTATTGTATGACACCTAATGAAAAAGTAAAAAAACTGTATTTATCCGATGATTTGCAGTTCTGTTAACCGTTAAACCTTATAAAGTGCTGTAAATAAAAAAGTGGATAAATAACAGAAATAACCCTGACCGTTGATAAATTAAAGGTTCTTTATAGCACCACTGAGGTTCTACATAGCACCAAAAAAAGGTTCTGCTATTGTTATTGTTTCGCGAGATAATTTTCAAAAGTATTTTTTACAATTAGAAATAGCATATTTTTTATCCATAATTGTAACAACAGATACAAAATAATAGTTTAATTAAAAATAATGCCATCAGCCTTTCGATTTACATTACCCTCAATTGTGACCCCTGGAGTGAATACGACATCATTTGCAGCAGATCAGTTTACAGCACCATAAACATTCCAACATGTGCGCGAAGGTAATTTTTATGGTTTAAGTTTATGCTATTATTTTTGTTGAAATAAAACGTTGGTTAATATCGACCAAGGAAAACGCAGGAAGGCCAGTAGAGAGGCCAGTGGAGGAGAGAGAAGAAGCAGCACCATCAGAAAGTCCAGCTTTACAATTACAGATGTTTTAAACTCATCTGCTTGAATTCATCAGATACAGTTTGTATTAGGCTGCGTTTACACTTGGCATTAACATGCGACCTGTATCCGGATGTTGTCCACATACACATTGAAAAGACAAGTGTAAACGCGTTTGTGTTCGGAATGTTATCCGATCTGTGTGTCCTGATGCAGAGGTAGTCGAGGACGCTTTGTGATCGGATCTCAGTGTAATGTAAACGCAATCCAGCCATCGTATCTGCATTTGCAGGCCAACGTCACACAAAACCCCGCCCACTATCATCTCATCTCACTGACAGCTGTCAAAAATAAAGGACGTTAGGTCATGGAGCGCAGGTGAGAGACGCACAAATTTATATTTATGGAGAAATGCTAGCTAGCTTATACGTATCTTGAAATAAATCGATATACAAAAGCATTTTAACACTGCTGACTGTATTTAACTTATTCAGTCATATGTTTAACATGTTTCCACTATTTATGGAGGGATTTAATATTTAATGGCAGAATTGAATAAATCGTTATAATGTTTGAGTTTCCATGGTGACATATCAACGTGAATGTTGCGCTTCTTTCTGGTCAGTCAGCATCTCATTTAACACATTTTAAGTTACTTGAAAACACTTACAAACCATAATAACATTAACCAAATACATTTATTCAATGTTGGTTTTATACAAAGTAAGTTACTTATAAATGTGTTTGTAAATTACATTACTATACGACTATAGAGGGAGACATGAACAGGAAATTTAGGAAATTGTTAGCTGTTTTAGTTAAATCATATTCGTAAATCATAAATCAAAAACGTATGAATTCAGGCAGACTAAAAAGTCGGGAAGGTCATCCTAATGTTTCACACGGATTTTGTTGTTGATGAAAAGCATGCGGGTGAAACTCAAGTTCAGGTAACGTTGGTGCATCCTGGCGCGGACGTTGCAGATAAACAAAGATAAAGCCTTGTAAGCTAAAAAAAAAAAGCTTAAAATGTGAACATCACGGTTTTGGGGTTTGCTAGTTATTCTCTGCTGTTTGCTTCTCAGTAACAGTGTACAATACGGGATTGCGGTTACCGCGACAACCCTAAATCATGTGGCGAAAGACAGCTGTAGCCATCTGTGATTGACAGCTATCCACCCAGCGCGCGTCTCCCTGAACGGGATCCGATCACACATCCAGATACAGAAGCCACATTTATGTGACAAATGTAAACGCGCCGTGTCCTGATATACGGATGATCGGATCTGCATGAACGGATCACCGAGATCGCATGTTAATGCAAAATGTAAACGCAGCCTTAGTGACTTCCGGTGATGCTGCTCTGTTGCGACTCGGGCTACCTCGTGCTGCTTTGTGTTTTTTGTTTTAAGTGCTTCGTTTTATTTATTTATTTGTTTTTTTTTTATCGGCATTACGCTAAACGCGGTGCTCGGATGTCACACCATGCTGTTTTTATTTAAAGACTTGTTGCTGATTTCGATTGTATGGATGATTACATGCAAAGCTATGCAGGTGGATCAGGAATTCACGTCGGAGGCGGTTTTACGCTATCCGAGACCAACTATTACTGTTCCGGCCTAGCCATACAAACATCCCCCAGTTACCAAGGGAACTAAAGGTGAGAGCATTGGCGAAAAGTCGTCGGTCACGGATACGGAAAAGGGGAAAGCGAGGTGGTGTGTGGCAGAGAGTATGGAGAAGGGCAGAAAGACCACCACTACCCTCAGTGCTTCTTTGTAACACCCTGCTTTCACACCAGCCACGGTAGAGCCGTTAAGCACGAGTCATTTCAATGTTTAGTCAATGTGAAAACGCGTTGACGCGGGTCTGGAGTTCTCGTGGTGCGAGAATGGTGCTTTTGTGCATTGAAAATTGAAAAATTTGAACTTTGGCAGATTTTCGCACCGCGTTAACCAATCTGGAGCCTGCTTGCTGCTGTGGCGGCAGCCCCGCCCGGAGTCACTTATTCAACATGAAGGAACGCTTGATATTGTCCGTGAGCTGTCACCCGGAGCTATACGACACAATTTCTTATTTCTATAGAGACGGGAATAAAAAGGACCTCGCTTGAAAGTGTGTCAGTGAGGACATTGGGCAACCTGGTAAGTTGTAAATTCACTTTTGAGTCACGTGACGTTTATTGACCCGCGGCATTACCGCCGATTTTTTTACTATTTTCCCCCATATAGTAAGGTGACCAATACAAACCGGTAACTCTCTCGATAAATGCACAGTCAACATCAACCATCTTGCAAACAGACACTGCATAGCACTTGCCCCTCCCACAAGAAGCGGAATTCGCCTCTGACGCGCCTCAAATGCTTGCTTTTTCCGCGCCTCTACTTCACTCTAGACGCGCGAATACATTCAAACTGTTCAAGCGGCAAACTAGGCACGGTAGACGCGATTTTGGCGCCTCAAACGTGGCTGGTGTAAACGCAGCATGAGTCTGAGGCCTTTTTGTCTTCCACATAAATTTGGGAATATTTCATTGTGTAGTGTTTATATTCCACCCAGTGGAAATGCTGCAAATGCAGTTAAATTTACAGCAGCCTGTGTGCACAAACAACTACAACGCACTCCTGAAGCTTCTCGTCTTATTTTAGGAGATTTTAACCATTGTGCGCTTGAAGCTGTGTTGCCTGAATTTTATCAATATGTGGACTGTAACACCAGAGGCAAAAACGTATTGGATAAATGTTATGGAAATGTTAAAAATGCTTATACAGCTGAGGTTAAACTGCCGTCAGGCTCCTTTGATCATAATGCTGTCCATTTTACTTTATAGCCAGACGTCTGTTTGTCCCTGCAAGCTTTGGCTGTCACTTCCAGTTGACCTTTGGTATTCTAAAATGTATCCAGAATGCTGCTGTCCATATGCGGTCCGAAGCTTGGGTGGTTCACCACACAAACGTCCATATCCTCATCTGATGTAGAAATTTCATCCAGAAGAAACTGGCATTTTTGAAATTCTCTACAGCAGACGGACTCCATTTCTGTGTCTGTAGGCGCACAGCGAGAGCACAGGCACAATTAGTCCCTCCCAGCTCGAGTCAGTCCAGGCTCCTCCCCTGCTACAGGCAGGCCTTCTACCTCGTCTTCTACCTTCTACAGGCAGGTCTTCTACCTCGTCTTCTACCTTCTACAGGCAGGTCTTCTACCTCGGTCTTCTACCTCCTGTTCCTCCATCTGCCTCAGCTACTCTTCCCTGTATTGTGGCTCATAAAGATAGCCATGAACATCCGATTCGAGCATCACGTTTTCGAAATCACCCTCTTCCATATCATATTGATAACCTTCCACCATTGTTGAAAAACATCAAGCCTGGCTCCTCAGCATCTGTTAGCTTAGATTCCAAAAAGATGGAAGCTGTATCATTTATTTTAGTGTATTAAGTCCCACCCACTAATCTGTAATAGGTCTATAGTGTCAGTGGGTCCCATACATAGCCCTCCCTGGAAAAATTAGTGTTTGTAGTCTTAAACCCTCAACAAAGATATAGCAATTCCTTCTTTCAATGACGCAAAATTACGATTTTTACATCATTTAAAGAAGGAAGTGCAACCCTGAAATCTGTATTTCTCCCGTCTCAGGGGAAACTGAAAATTATGCATGACCATTCAAAAACATGACTGGGTTTCTAAAGCAACAAAGCTTAATGCAAATGGATGAAGTTTCTCTTTAAAGTTGTAATAGTTGTCATCTGAGGCAATAAAATAATTAAAGTCATTTTGCTGTATTATATTTATTGTGTGACACATTTCCATTGGGAGATCAGGGTTATGTTGAAATCAAAAAGATCCCTAGACCAGTGGTTCTCAAACTGGGGTCCGGGGCCCCCAGGGGGGCCGCAGGATGGTGCCAGGGGGGCCCCAGTTTTATGACATTTTATAAAATACATTATTTATCATGAATTCTGTGAAATTAAACCTAAAAAAATAAGGCAGCACTACTTTGTATAATTTAATGTTTTGTTTAATTAAAGAGCACCTATTATGGGATACACGTTTTTAAACATCCTTTTGTGTGTAAGTGTGCATTAGTACATGCTAACGATATTCAAAAAGTACATACCTCAAAGAAAACGATGACGCGAGTTATCGTCTCTAACGTTCGAGGACTACAAAAAACACTCGGATTGTAGGCAACAGTTTACTTCCTGGGATTAGTGACGTAGATAAGACCAACATTATCATAGTTCAGCCCTCTCTTCTTTGCTTGGGTACGCCCTCAAAGACGAGGGTGGGGTGGGGAGCGCCGAGTCAGAAGAGAGCTAAAATGGCGGAGGTTGGGAGTCCCTGCTTTGACTCTGTTTGCAAACTCTTCTTTCATTGTTTAAGCGATTAAATCTCTCGAGTAGACGCTGTCTCTTTAGATGCGAGGGCAAAATAGCACTTTATGGACTTCCACAGAGGACATCATGTTTAATACGGTTCCGGAAAAATCCAGTCAGAAGTTGTTCACGGAGTTTTCACAATAACTGCTTCTCATGAACCGAAGCTGGATTTGCGCGACGTCTCCTCTTGAAAGTTGGATTACTGTGCACTTCTGGATCACAGACTGTAAGTATTCACGTTTATTATTTGCCTTTTACTGTACATTACGTAACCGGTAACCGGAGATTAACATAATGTGCGTGTAGAGCTAAGCTTGCAAGCTAATTGTTTTGTGTTGTAATACTGTATTTCATAAACAACGTACCATATTTACACACGTGTATGTTGAATTATGCAGGCTTTCGTTTTTTTTATCGATGTTGGTTTAGACATGTTTACAAACTTGCTAAGTTGCTAAGATAAATACAAATACAAATGCCAGCTAAACTGTTACCGGTAAAATTTCTCATGATCAAACTCAAGAAACTCCAAGTACAGATGATTTGTTTAAAGTTATATGTATTTTACTGTTGTATTTACTTGAAGCTTTCTTAGATTTTGAAACGAAGTAAACACGTAATGTGTGTTGCTAATGTTGGGCCATGTAATATGTAATACATTTACGTTTTAATGAATAGTCTAACGATTTATAGTCGTTGTACTCTATTGTTATAATATTTCTTTTTGACTGAATACATGTTTGTTTTATTTGTCTATATCCTAGATTCGCAGCTGTACACATCCTTCTACACTGAATGCAAACATGCAACATCATTACACACAGTACAAGGAGTCAGACTGGCATATGAGGAGCAAAGGTGTTTAACACATTATGTATTTACCTAGTGAAACCACTACCAGTCTTAGATGTATAACTGATGATGACAAAGTTTTTTTTCTCTGCATAATAATAGGAACCCAGACAGTAGCATCGTTTCACAATGTTTCCATCACCATCATCAGTGGATGCCTTTGCCGTCCGTAGCCTGAGATTTCAGATTTGCAGCAAAAAAAATTTGATTTTCTCATTTATTGGAATGCTGTGCAGGTATTTAAGTATTTTAGTAACTGTGTTAAATAAAGTAGTATTTACTTTTACAATAAATTAATTGCTTGTTTATATTTTACAGGTATTTGTACCTTGCAGCCATCCATTACAATGTCACCAAGCCGTAACAAAAGCAGGAGAGGGAAAGTACAAGGCTATGTTCCCAAAACACAAATGACATACCGTAAGCAGTAATGTTTTATTTCAAATACATTTATAATTAAAAACTTAATGTATGAAGCAGGGAAATAAATGATCAAAACAAAAGATTTATTGACTGCAATATTTCTACAGTTATGTGGATGATGTGATCAGGCTTGTGTTTGATGAGGTATTTGAAGATAAGCTGAAGGAAACCCTGATTCCAATGGACCTGGCATCACAGTTTGAGAGACCTTCAAAGGAGGACGTGATTGCATGCCATCTTCAGTGCAGGGGTCGTCGAAAGCCAAAATTCCGATCAGGAAGCTCCAAGCATATCTGGAGAACAACACACGACAGGATGATAACCCTAAAGTGTCATCTTAGATAGCATCAGCTGACAAAGCTTTGATATGCCATTTATCTGAATAGATAGCTGTAAGAAGTGAATTGAACAATTTTTGAAAGAAGAGCACAATATGGTTACTAAAGTATGTTTATTTGTATATTGTTTAACATTTAAATATATATTTGTAATAAATAAACTTTTGACTGACTACTATATTTTCTTTAAAGTTACATCTTTTGTTCTTTTGGGTACTTTGTTACTATAATGATACTTTAGTGTTATTGGTTTAAAAATGTAATAAAACTTACTCTAGTCCTGCACCTCAAAGGCTTATAGTCGGTACAAGAAATGTTCTGTGTGTAGGGATTTAGACAATTTGTGCAAAACCTGGATGATGAATCACGCAGGTAAGAGGCCCTGGAACCTGTTGCATTCTCCTTAAAACCTAGTAAGCAAAAACATAGCACAGTCCTTCATAATAAAGTTTACCATAGTAAAATAATGTAGAACTAACATTCATTTCAATTAATACTTTCTTTGTGCTACATTTGGTGTTTCCATATAGTTTGCACAGTAAAATAGTATGTACGCAGTATTTTATAATTAAGTTTACTATAGTAAAATAATGTAGAAATTACCAAGTGAAATCGTTTTATTATCATTTCAACAAATACTTTATATGTGCTACATTTGGTGTTTCCATATAGTTTGCACAGTAATAGAGTATGTAAGCAGTATTTTATAATTAAGTTTACTATAGTAAAATAATGTAGAAATTACCAAGTGAAATCGTTTTATAATCATTTCAACAAATACTTTCTATGTGCTACATTTGGTGTTTCCATATAGTTTGCAAAGTAATGTAGTACGTTATAATTACCTTTTGGATGTCTTTGCAACACATTTTCGTCTTCGTTTAGCATTCTGGCAGAGCTAAGGACACCTAAAAAAGTTAAATCCAATCGCATTCATTGACGGAGATCGTTTATATCGTAACGGCCTTCTGAACTCTCTGGATCGAGCTCGAAGTGGTAAGGCAGTACAGACACCATCGTTTATAGAGAAATATAACGCTTGTTTACGTTGCCTCTGAGGCTGTGACTCTCAGTCAGAATCTGTGTCAACCCACGCGTAGTCAGGGGCGTAACCTTTCAAACACACACCGAACCCAGCTGACCAATAACAGTTGAGTAGTCATCTGACCAATCCGATTACACTAGACATTTTGGGAGGCGGAGACAGGAACTAAACCGAGTGTTTTCCAGACAGTGGGAAATCGGTGAGGTATGTAAGCAATTTATAAGACTCACAATGCATTAGTTCAAGTTTTAATAACATGTATGTACTATGGGATATTACATTAAAGTGCTAACGTGCTAATTTATTAGCATAATTGGTGCTCTTTAAGATTTAACTTCACTTTAATCCATTGAATTACTAATATTTAGTTGCATAAGCATTGTTGTTAATAATCTGTGTCAAATCAAGTCAACTGACCTCTGGCACCTAGAAATGGGTATTTCAGCCCATAGAAATATCCTAGAAATGGGATTCACAGTTCCTGTCAATTTAAAGGTTTTGCTTCAGAACTGCATTTTTAACGTCACCCCACAAGTTTTCAATTGGGTAAAGATCAGAGGATTAAGTTGGACACTCCATAACCTCAATCCTTTTTGTCTGGAACCAAGATTTTGCCCTCTTGTGTGTTTGGGGTTGTTGTCTTGTTGAAACACCCATTTTAGGGGCATTTCCTCTTCCATGTTCCCTTGTATGCGATAATTAGGCCCAACACGGAGGTATGAAAAACATCCCAATACCATGATTTTTGCACCACCATATTTAGTCTTTTGTGCACCTTGAAATTACTGGGCAACTGTCCTTTAAAAAGACTGCAAATGCAATAGCAAAAAAAAAAAAAAAAAAAACATTAGTTAGCCTAGCAAAATCAGGTTAGTTTTACATTAGACCTGCAGTCTGTCCACGTGGCATTATGTTCTGAAGTATAAGATTAAAATGAGAACCGCTGTGAACATATTAAAAGTCACCTTTATACCGCTTCTGACACATAAACTAACGTTACACAAGACTATACATGTTGAAACAACAAATCAGTAAATAAAGATTAATTACCTACCTTTATACAATCACTGTTGTTAAATGATCCATAATTTTTCAGCAGATTCTTCTTGAAATACCAAAGCACATGCGATTGTTCACCAACAACAACACACCACCGCGCATGCGCGTAAGAGCGTCCAGTACGTAATGGATTTATATTCACTGCGCATGCGTGTTTGAACATCCACTACGTATTGGATTAATCAACTACGTCATCGCGCTGCAGCGAGGGGTGTCTCCACACATACGCAACCCAGGCCACGATGTAGGTTAGTAGACACGCCCCTTACTGCTGATTGGCTACAAGTCTGTTTTGGTACTCGGCCCGACTCCCTTTTCCAAAACATTTTTCAGAAATCGTGCACTCCGCCTTTACATTTTTATTTTGTCTTTCAATAAATGTATGTTTTAAATCCTCTATATTGTGTTCAAGTAATTTATTTATGTATTTGATATATATATTAAAACTCAGCGTGTGTTTTGATGATCGCTCTTAATGGGATCTCTAACAGAAGTCTTGTTTTTTTTTTTTTATTAAATAAAATTATTTTATTAGACTTTTGTGAAAATCATCAAAAATTCTGGTGCTGGCTGGCAATTTTTTTTTTTTTTAATGCTGTGGGGAAAGAGTTAAGGTAGCTTATTTTTATTAAAATATAGGGACTGCGAGAAAATAGTAAATATAAAGAGTGATGCTGGTGTGATGCAGGCGGCAGGGACAGCATGATTATTTCAACCCAGTGATATGATAACACACCTGCCCTTGCAGCCAAAACAGCAGCCCAGCCCACTGGGAGTTCTCTCAGTGCTTCAGATTAGCCAATCAGGGCCTGTCTTTACATGTTTGACGCAACTACCTCCTACAAAAAGTTAAAAGTGAAAGACAATTTAAACTGAAAGTATAGCTCGTATGCCGTTATTTCATTAACATGGTCCCCTGTCAGCACTGAAATATTTTTATAATAATTTAGAGTAAACATGTATATTTAAATATGTACCTGCCTTACTTCTTTTTAATTTCAACATTGATGATGATCGTTGATGGTGGTGAGTACAGCATCTGTTTACTTTAATGGTCTTAACTGCTTCACTTATTTATCTAAATGCAGACAACTTGTGTTATTTTATGCACGGCTACTTATAAATACAGTGTTTTACCTTTTTCCTAAAATCACGCCAACACATTTCCAACTCTTTCTATATTTTAGAAATAAATATATTTTAAAGCATTTATATATACATTGGAAAAAAAATGAACAGGCTTAAAAAAATAAAATATGTTTTAACTGCCAAAGTATACTTACATAGCCTACTTATAATATTTTTACTTATAGGCCTACTTTATTCATTTTATACAAACTTTTATATTTTGCCCCAAAAAACTATATTTTTTCTGTATGGGTTGTAAAATTAGAATTGTGTTCCTCCTGAAATACATTTTGAAATATATGTTAATATATGAAGGTTACAAACAAATATATTAAGCTTTATTTTCTACAACATGTATTTAACAGTTTTTGCCAGGGAAATGTATTTTTTTGCCGTATGGAATTTAAACACACAATCCACTTATTAGACTTATCAGATGGCATGTTGGTGGTGTGCCTCCAGCAACAGGGTTGGGAAACATTCCCACGTTTCCAAAGAGAGGTTTTGTCAGGTTATTCTTACTTGGGAGTACAATTTGTCTACCAAATACATAAACATTCAAAAGAAGCTTTCCTAAAGCATCTTTCAAATTTCATATATGAAAATCTGGACAAATTAGGACAAATTCGGGGTAGCTGCAGGTCGGAGGGTTGGGTGTGCCAACCGGTAGAGGGGCTGTGTCAAAGTTTATGTGATTGCACATCATAGAAGACAATGTAAGTATCTGTTAATTTTAACATTAGGAGAAAACTAGTGAATTTTCAGCTTTTTTGTGATATTTTTGTCTTCTGGGTTTAAAGGGACAGTAAGTGGGATTTACCTCCATCTAGTTGTGAAATTGTATTTTGCATTTGAATAAATAGTGCTCTCTAGCGCCTCGCTTTTCCAAATGCGTGTTGCAACTACGGTAGCCATTATGAACTCACTGACCTCTTTGTCCGTTTCAGCTAGTTCACGTGTTCTAAATGAACACTTACATTTTGATTGTTTTTATATAAAATCTCATTCAGAAGTGGTATTGCCTGAGCTGAATTTGTTAAGTACTTCAGGGACACTCTTATCATTATAAAAGAGATCTGCAGTAGCAATATATTTGTATGTGTGTAAACCAAGCGTGCCGCTCAAGCCCTGAAAAGTAAAGCCAAAACGTCTCGATTGCCCCCCAGTGACTGGTCACAGTCTAGGTCATAAACCCCGCATCCCCAATGTTATTCAGTGGGACTTGAGACCAACTAAACAATTCAATTATCTTTTTTCCGAAGCTGGTTTCTGTCATTTACTGTAGTTTTTATCACGCTGATGTAAATCTAAGTGATTGTTTTTAAAATAAGTTTGTTTTTAGTTTATTTAATGCTATAAAAACGGTGGTGTCACGTCATGATTGACAGCTGTGATATGCACATTCTGCCAGACTAGGGTGGGGCCTTGATTTCACGGATTTACTTCCTGCTCACTACTGCGCAGGACTGGTCCCAAAATCGCAACTGCGCAGACTCAAGAACCAAGATTTCAGCGCCGTATCGGGACACTGGCGGCTTCACCTTTCATCAATGGAAGAGAGCGAACGGGCGTTGTCCATCTTTTTTTACAGTCTATAGACGGTTTCATCGGACGCACGTGATACACGTCTGGATCCGAACCTTACTTCCGGTTTCGTTTTTTTAATGGTCTGACTAGTTGCTAAACTGATCTCTTGAACAAATGCCTCGTCGAAAATAAGAAATGTTTTGGTTTCCTATCTAATCTATGTGTTGTTTTTTTGCTTGTTATATAAATAAACTACGTTTAAAGTACTTTGTTGATATGTATTTTTAGCGGAGTTTACCGGAAGTTACGTGCGGACCGCGACAGCCGCTTGTTTATGTTGTTACTGCTGAAACCGTCTATAGTGTAAACAGGCGGTCTACATCATACAGACAGCTTAGGGGAGCTCTCGCATAGGTCTGCTTAGTAACGCTTTATATTCACAAATTAATGCAGAGAGAAGATAACAGTGATTCAAGATGCTCCGGGAGAAATTAATATATCTTGTTTAATATTCTTTGCAGGTAAGATTAAAGATGCAGTTTGTATTATTTTCGCCGCTAAATGGCGCCAGATCAAACAATAACAATGATGTTGTTTACTGACGCTCTGAAGCAGCGTGGAATTATGGGATTTGTAGTCTTTAACTCAACCACTGATGGCCATCAATCAGACGCGAACGAGAAATCACGAAAGGTAATCAAGTCTTATAAATGTTGCGTTTGATGACATCGTTTATTTCATTATGTAAGTTTATATGTGATGTTCAAAACGAAATTGTTAGTCATATTGATATTACAGTATTAGTCCAAATTCGATGGTAAACACAGCACAGAATTAAGTTTTCAACTTACAATCTACAATAATTTTTCACATAATGTATTGACAGTACAAATCTTATTGTGAAGTGTCTTAAAATGACCATTTATATTGCTGTACAATACCTTTTGATGTGCATATTGTCCGCGGGAAGACGCGCTGATTACAATCAACACACTAATGTTCTGATCAATATAATAGCATACGTTTTTTGAAGGGTTACGAATCAACACAACTCACCCATCGCGTAAAACACAAGCAGGATCAGAATCTCGGTCTAGTTAAATGTTGTCGTGAAGCTCTCTCCATCCAGATAATGCAACAACAAATTGATCCTCCCTCGTTTTGTTCCAAACTCTTCTTGGGTCGTTTGGTTGGCCCGTACGCTTACAGGAGCTGACACAACCAGCGGCAGACGGTGAGGACTTGTTGCCTCGCTGCCTCATGAGGACATGACTTCGGACTCGGAGCCCTGAAGGCCGCTCAGAGAAAGGCTTTCCGACGCACTTTAAAGGCAGCGTGTTTGAAATATAAACAGAGAGCGCCTTTGTGATAACTAATCACATATTTGAAAACTACAATACTAATTTCTCGCTAGAAATGCAATTAAAATGCTTAAAAAGTGAAAATATACGTTTATTTTCACTAAATTTGTGCTCCAGCTGCTTCCTTGGCCGCCATTTTATTTTCTTCGAGCTCGACCACTGTTGTCATGTGGTTTACGTCAGTAAAGGCGGTGACAAAGGGTCACATGGATATTAACGTCATTGACAGGAGACTGCACTGCCCCGTGTCAATGTTTTGAATGGAAATTTTCTCATGATTTACAAGTAGTTGAAAACATTACAGATATTGATAGTAATCAGCTGGACAAAATATATAACACTGGCCTAGTGGTTTTTGGACATTTTACTGCAAATATCTTACAAATTGCACCTTTAATACGAGTATATAACAAGTTAAAAGTGTTTTTGTATGGTTGTCATTAGTTTTTAACGTTTTAAGTGAGTTTTGAACAACAAAACTGTATTTTGAGTACTTGTGAATGTAACACAAACTGAAGTAACTGTCTTGAAAGTTTTAAAAACAAAGATTACTATTGTACACAGATATGAAAGGCCATTACGTTGTTAATGTATTATGCACCGATCGCCTTACGTTTTTTGCTGCTGGTCGCAGTACGTTTTTGAAGGAGCGCTGAGAGCGGAAAAGCAGCCAACGTCATTTGCATCTTTCCATTGTCCAATCGAATGAGGGAAGAGGCGGGCCTTACGTTGTGGTGAGGGAAGTTTACAGTTGCTTTGAAGAACCGGACTCCACTCGGTCAGAGATCAGAGCAAGCGCCCTCTTTTTAAAGTTTCTGCTAATATGACAGTTAACAGCAAAAGAGCGCTCACGCTTCAATATTTGATTGACAAGACAGCTGACTCGGTGGTTGCCTAGCAAAATAAAAAGCTGCGACGCACTGCTCTTTTTTTAAAGGCAGTGCGTCGCGCCTTGCGTTTCCAAGCATTTAAAGCACTTTTGGTGTGATTAGCCCCTAAGGCTCTTTTCTTATTTGTAGGTCAGTGTGTGTTGCATTACATCTCCAGCTCTCTATAAGGTGTGGTAGTTAACCCCGCTCGTACTTATAAATGACAGCTCTTCTCTGACCAGACTTTTCTCATGGTGACAAAATGATTTACGTAAGGTGCAGATGAGCAATTCATATCTGATCATGCATACAGTTTTCTTCATGGAGGCACATCTATTTGCATAGGAAAGGAAAAGACTTAATGGGAACGCAACCTAAAGAGTTTTTACTGCGACATGTGAACGACGTTTTAGATGCGACATGTGAACGGCCCTTTAAAAGTTCAAAATCAAGAATCAATCTAACCAATTTGAAACCAAGTAAATCTTTTTTTCTGCGGCCCAAATTATGTTATAGTAGACTGACGTCGTCATACTCAATTCTAGTCAGAATTTGAGTTTGATACCACTCCATTGGGCTATGATTATAAGGCGTGTCTCAACCGAAAAATGCCTCTGCACTCAATTGGATAGACCAATCAGAGCAACGGAGTGTGTGATGTATGTTGAAATGCCGTCTTTTGCAGCATGACCGAACTACTAGTTATTTAGCTACAATGACACTAACATTGTGATTACACTTAGTCTGAGTTAGCGAACGTACATCAACACCTACTATGTTTAAAACATTTCATTTATATCACAACATTAAGTATTTACTAAGTCATACAGTAAGACTATCTCTTACCATTTGTACGTTAGGTGAACTTCATCCACGACTATACCCATTACGTTGGCTTGAAAAATATCGGAACCTAGTGTCACAGGGTGACGATCGTTTAAACGGAAGCGTTTCTGTCTAGACGGAAGATCACTAACACCGGAACTTCCGGTAAACCCCGCAAGCGCAAAATCAGCGAATTCGTCGCAGGTGCGGCTGATTAACCGTAGCGGTTGGTGATTGGAGGAAACAACAGATCCGGGGAGTATAAAGAGATCATCTAAAAACGCAGTTAGGAGTCGTTTGCTGGAGTCTTTGTTGGTGTGTGTTGGTGTTGCTGTTGTGTTGTGTATACTCTTCAGGCTGGGCTGGCGTGGCTGTGTGGGACGAAGGAAAGCATACTGCTGGAATCTGAAATGAAACCGAGAGAGAAATCAACTTCAGAGTGAGTAATAAATGATCCGAAGGAAGCAAAAGCTACTGACATTACTGGTGTAAACATTGTGTTGTGTGTACACGCCAACTTGTCTGCTGCTGTGGATACGAGCCCGTGTGTGGAGGAGAGGCTGACAACGGAGCATACTGTACGGTGATTGTGAGTACAAACAAATACTTTTGGACACTGGTTGTTAACCCGTTGTGTGACAGGGTGTTTATTGAAAGCAGGACGGCCCTACCGCGGAGCAGTGTGGTGGGAGTGCCGGAAGAAAGCCAGCTCGGTTGACTATAGCTCCCATGAACGTAGACTGAGTCGTATAAACAACGCCATACCGAATTCCGGGAAGGAGGAGAAGACGGGGTTTCTCAGTGCTCACTTGTAGTGTGGTGTGGTGAGTCTATATTGTGTGGAACCTTTCACTTGAAGTGGTGCAGTGTCCTTTCTTTGCTGTGTGTGTGTGTATTGTCTGCCAGACCCCCGCCCCCATCCTCTGAACTGTGGAAAGACGGAAAGGCTGCCGGCGTCAGTCGCTGTATTATCCTAATCTATGCTGTAGGTGAGCCTGAGTGGAAACGCTTGTTGTGGCTGGATATCGACGGACTTCCTGTGGATTTGGGTTGTGTGACGGAGAGGTGGTGAAGCGTTTGACCACAAGAAACTGTGTGAGTAACATGAAGGATACACAATTGCTTGTATGTTGTGATTCATAACCTGTGCTTTGTGGAGTGAGGCGGAGTCGATCTCATCTGTCCCGTAGCCTCTTCCAAAGGGTGCCCCTGTCTAGCGTTCACTAGCTGACGAAGTGGAAAGGAGAGGGCAGCACTCGGCTCGGTGTGACAGAGTGAGTTGTGCCCCCGCAGTAGCAGCAGCCGTCGAGAGGTGTTGTTCCTCGACACCATCATCGTCATCTTGCCTCGAGGCCTTCGGCGAGTTGGGGAACAACGGTCACTGTAAGTCCACCTTTTTCTTCTTTCACTCACCCAAACGAAACGCATGCCTGTATCGATCGTCGACTAGCCACGTGTGAAAGTAAGGGAACTAGAGAAGAGGAGATTATACCTACCATACTTACTGTATGTCGTGTCCGCTGGTGAGGTGAGAGAAACCCCCAGTTGTGTACTTACCCATTCTGTGTGTCCCGGCCAGCAGCCCGTGTGAAGAGGGAAAGAAGGAGAGATTATATCTACCATACTTACTGTATGTAGTGTCCGCTGGAGAGGTGAGAGAAACCCCCAGTTGTGTGCTTAACCATTCTGTGTGTCCCAGCCAGCAGCCTGTGTGAAGAAGGAAAGAAGGAGAGATCATATCTACCATACTTACTATATGCCGTGTCCGCTGGAGAGGTGAGAGAAACCCCCAGTTGTGTACTTAACCATTCTGCGTGTCCTAGCCAGCAGCCTGTGTGGAGAAAGAGAAGAAGAGGAGACCATACTTACCATACTTACTGTATGTTGTGTCTGCTGGAGGGGTGAGAGAAACCCCCAGTTGTGTATTTGACTATTCTGTGTGTCTCAGCCAGGAGCCTGTGTGGAGGAAGAGAGAGAAGAGGAGGCCATACTTACCATACTTGTTGTATGTTGTGTTCGCTGGAGAGGTGAGGGAAACCCCCAGTTGTGTGCATAACCCCTCTGTGTGACCAACCAGCTACCTGTGAAGAGAGAGAGAGAGATACCCGTGATTAGGAGTACGTCCCAGACACCCACACGTTGTTGTCCCAGCATTCATTGTTGTATTCTGTTCTGCCTCCAGGAGGAAGAGGAGGGCGCCACGGGTTCACGAGCCAGGCGGAGAAGCCTGAGGCACACCCCTCCCTTTGTGAAATACGTGAAAGTCCCGGGCACGACCCCCTTCTCCCCCCCCTCTCTATTGGATCTGGGCCACGATCTACCTGGAGAACAGAATTGGAGCATTAGTTTTAAATATCCCCTTTCCCCTGCCCTTCTTAAAAGTCATTTTAATTAAATTAATAAAAGATTATTTTTATACTTATTCACGCTTGTGTTGTTTGGTCATTGGGTTGGCTTTGGGGACCTCCTCGAGGTGAAAGTTAAACAGGGGTGTGGCCTAGTTACATTTGTGGCCACCCCCGGCTTGTGACACTAGCATGTCCTTCCACTTGTTATTCAGCAGCCACGATTCCGGCTTCTGAAAAGATGCTGGCAACGACCTCTAATTATATCCATCTCATCGTGCACACCGAGATGCATCACCGTGATACACATTTCAGTTGCTTCTTTAACTTGGTCCTCCATAAACATGACCAAAGGAGAAACAACAATGACAATAGGGTTTACATGCCCCGACTTCATAGCGACCATAGCTAGCTGATAAATAAAAATTTTGCCGAATCCCGTAGGATGGATGGCAAAAACATCTTTCCGATCAACAAATGCCTTGATCGCGTATCTGTGTTCCTCTTTTAAAATTAATGCTCTGTCGATATCTTTTAGAACAGACTCAATGGCAGAATCAACACATCTGTATTCTCCAGCGCAGCCATTTCATTATAAACAGATTCAACACACGCGCTCTTTGGTGACGTGGTTGATTACGTTACTGTTGATCATCTGTCCATCATCGTATAAAGCCCGCACTGACAATTTGATCAATTTGACCAGCTTTGGGTCTAGCATAGTAGCTCCTCAACGGAGAAACCCCAGACCGATCTTCCCGTTCTCAAAATGTTGTGGGTGGGGCTAAGATCGGCTGGCACCCAGGCTAATGTTATAGGGTAGGCAGCTTGAATCCACAGCCTACACCACTGACGTAGGCTCCCCAGCTAACAATTTTTGGTTCCCAAAACGTTTTCCTAACGTTAGTTTTTGGTTCCCATAACGTTATTTTTTTAAGGTTTGTTTTTGGTTACCCAGGAAAGTTTTCTTTACAGAAATAGAATGTTATTTTTCGGTTAGTTTAACGTTCCCTTAACGTTAGAAAAACTTTAGAATAACGTTAGGAGAACATTAATTTGTAGGTTAGTTTAACGTTATTCTAACGGTATTCTAAAACAGACTCTAATAACAGTATTTATTATCACTATCCTGACTTCTAAGCTCGATCAGGCTTTATTCTATGAAAAATAAATTATCACATTACTGTAATTATATTGGTAACAATTTTTAATAATTAAGTAATGAACTAATCATGGTAATAATTTAAACAGACTCACATGCGCACACACACGCAAACACACACCAGAGTTGTGTTAGCCTAGACATTTTTCAAATTCTGCAATCAATAGGGAATGTGAAGGTGACGTCACGTCATGTTGCAT
This sequence comes from Paramisgurnus dabryanus, assembly GCF_030506205.2. Taxonomy (NCBI): domain Eukaryota; kingdom Metazoa; phylum Chordata; class Actinopteri; order Cypriniformes; family Cobitidae; genus Paramisgurnus; species Paramisgurnus dabryanus. The sequence continues at coordinate 8,901,951 of NC_133339.1, forward strand.
AGGTCCTTTGCCATATTTGCAGGATCGCGCCCTATCCCGCTGTATTTGAGTTTGTTGAGGTTGTGTTTGGATTTTATGTTGAGATTTTAATAAACGTTGATATGATATGTTTGGTCATAACTCGAACTGCAATAGCAGGTCACACAATCATTAAGGGAGGAAACTGGACAACGCAATACGTTTTTCAGCCTTCTATCTTGGAAAAAACAAGGGAAGCCTCTGGAGAAAAATTTGTACTTTTCAAAACATCCTTGCATCAGCGAGAGTGTGTTCGCTGTCATTCAGTAATTTGTGATTAAATAAAACATTACCACCTAAATTGTCTTGTTTTTATGCTAACACTGTCAAGCTAACTTGTAAATGTAAATTATGTATTCATACATTTGTAATCAACATAACCACATAAATTACCATAAGAAGTCAATAAGACAAGCAAAATAAAACTGGGTGTGAAACTGGGGTTATCATCATCTGTGGAATCTTTACCACCGATGGGTATGCCCTGATCTGCATACACCGGAGGAAGTCGGTGAGCTGATCATCTTGGAGCAGCTGCTTCGAGTACTTCCTTATGACAGCCGTACCTGGGTGAAGGAAGACAAACCGGACTCAGTACTGGCAGCGGCAAAGTTGGCACAGCAGTACATGAATGCCCATCGCTCTGGCCCATGCACCCAATCAGCTAAAGGTAAAGTGCGGTTTTCACATTCTGATAAGTCGCAGGAGGCCTCACCTGAATCTAAGCCTGTAACATCACAAAAACTGATCTGCTTCTCATGTCAGCAGCCTGGGCACAAAGCTGCGGTGTGCCCGGCAAGTAAATCAAAGCTGACAGGATTTTGTTATGCTCCCAGAGAGGAGAACACTGAATTAGAGACTGATTTGAGTCAAAATAACAACATGCTTTTGGACATTACAGTGAATGGACATTCATTGAAAGCAATGCTGGACACTGGTAGTGCACTTTCTTTGATTAAATCATGCCATGTTTCAAATGTTGACTATGCTAATTCCACTGATGTACAATGTGTTCATGCTTTGGGACTTAATGTTACTGATTGGCATGTTCCAGAAAACATTGCTGTGCTACAAAGGGAAGATGTGATCTGAAAATCACTATTTGCAAAAGCTGAAGGGCCATGAAAGACTAATGGGGGTGAAGATGAATATGTCATTCATGAATATGTTTTGTATGTTCACACTGATGGTGTTTTAGATTTGGTGTTACAATTGTGTTGTAGACCTCTTGTCTTACAGCTTGCACATACCATTCCATGTGCAGGACATCTGGCACAGCAAAAGACATACAACCTGCATTAGTTCAGGCTTTTACTGGCCAACCATGTACACTGATGTTCAAACATGCATTACATGTTCCATTTGTCAAAAGACCAATGCTAGTCATCAGCGGGGTAAAGCCATTGCCCATCATAACCACCACTTTCCGCAGCATTGCCATGGAAATAATGGGACCACTGGAGAAAAGCAGTGCAGGAAATAGGTACATTCTGGTCATCTGCCACCCGTTACCCTGAAGCCTTCCCACTCCGTACCATCACCACAGCAAAAAGTATACATTCTCTCACCCAGCTGTTTTCCAGGGTAGGCATCCTCGACGAGAAAGGACAGGCCCATTACATCACCACCCTGGACCTGTGTAAGGGCCATTGGCAGGTGCCCTTTGAGCCAAGTTCCAGACCGATGACTGCCTTTCGAACACCTACTGGACTGTAACATTTCACAGTCCTCCCCTTTGGCCTACATGGGGCACCAGCCACCTTCCAGCGTCTAATGGACCGAGTTCTCCAGGGCTGTGAAGCATGGGCGGCTTCCTACTTGGATGATGTGGTCATCTACAGCCACAGCTGGACAGAGCACCTGGACCACCTAAAACAGACCCTGGAGAAAATCCACGCAGCGGGCCTATCCTTAAACGTCACCAAGTGCAAGTGAGTAAGGCAGGAAACCAACTATCTAGGTTACCAACTGGGCAATGGTGAACTGCAACCGCAGGTAGGAAAGGTAGAAGCGAAACAGCGTAGTCCTAGGCCTTGGACGAAGAAGGAGGTTTGATCCTTTCTCAGGCTTGTGGGCTGGTACCACAGATTCATTCCAGACTTTGCTACTCTGACGGCACCATTAATAGATTTACTTACAAAAGCAGTAAAGAACCCGGTGGAGTGGACTGAGGCCTGCGATGGGGCATTCAATGCCTTAAAGGAGAAGATGTGCTCTGAGCCAGTGTTGCAGAGCCGTAATTTTAATCAACGATTTCTAGTGCAGGTGGATGCATCTGACAAAGGAATTGGTGCGGTACTGGCCGAAGGGACTACTGGAGCAGAGAAGCCTGTGGTTTACCTGAGCAGGAAGCTGCTGCCTAGAGAAACCTGGTACCTGGTAAAGTGGGCCCTGGAAAGCCTACACTACTACCTCCTGGGCCGGGAGTTCGACCTGAAGACAGACCATCGGGCACTCACCTGGATTCACACCATGAAAGACCACAATGCACAGATTACCTGATGGTACCTAGCTAGGAGAAACCTTGTGGCCGACTACCTGTCCAGGTTTCCGGACAGTTTGCGGCCTGAAGAGGGATAAAATGATGTGAAGTAAGTTTAATTTAATTTAAGTAGTGAGATTCCTCATCTCCTTCACCACTGCAAGCGACAGCACTGGCACACATACACACACACACATACATACCCTTACTTACTCGTAGATGCCACGCTTGGAGTTGCGTGTGCACACGCATTCCCGGTAGCCTTAGGTTATACTCATCCACCATTCACACTTCCCTTCTGTCATTCATACTAAATAAATCGCACACACTCATTGTCTTGTTGTCTTGCTTTATTGTGAATTATTGTATTGTTTGTCAGAGATGGGACCAAGTCACACATGTGCAAATCTCAATTAAGTCCCAAGTTTTTTTTTCTTGCAAGTCAAGTTAAGTCACCTTATTAATGTAATTTTACCTGCAGAATCTGATCTTAATAAAGTGAAAAAACAAGGTATACAGTAAGTAACTATCAGTAAATTACAATAATTTGGATTTGCATTGTAAATACTCATGTTCAGTAAAATGCATCATGGAATCAAACAAAATTGTAACTTCATACATTGATTATTTTTCACTTTTGCCAACAGTGTTTGAAATGTTTGAAATGTTCAACATAGAGTCCATAAAACAAATAACAGCTTAACATCCAGCAGAATGGCTCTTCAAGTGACAGACGAAATTGGAGGTTGTTGTCTGGGTCAACTTTATTTTTTAAAATAATTTATATATTGTTAACTTTCGTAAGGGAAAATTCATAATGAATATATTTAAAATCATATATAAAATCTATGATTATTTGTACAGGCTTTTAAATATGTGTATTGTCGTTGAGACACATGTTGTCAGGTGTAGGGAAGACAGAACCCAAGTGCAGACAGCTCTCAACCAAAAGACTATTGTTATTATATAACAAAAACACCCTTGAGGGGGTAAAACAAAGACAATAATCCAAATGAATAACATGACACTAAACAGGGCAGGATGAGACAAAACATGAACACACAACATCATCACAGATGAACAATGATCCAGTACGAGACAGCAGACACAAGGGCATTAAATGGGGGAGAACTAAACGAGGACACAGGTGAAGGGCGTTAACTAATAATGAATAATTAACAAGTAAACGAGGGGGCAGGATCAAGACTTAAGACAGGAGAGCACGAGGCACACAAAACACAAACACAGACCACGTGACTCTCCACACAAAACAAGACAATAGTGAGGCCTGCCATGACCCTGTCACATGAAACACATAAAAAGACATATAGGGTTGACAGGATCATGACACATGTAATATTGGACTTGAATGGGGTAAATAGGTTTATATTAAACAATTAATTATATCTGTTTTGTAATCACGCACTTCTAAGCCGATCATAAAACGTTAATTTAGCCAGATTTTCAATAATTATGTGTAATGCTTTTTAGTATACCACACTAATAATCATTTATTTGCATTGGACAATTAGGATCTGTTGTGACAGAAGCGGATAATAGAAATGTTACATTAGTGCCAGTAACATGTTCTTATATGTCCTGTATCATCTAATATAACCAAATATCTAAATTTCCCTTTTGGCTTAAAAATTATAGCTCAGGAAAGCAGCTGCAAAAGGCCCATTATAAAGAAAAAAAGGTGATTTAGAAAAAGACCAACTATAGATCAAATGTAGAGAGGGGGCTAAGGATCTGAAGTGCATGTTTAAGAAATAAATATGATACTAATATGAAAAATATATTTATAAATGTATTTAACTGTGTACATGATTCTAACTGATAATAGGAAATTATGTGGGTCAGTGTTAAATCATGCCTGTGCTTCACCTGTGTCATTCTGTGGGTCAGTGTTAAATCATGCCTGTGCTTCATGGGTGTCATTCTGTGGGTCCGTGTTAAAATCATGCCTGTGCTTCACCTGTGTCCTTCTGTGGGTCAGTGTTAAATCATGCCTGTGCTTCGCCTGTGTCATTCTGTGGGTCAGTGTTAAATCATGCATGTGCTTCGCCTGTGTCATTCTGTGGGTCCGTGTTTAATCATGCCTGTGCTTCGCCTGTGTCATTCTGTGGGTCAGTGTTAAATCATGCATGTGCTTCGCCTGTGTCATTCTGTGGGTCCGTGTTAAATCATGCCTGTGCTTCGCCTGTGTCATTCTGTGGGTCGGTGTTTAATCATGCCTGTGCTTCGCCTGTGTCATTCTGTGGGTCGGTGTTAAATCATGCCTGTGCTTCGCCTGTGTCATTCTGTGGGTCAGTGTTAAATCATGCATGTGCTTCGCCTGTGTCCTTCTGTGGGTCAGTGTTAAATCATGCCTGTGCTTCGCCTGTGTCATTCTGTGGGTCAGTGTTAAATCATGCATGTGCTTCGCCTGTGTCATTCTGTGGGTCCGTGTTAAATCATGCCTGTGCTTCGCCTGTGTCATTCTGTGGGTCGGTGTTTAATCATGCCTGTGCTTCGCCTGTGTCATTCTGTGGGTCGGTGTTAAATCATGCCTGTGCTTCACCTGTGTAATTCTGTGGGTCGGTGTTAAATCATGCCTGTGCTTCACCTGTGTCATCCTCCGGAGCCTCATTTTATTAACTAAAATGAACTTACCCTGCATCATAACCTGCTCCGGAGCCCACAAACGTAAAAAATAAATGAAGTCAAATTTGTACAACAACCTGGTGTATTTTAATCTTTGTTTGTTTCAAAATTTTTACTCATTCTTTTATAAATATGACATGTTTTAGGGTTTACACTGACGGGTTCCTCAGGTCCTCTGGTTGTTCCTTTGGGAGGTTCAGTGGTTCTTCCCTGTTCTGTTGAGACACCCTTACCACTGGAGGATCTGGAAATAGATTGGAAAAGATCTGATAAAGAGACTCTGATTCATCTGTATCAAGATGGAGATATTAGACCAGAGGCTCAACATCAGGATTATCATGATAGAGCTCATTTCTTCCCTGAAGACATTAAACATGGAAACTTCTCACTCCTGTTGAACAATCTGACAGCTGAAGATGAGGGACAATACACGTGTAAAGTTTACTCTGGAAAAGAGGCTGAGGAAACTGTGGTTGAAGTTCAAAGTGGTGGTGAGGAACACACTTTTAGTGCAAATATCATTTGAAATGCTCTGTATATCCAATTGTTGGTACAGTAGTGAAATTTTAAACGTTTTAATTCTTAGAACGTTTGACCGTGTCAGGATCAAACCACTCAATATCTGCATATGAGGGTGAAGACGTCACTCTGAACTGCTCTGTGAACTCTCACATCAAACCCAAAGAGGTTGAAGAGGTTTCGTGGAAGAAAAGAGATAAAGATGAAGAAATCCTGGTTCTTCTGTACCAAGACAACAAGACTTTACCAGAGGCATCAGATGATCGATACAGAGACAGAGTTGAGTTCTTCACTGATGAAATCCACAGAGGAAACTTCTCTCTCAGACTGAAGAGAGTCAGAACTGAAGATAAAGGACTTTACATCTGTCGAGTGTTTACTGAACGACTTTCAGCAAACACAACTGTTATACTGGAACAACTTGGTTAGTAACAGAAACATTTGTAAAAATCACTGATTTGCTAAAAGAACATTTGGAAATGGCATGTAATTTGTTTTCACTGATGCCTCACAGGTTTCTCTGGTTTACACATATTTGTGTTGCTTCTCTGTATTGCTGCAAGTGGATCTGCTGTTATAATTAGCTGTCTCATCTACTGGAAAGGTACGTTTGGAATGGGAATATTCTTAAAGGGATAGTTCACCCAAAAATGAAAATTCTGTCATAATTTACTTATTCTCATGTTGTTACAAACCTGCATAAATTACTTTGTTCTGATGAACACAAAGGAAGATATTTTGAGAAATGTTTGTAACCAAACCATTCGTGGACCCCATTTACTTCCATAGTATTCTTTTTTCCTCAACATTCAAACACAAGGACTCTTAAATAAGGACAAAATAATTACATACACCTGAAAAGAGTCACAAGTAAGGGATCAGGGAAAAAGTGATGAGACCTGGGAAATGCGTGGTCAGAATAAACCAATACTAAAACCAAGCATCTCCCACATAGAACATTGTACTGTCAGAACCCTGCCATACTGACTAGATCTAAATACAAGGATCTGTAAGGTTTTGTTATGTGTTCTGGTTGTGTTTTGTGTTTTGTACTTTTATTTTGATATAAAAGTAGCCTCGTTTGCTAAAATCATGTGACTTGTGCCAGTTTGAAACAAGCTCCGAAACCACTGATTCGAAACAAAAGATTCGTAAATGTTTCGAAGCCTCATGAAGCAGTGCTTCGAAAATGACCATCACTACCTGCACCTGAGCCACTACACAAAATGGCTGTCACACTTGAACCGACTGCTACGGAGGTATGTCTTATGAACATTGCACTTCCTGCATTTGCAATGGCCCTGTGGTGTGTGTGGTCTGCATTCTGCTCTTTTGTTTCCTGTGTTCCTCAAGACCCTGAATCCCCTGGCTTACCCGAACCGCCTGATTCGCCGCGTTCACCCGAGTCGCCTGATTCGCCGGGTTCACCCGAGTCGCCGGGTTCGCCTGGTTCACCCGAGTCGCCGGGTTCGCCGGGTTCACCCGAGTCACCTGGTTCGCCTGATTCACCCGAGTCACCCGAGTCACCGTCAAGACTATCGCCACCCTGGTCAGCGGTAGCTTCCCCAAGTTTTTTTTTGAGGGGGGGTAGTACCGGGACACAGGAAGGAGGCAGAGGACACCGAGGAGGAAGCCGAGGTGTGCCCAGATCTATGCCTGCCTCACAACCCTGGTACACTTCTGCCCCATGATCCAATTCCACGTCTGCCCCACGATCCAGTTCCACGTCTGCCCCACGACCCAGGTCCACGCCTGCCCCATGACCCAGGTCCACGCCTGCCCCACGACCCAGGTCCACGCCTGCCCCACGACCCAGGTCCACGCCTGCCCCACGACCCAGGGCCACGCCTGCCCCACGACCCAGGGCCACGCCTGCCCCTTGACCCTGGACCACCTCTGGACTGCACCGCCCACCCACCTTTGGACTTTGTATTATTTATGTGTTGGGCTCCAGGAGTCGCCCTTAAGAGGGGGGTTCTGTAAGGTTTTGTTATGTGTTCTGGTTTTGTTTGTACTTTTATTTTAATATCCTGTTCTATTCTGGCTTTTATTTTGATATTCATCTTGCCATGTCTCACTTCCCACTTCCTGTCTGTTTTGTATTTAACCACTTCCTGTAAACCAGTCCATTGCTGATTATTACTTTGTATGCCCAGCCTGTTATCGGTTATCTGTTACCTGTTTACCTGTGCCCTGTTTTGTATCTGTCTGTTTTTGACCTGTGCCTGTTATTTGGATTTTGCCTGTTTTGCCGCCTGCCCAGACCTTTTTGCATGTTATTTGATTATGTTTTGTGGATTGCCCTTATCGGATATGTTTGCTGGCCCTTTTTGGGATTTACACTAATAAAACCTCATTTGCACATGGATTCATCTCTCCTTTGCTTTCTTCAAGCAACCCACGTTACAGAATCTGGCAGGATCCTGACAGAATCCTTACAATATGTAAACATCTGATAAAATAGCATTTTCAGGGCAGTACAATTTTTTTTATTTTATTTAGAGCTTCTGCATGGCATATGTGAACATACAGTACTACCTCATCTCTATTTCCTACGTAAATTAATGACTACATACATAAATATGAAATCTTTTTTGTGTACATTAGCAGTCAATACTGCTTTTGTTTATTATGGTCCAATTACAATCTTAAAGATTTCACATTAGTATTACTTATTATTTTATTCTATTAGGAAATACATTTAAATAACCCATTTACATTCTAAACTATATTCAAAAATTACCATGCTTTTATTGTTTCAGATTTTTCTGTATTTTCTTTCTATTCCCTGTAAAGCTGCTTTGTAACAATTGACAATTGAGAAAAGCACTAACATAAATACATTTAAATTGATTACTTAAACTACTAGTCCATTTTTAGACACAAGAAAATAAAACTTCAATCACAATAAATGTTTCCACATTTAACACAGTTTTTTGTATCTTTTGTTTAGACACCAGCAGATGTGTACCGGCTCTTAAGGTTTCTCTTGTCATTTGTCCAAACATTTGTATGTTCATTGCTTTCATCATCTGGGGTGTTACTGAGGGTGAGTATTGTTCTTTATTGGTTTAAGTTATATTTGTCAGCCTATAAATCACAAATCTAAAATAGAAAATATATATTTTTGTTTTTCACCTGCTGTTAGAACATTTTGCATAGGAAATACGTAAAAGTAAAAGTTGGAATGATAAGATCACGAGTCATTTGGGCAGCTTGGTTTCAATAAAGTTTGTTCTTGATCTATGTGTCTTTTGATGACATTCATAGTTTTAAATCCTTTTAACAAAATAAGGGCACCATTTTAACTAAGCGCATTGTCTAAAGCGCACGGTATAAATGGGAGTCTCCAATACCACTTTTGCTAATTTAATGATAGGAAAATATTTTGTGCGCCCCGCACACGGTCGAAAACCTTTTTCTTTCAGTCATGGAAGTAAAAATAGCAAGCTTTTAATTGCTGTAAATGTATTGATATCATACATAATCATTGTAATCTCATAAAATTATTTGCAAATATGCAAGAAAAGGTTTGTACTCTAAAAATATGAACAAGAGATAAATAATTTACAAACGTGCGGAGAGCAGAAGCGTTTCAGAACTTGGACAGCGCCATGAGTTTCATTAAGCATTACTTAAAAAAAAAATTCTCATCTCATCATATCCACAGGTACAGAGTCATCATTTACAATAAATCAATGGGAAAGCATTTAAAAAACATTTAAAAACAGATGCATTTGTTTAAAGAAAAGCATTTATTTACCTACCAGGCTACAGGTGAAGCAGCTCTTTGTGACTTCTAACGTCTCGTACTCGGTCTTCATTTATGTCCAAGAGACTCAATAATAATCTTTTACATTTAAATCCTTTAATTTTTCATATTTAAAAGCGTTTTTGTGCTGCTGCGCATTCATGTATGTGATAAGCAAACCCGCGTTGTTGCCCCGTTTATAGGCGCATATTTCTAACGCGCTCTTTAAATAACAAAAAAACATATTGTGCCATTGACTTTAGACTTTAGAGCAGGTTTTTGTTGGTCAATGGCGTAGTCTATTTTAGTTGCCTCAAAATAGCAACACGCCAACAATGCGCCTGAACACACCTCGTTTTCAGATCAGAACACCCATAAGCGCAAAATTGGACGCAAATGCATTTTCTATTTAAACAAGGTGGCGCTAAACATGAAAATTATCATTGTGTCGGGTTGAAAAAGACACTTGCGTCGTGCATTGCGCTGCATTGCGCCAGGTGTATGATAGAGCCCAAAGTTTTTTAAAATTTTATACCAACATGTCTATTTGTCTTTTATAGGATCTTTTAAAGAGAGTGTCACATGCTGTGCTCTTTATATTCTGAGACCTGTAACATTGTTTTGGGCTGTCCCCGATTTAGATGATCTTCAAGGTATGTTTTAGTGTGGAAGGGGTTTAAGTAAATCAGCAAATGCTTGGTGCACATTCATCTATAGGTATATTTGTGGTAAAAGATTTTATGATACAGTACAAGTTAAATCATGCAGCTATTTGTGTTATAGTGATGTTGAGCATTCATTTTTTCCATTCTTTAATTGATGTGTTCAATCCTTCTTATTTACAGACCGCACTAAACCATGGATTACATTTTCAACTATATCAAGTGAATTTGCTGCATTAACAGTCATAGTTTACTCAGGTGGGCAAATCCAAATGTTACACATTTCTAATGAATGTTATTATTGTGGCAGTGTATTTTTTAATAGTAAAACAGACATTTTGGATGTGTGAATTTTAAAGTAATATTCTTAATATTCTTCAAAAGTGTCATATATAACATCAGATTTTTTTATGTACATACCACTGTCTGGCATTTTTATGTTCTTTTTGTCTCGAAAAATCAGCTCTGTGGTTATGTTACTGGTCCAATTAATTATTTTTTGCAGACAGTCCATTTAAAAAAAAAAATAAGATATGTAATTGTATTGCACAGTAAAGCCTGTAATGCTTGTCTACTTTGTATCTACTCCTCTTACAGTTCTCTTTACATATGCCTGGAAACGGACTGAAAATTTTATACAAAAGGGTGCTTCAGTTTTACTAGGAATATGTTTTGGATTACTGCTACTGTTGTGTCTGTGCATTTTCGCTGGAGGTAAGAGTCTCTGTATCATAGTTCCCATGCATTATTATAGCTTTGTTGTGCATAGCTGCTGTGTAATGAAATTATCATACAATTATCATAAAATGCCTACTTATTGACCTAAAACATATTAAAGCACTGTACGTTTTCAACAAAGTTTAATGTTTAATATAATGAAAAAAGAATGTAAAAAGAACAGAGTTACAAGTGAAATAAGTACGTACACTCTAAAAAAATTCTGTTTTGTTATCAACCCATATTTGGATGAAATATGAACAAACCCATAGTTATTCAACTATGGGTTGAAACAACCCAGAATTTAAATGGTGTCTGTAAGCACCGGGGTCTGAGAGTAACGCAATTTCGATTCTCTGCGTGTATGTACTGTATATGTGGAAGAATTGACAATAAAGCATACTTGAACTTGATATACAGTGTGAAATAATGTTTAGAATGTTATGGTGAGTTGTCACATTTTTTAAAAACATAATGGCCCAGTTTCACAGACAATGTATAGATTAATCCAGGCCTTAGTAATATTAGGAAGTTCTCTTGGAGTATTGTTTAATATAACTTTTCTGTGTGTTTGGTTTTTAAACAGGATTTTGTGGAATTAAACAAACAAAGAACATATTTATTATGTTTTTGCTCCTCACACAATTTTTATTTTTGCTGATTTTATTTAATGTTCCGAGTCCAGGTAAGTGACACTCTGATTGTGTAATGCTATCATTTCATATCTTTTGATATTTTAATATTCCTCTTTTCATTAACATTGCTGTTAACCTTATGGTAGCCTCTTTGATGAGCTAAGTAAGCTTTTTGTTTGCTGTTTTACAGATTTGATGGATTTGACCTGTGTTGTGTTTGTGGCAGTTTTGCTTATCCTGGTGGTCTATGAAGACAAAGGGCATGGTACAGTCTCTATCATATCACATTTAGGGTCCATGACATTTCTTTCACCTCACAACTTTACCAATAAGAGACGGACGTAGTTTCAAAATAGACACTATAAATAAGGGGTGATAAACCGGCTATTCTTGTTGGTTTGATTGTGTTTATTACTATCAATATCTCTAATGTTTTCAACTTGTAAATGATGAGAAAATTGCCATTCTAAACAAAGACATGGAGGAGTGCAGTTGCCTGTCAATGACGTTAATATCCACGTTCCCCTTTGTTACCGCCTTTACTGACGTAAAAACACATGACAACAGTGTCGTGGACAAATGTGAAAGTATGCATTAGTGTCTGTCGGGCTACGCAGTTATTTATGGACTATGATTACTCTTCACCCTCTGCCGCTGGTTGTTTTTTATCAAGATTATAAGTAACTGTTTTTGTGCCTTTAGATCAATCATTAGCAGCATTGAAATCAGTTGAGAAATGTAAACTTAATTGTGCTTTTTATCCAGATAAAGCAGCTCCCTCGTTCACTTTTATGTTTAGGGCAGTGTTGCCCTCCACAATATGATGAGCATGTTGAGGTACACTCTTAAATATAAAGGTGCTTAAAATGTTCTTTACAGCGATGCCATAGAACCATTTTTGGTCCCTTAAAGTGAAGTGAAAGTGACAAGCTTTTCAAGTATGTATTTTCAAGTATGCATTTAACGCATTTAACACACCTAAAGCAGTGGGCAGGGAGCAACTGGGGATAAGGTGCCTTATTCAACTCTTTACCATTCTTGCCATCATAAAAAAACAATGTTTTTTTATGGTAAAAGTGGAGCAAACAAAAGGATTTTCTTAATGAGTAATGGGTGCGTTTTAGGTGTAACGTGCAATAAACCAATGAGAGTCTCCTCTCCCAACTTTAAAAGCCATTTGCGTTCGTGCCATGACGGTTTCCCTATTTACATGATGGAATCTGTAAGCTGAAACACTAAGTGAGGAAGAAGACCATCAGTTTAAAATTTATATTAAAATAATTTGTTTTGTTTTTTATTTACAAAAATGTTTTTTAATAAAAGCTTTGGTTTTCCTTTTTGGTTCTTATTTTTTTTCAGTCATGGGGAAATAAGTAAAAAAGGTTTTAATTGCTAAAAAGTATTGATACATGATAGGTGTAATTAAGAATAATTTACAAATATGTAAAAAAAGGTTTGCACTTTAAAAATACTTTATTTGTAACAAATCGTAGATAAAGAATTTGCATGTTTCAAAAGCCGAAATATTTTAGTAGGAAATGTTACTTTGTACTTATGTTTTAGTCAGAAATTATTTTCTCAAGATTAATATGAATTTTCAGATTGTCAGACTAAAATGTGATGTGATGTATTTGTTTTCACAGGGCTTGTCCCAATGTACATTCACTTAAAAATGGAAATGTCGGTTTCCAAGATTTCAAAGTTGTCTGATACATAATTTGTGCTTTTTGCATTTCTCTGCTTTTGTGTCATTTGGTATTTGATTATTTTATTTGTTTGGTTTGTGTTATAGTCCATCTGCACAATAGATTTGTGCTCATATTTGGAGCGGTTGGTATCATTTTGTTGAACACTGCTACACTGGCAGCAGAACTGTTTCTAAAAAAACGTAAGTGAACGCAATCTTTGAACATCATTCAGTGACATTTTTCATATAGTCTGCTGAGCAAGCAAAAATATAAATACAACATTGAATTATTGAAATCCTACACATTGTCTTGTTCTGTTGTTTTAAGAAATATTTTAAAGAAGTACTTACCTAAAATTAATTTTATATCCTTTATTGTTGTGTAATTGTCACATTCATGTTTTTAGGAAATGGTGAGCGTGCATTGGGAGATCTCAGAGTCATTGTCTTTCCATCAGAATGTGCTTTTATCTTATGCTGGCTGTTGTTTTCAACATATGCTTGGTGTAAGTATCTCTTTTAAAGATTTGATTTGTTATTCCATTTAAGATGTTTGTTATGACATTTCTTACAATTTCTTATTTTAGGTTTCTCAGCATTTTATTTTATTGAGGAAACATAGTTGACTGTACTGTATACAGGACCACAAGCTTGTCACACTGATAACTGCAAAAATTGTGCAAAATTAGAACTTTTTTTACTTTTTACTTGAGTACATTTTTCTGTAGTTGTATTTTAGCAGAGTTTTACTTTGGAAAGCTTACTGCATCGGAGGAACTGTAACTGCTTCGGCTCCATAATTTAAGAAATATTCCTAGAAGTGTGGTATTTTGCATAGTTATAAAGAGCACAATCTAAAACGCTTAATGTGCTGAATGCTTAATTGTGTAGCTAACAATAACAAAGGCGTTTGGTAGCACAGGGAGCCACAAACATGAAGTGTGTTTTACAGCTTAAATTCATCGTTGTATCCAATACCAAAACAATTTTGTGCTGGCATCTGGTCAGGGTAGGTCAAATAATAATAAACGCGATGAACTAGGTACTAAACAGATTATAGAAAGTGACTGGTCTGACTAATGTCAGAAACAGTTACAGTGTACTGTAATATTTCATAAAGAATTCACAACAAATATGGAACAATGATTGCACGACTAACGATTCGTCAGCAATTAAAATGATCTGTTGCACCCCATATGACACCACAGACTACATGCATTACCAGTACAGTAAAATCACTGGTGAGGCTAACATCACTTTGTAAAACTGCAAAAGTGATTCATTAACAAAAACAACCTATTCTTTATTATAAATCAAGATCAGATACAAAAAGTAAACTTTACTTACTGGTTAATGTAATTTTGCAGAGAATGTCCCACTCTGTGTTCTAAATGCACAGACTGCACAAAAGTCTTCTTGATTCAATTAAGGAGCGTTATGATTGGTGAATTTAAAGCTCAATGAGATTGGCTAAAAGTCATCCAAAAATATTTATGAATCACAACATGGCAAGAAGGTCTCAAAAATCACACACAAATTCAAAGCAATCCACACACGTGACGACTTTGAAATGCAGATCAAATTATCCATAAATAAATGTAACAATATTTATAAATGTGTGATGATAATTAATATAATATATACATATTTGTGCATTGTACATGTCAAATGTATCTGTGTGAGCATTTGGGGAAATACATGTGCATTCGCTTGTGTGTTTATGAACTGCATTTTCAATTTACGAATCTGATTTTGTGAATGTGAATTGGGCATTTATGAATTATGTTTTGAAAATGTATTATATTTGAGACCAGTCTGGCCTCGTAACTGTCCACCACTGCGTATATAAAGTCTGACATGAGCAATTACAACACAAAGCTAATTGAGAAAGATTATGTAGTGTAATATTTAGCACATATTCAGACATTACACAGTCTGGTTTTATTGGTATGATTCCTTTCTTGTTGGTTGATCAACGTTAAAAATGTAATTTTCTTACTCTCTCTGATCTTATTACATAGGTCGTGGAACTGAGTAAGTTCAATTATCTATACCTCTAATGCTTTTAATATACTATTGTTCTAATATCTGTATTATTTGATAAAAGTCTGTACATCAGTATAAAGAATTGTAATTATTTTGCATAATTTAGATCTGTTCGCAATACAAGGACGCAAGGACAACAATTATCAAGGGTATTGTATTTATTTTTCAAGATGAATCACATGATCAGTAAAATTATTTTTTGAGGATCTTAATGTTAATTGTATTGATGTCATATAACATTTTTTCCAATCACAGAACACACAGACGAGTCATGAACTGAACTAATTGTCAGCACCTGCTCCCTAGAGTTGTAGACATGGTAATAAGAACAGACTCAGGTTTATGTAAGCTGTGCCAGGTTTGGAGTGCTATGACTGCAGATGGATGAATCTCTCCTGATGCTCCTATTTTGGCCTTCTAAGTCTTTAATGTTTTGTATTTCTCGCATGCCTTTCTCACCAAACTTTTGTGCTGGGTAAATTATATACAATACATTTTAGGTCTGCTCTATAAAATAGACTTATTGAATAATGCCACTGTATGTAAATTAAAGGTTATGCCTTTTTATATTATTATTTTTACAGTACTACAACACTCTAAAAATGTCTGGGTTATTTCTAACCCATAATGGGTCAATATTGGACAGAACACACCGCTGGTTTAAAATTGACCCAATGCTGGGTTGTTTTAACCCAACTGCTGGGTTATTATACCCCATGGTTGCATAACAACCCAACATTGAGGCATTTTTAACCCAGCATGTGTTCTGTGCAATATTTACCCATTATGGGTCAGAAATAACTGCTATTTAGAAAATGATTTTTTTTATTGTATTGTGGATTTAACTACTGTGTTTATCAGAGATAAAGTACACTCTAAAATGCTTGGTAAATATTGAACAGAACCAATGACTGGGTTAACCAATGATAAAATTCCCTGTTTTAGCCCATTATTGGGATACAAAAAATGCCTGTTCATTTAACACCCATACTGGAAATAAATAGCTAAATGCTTATGCTGGTTTTAGCTGGTCTGCCAGGTTTGAGCTGGTGTAGCAAGCTGATCTATGCGTTTTGGTAACTCTTTAAGCTGGTCAAGCTGAACTTAGCTGTCACTCAGCTGACCCACCACCTTTGCCAGGCTGGGAGGACAAGCTTAAACCTGCTATCACCACCTTAAACCAGCATATGCTTTACTGTACAGCTAGAATGTTAATTTTTTGACCAATATAAACCCCTTTATTTTTTATTATATTTCCTTACGGATGAGCTAATAAAATATATAAAATCTGCATTTTGTGTCCATGTATTTACTCGTGGCAAGTAGATTGTAAAAAAAGGGGTTAGTGCACTGCTAGCCAGTTGTAATTGCAATTAAATCCTTCCAAGGTAATACAATACCTATCTGCTTCACTTCATTGTCCTCACAGGAATTCTGCTATAATAACAGTTAAAGGGGCCGAATGCACCAGCCAAACGCAAAAAAGTTGTGTGTAAGCCTACGTCGGGCTTTGCGAAAAATATTAACTGTTGCACCATCTAAAACTACGAACAGGCACAGCTACGCTCTGCATAGACGATGTGCGTCCCTACGCATGCGTTTAACCAGAGGGGCAACCTTCCTATCTCTCTGATAAATCCAATACTGAAGTGACCTAAACTGCAATTCAATCGTGTTTTTGGTCTATATAGCTACTTTTGCCCTTCATGACAACTGTGAGGGAATACATTTTTTTGGAACCCATCCGTTTTAATTACATTGAGCCTTAAAGTTCTGCATAATTAAGGGCGTGGCCACTTGAGTGACGGTTGAACAGCCACTGCTGTCACTAGAGTCCAACTAGGCAGGCATGGCTTCAGCAACCAGCCACCTCAGCTTCACCCACGTCCCGCCTTTTTACCCATTTTTAGTTATCTCTGAGTGACTCCCAGCCAACATGGCGACGGCAGGAACTGCCTTGTAACATTTGGCTTCAAAAAAGCTCTTCACAAACCTATAAGTGATGTCATGGACACTAAGTCCATATTTTTTACAGTCTATGGTTTAACCGCAGTAATTTTAAGACGCCATTTACGTTGCTATGGTTATAAACTTACATTTACTGCTGCCATGACAATAGAGTTTTTACTTTTGCCAGTGCGCACTCCCGATTTTAACACAATTTGTTATCTGTGGATAAATGAACATGTCCTTAGCTACGTCAATTGTTTTTACCATTGAAAATGCTACAGAAATTGCTAAATTGAAAGACAAGAAATCCTGATTAGGGCAGCAGGGTCACAAAAAATAGGATGAAAGTAAAAAATATATACAAACATTTATGGTAGTTATTAAGATTGCTGTGGTTTGGAATTGGTAAAAGGTGTTCAGAAAAAAATGATCAAAATATCTAGGTACCTAATAATTCTGCAAACACTGTAATTGCACTCGTGGATCTGCTACATTGTAACATTTACCAGGTCTAAGTGTTATCATAAGGTGGTTAGTTTACACATTGTTAACACTGGCTAAGACAATTTTAAAACCTGCAAAGCCTTTTACAGTGCTCGCATTATATTATTTTAATGTCACGTGTCAGCTCTTTTCTGCTTAATCATGTTATGGCTTTGAGTTGATATCCATAGTCAACTCAGTATTTGTGATCCTAGTTGGCCAGTCTCCAGGCCGGTAAAATAATCTAAGTAGTTTTAGCTAGGCTAGATCCTCCTAAACTGACACCACATTGCACAGGAAAAGGATGTTAAAAGAAATGCTTAGTTTCACAAGTTACTGAGAAGGCATTTTAGTAGCACAGCTATAATAACTCATGGAAACAAATGATACAGAGTCTTACCTCCAGGGCACATGCATAGACAGAATAGTTGCATAAATGCAAAGGATCCTCCAAAGATAACAGGTATAACTTCTTATATAATGTGCTATCTGTTTCCAGGCCTGTGTAAAGATAACTGGCAGATGCAAAGTAAAAAAACATTACATAATTTACTGTGCTATAAAAATTCAGTGAGGCAAATGTGCAATTTCTGCAAAAATGTTTTTCACTGAAAGCTGCAATCAGTAACTTTTTAAGTTGAAAATAAACAAAAATCTGTTTTAAGCAAGACAAAAAAGGGTGTCTCTTTGCATTATGATAAGCATTCTGACATGCCTTTCTACCAAGTATGTCGACCAAGAACCCTCATGGAAGGAGATCAACGATGTCCTTAAAAGGGCAAGGGCTGGATCAGCACCGGGACCCATTGGGATCTCATACAAGCAATGTGAGTGGCTGAGGAGGAGACTCTGGAAGCTGTTGAAGGCGATGTGGAGGAGGAATCATCTTTCAGATGAGTGACTCATTGCAGAGGGGTGTTTTATCCCCAAAGAGGAAATCTCATCGAGCATAAAGCAGTTCCGTACCATCTTCTTTTTGAAAATGGAGCAAGGCAAGCAAGGCTGTGGCAGATACAGAGACAAGGCTATGCCACAAAGACATTGTGGGGACGGTCAACAAAGGCAGGCTGGGCCTTGGAGTTATAACCAGAGCTATGTGGAGGGATGCTAATGCCAAAGATCGATGCAGCCTAGTCCAGGAAGAGCTCTGTATGGTGGAGAAGGAGGATAGGCAAGCGAGAGCAACAGCAATAAAAAGCCAGGGGAGGTGGACATAGTGGGGGCGGTGTTCAAGGAAGATCATTGGTGTGGAGACATGTGTGAGGCATGGAGGAGAAGAGGATAAAATTCCTCCTGTGCTCCACATATGATGTTCTACCAACACCAGTGAACCTCCATCATTGGGGGTTGGCTGAAAGCCAAGACTGCATTTTGTGTGGGAAACTGGCAAGCCTTAAACATGTGATGTCATCGTGTCAGGCTAGCAGCTGAGAATATTAGGCTGCAGCATATACACTGTTTTTGCCTAAGTGTCCTCAGCTTAATTAATGGTTTTGGGTGCCGGCCGTGGCATTAAGCCCCCATCCCACTACCGTTCCCTTCTGAACTACACAGGGAATTTACTATCTCCTAAGGTACGGTTTGGTGCCATTCGGGGTTGTGATTTCAGTCGCTCTCACCTCCCTTGATGGCGTGTCAGCCAAGGGATATGTTGGTGTACCCAGATGAGCATGCTGTTGCGGTGCATACATGCCTGCATACGGCTGCCATCTGACAGCACCGACCAAGTCTTCCTTCCAAAGCCTGTAAGTTTTTAGGCATTTGTGTTGAATGCTTGCATGGCTACAGGTAAGCCGCCTCTGCCCTGCATGCCATGGTCATCCTGCATTAGACCAAGGCATTTAAAACATCTGCATGAGGGTAGGTCAGACTTGGTGATGTGGCAGGAACTGCGTGCTGTCATTGACCTCGCCCTTCGGTGATGAGTTGAGTGATGTCCACTCTTGTGGTCCAAGAGATCTCTGGCTTTACTTGCACAGATGGGAGATGCCGAGAAGGTTTGCTTTCTTGTCATTCCCATCTCACAAATAAGGCTTTTTGGTATACTGCGCAGGATTCTGCTCTTGTTCTACATAGTAAGGAAGCAGATGGAGGCTGTTAAACATGTTTCACCTCGGTGTGACCTGACTGTTCTCACTATCGAAGTTTCGTCTGTCGTCTGCTCCGAGGCAGCCTCTGCTTCCTGCAGTACTGCCCTCGCCTTCAATCTATGGAGATGGCCAGCCCCAGAAAAGATCTACCTGCAGGAAGACAGGTCGTTAGGTGACTGTGAAAGACCCTTTTTGGTTCCTGAGCAGCCCTGCTGTCCCGTACCAGGGAGGAAATCTCGACCAGCGGGCTTGGCACTATGAGCCATTTTTTTTGGTTTGCCCTGACAGAGGGTACCCTCGGCATGGAAGCCTTAGCTCACCCATGGCCACGTCATCTGAGGAAGTACGCCTTCCCCCCAGTGAGCCTCATTGCTCATGCACTGAGCAAAGTCAAGGAGGAAGAGCATCAGATTCTTCTGGTAGCACCCCTTTGGCCCAACCAGACCTGGTACTTGGAGTTCTCACTACTAGCGACTGCCCCTCCTTGGCCGATTCCCCTGAGACAAAAGGTCTGTGCTCAGTATAGTACATTTGTCTGCTTTTTATAATTTGGTATTTGAATCTTTGATTTGTGTTATAGTCCGTCTGCATAATGCACTGTGTTCAATCTGTTGGTATTATTTCATTAAACTCTGTTACACTGGAAGCAGGGATGATTCTTAAAAATACGTAAGTCAACAATAATTATAAACTACCCAGTACAACCTTACATTATTAAAATGCTACTTGTATGCATTATCCTTTTGTTTTAAGATATGGGTGTCATACAATTTGCTTTATTTCCATTATTGTTGTTTCATTCAGTCAAATTAATGTTTTTAGAAAATGGTGAGCGTGCAATTGGAGATCTCAGAATCATTGTCTTTCCATCTGAATCTGTTTTTGTCTTATGCTGGCTGTTTTTTCATCATATTCTGCCTGTACGTATGTTTTTAAAGATTTGATTTGTTAACATTCAAAGGTCCTGTTCTATACATTAACTAGGGTTTAAAAAAATGTGATCAGAAAGAACGTGACCTTTAAAACTATGTCTTATTGTACGTATGTTTTTAAAACATACATATTTATTTTAGGTTTCTTTGCATTTTAGGAGGAAAGTCTAACAAGTCTAACATGGACAACTAGTTTATTACTTTTTAGGATGCCCTTATGTAAAATTACAGATATATTAAAGAGCTTTAAATATAAAATCTGATGCAAACATATAATCAAGTGAAAAAAATGACAGTAATAATTGTTTTTCATGTTCTAAAAATAATTTTCTTCCTTTCTCTGTTCTTATTACATAGGCTGTGTAGCTGAGTTAAAAATGTGTATACCTCTAATACATGTAATAACTACAGGAATCTGTTCAGAATTATCTTAATGAACTAATGCAGCGAGGACCAATCATGTAAACTGCGCTGTTTGTTTATTCAGAATAGAAACGTAGCCTAATAAAAAACATGTAAGCGGACGCGAAGCGGAGGGTCTTGTATCACACTGAAGGGGCTTATTTCCCGATAACTACCGGCTGCCTCTACATTATCCCGCTTATTACACGGCTACTTGCCACATAAGAAAAAAAACTGGACATGAATATGAATTTGAAACATTTTATTGGCATATTTGTTTTAAATTAACATTTTTATCCTTCCGCGAAACTTTGCACAGATGCATAAAATGATCGTAATACCTTATTAAGATCCTCTGCTTCATACTTGTCTGTCTCCATTTTTTCTCTTTTAGCCAGTCTTTGAGAAGTTTTATTGCCCATTCTGTATTTTTTTGTGTGTTGGCTTCGTAGCTGTCATGCTTTATTTTGTCAAGTTCAGTCTCAGTAAGCTGTCTGTGTCTTGTCGTGGTTGTCCAGTGTTTGTCACAAGATGGCGCCAAACAGTAATCTTTATTGATCTTTATTGGCGTGGAGCGATTTTACTCGTACAAGTAGTACCGGCTATGCGTTATTACTTTGGAGCGGTTATTATTTGAAAAGAACGAACCTGCAAATGTCTCAACTGACCAATCAGAATCAAGCATTCCAGAGAGCCGTGTAATAAGCAACAATAATGCACACAGAAACAGAACAAGAATGAACTGTGGAGAAGGCCTATAGGAGAAGGCAATAATTTAACAAGGTTTTAAAATATATTTTAAACAAAATATGTTGGCTATATGTTCAGGAAACGATTTTCTAGTTCGTCATCTTTTCAAAAATATTTAAAAATATAGCAAAATTGTTTCTCAGTGTTTAACGCACATGTAAATGTTACAGAACATGTGCTTTATTAAATGAAAGTAAAAACGACTGAATTTAATGATTAAAACGACGTGAAAGGAACTAAATTGTAAAGCCTCGATGTACAATAAGGGACATGCGACATTTGTGATGGGTATTTCAAAAATGTATATAAATTATTCCCATGCATCGATTTTAATGTTAAACATCTGTAAATCAAAATGAATCCATATGGAATATATTCTGCAGTTTAAAGGAATAGTCCATTTTCTTAAAAGAAAAATCCAGATAATTTACTCACCACCATGTCATCCAAAATGTTGATGTCTTTCTTTGTTCAGTCGAGAAGAAATTATGTTTTTTGAGGAAAACATTGCAGGATTTTTCTCATTTAATGGACTTTAATAGAGCCCAACATTTAATACTTAACTCAACACTTAACAGATTTCTTCAACGGAGTTTCAAAGGACTCTAAACGATCCCAAATGAGGCATAAGGGTCTTATTTAGCTTTTTTTCAGAGGAAGGTCATCCGCTCAGGTACTTAGCAAAAGTGTAACATAAAATCACAAATTGCACTTGGCATCTTATAAAGTTTCATATCGTACTGCCAAAGAAAAAGTGCCATATACAATTTGTAAGAATTAATATTGCCTGCTGCAATAATACAGTTCTGGATGACAAGGTATCTGAAAAGCTAAAACTAATTCCTCTTAGTGACAATACAGTGTCGCGTCGAATTGGGGATATTGCCCAAAATTTGGAAGAACAGCTTATAATGAGACTTAAGTCAGCAAAGGATTTTCCTATTCAGCTGGATAAGAGCACCCATGTTTCAGCAAGTGCTACGTTACTAGTTTATGTTTGGTACATTTGGCA
This sequence comes from Paramisgurnus dabryanus, assembly GCF_030506205.2. NCBI lineage: Eukaryota > Metazoa > Chordata > Actinopteri > Cypriniformes > Cobitidae > Paramisgurnus > Paramisgurnus dabryanus. The sequence goes on from NC_133339.1 coordinate 8,924,733, forward strand.
AGGGGGATTTGTTGAAGATTTTCTGTGCTGCCTAACATTGCCTTCTAGCACGTCAGGAGCTCATATTTTTGAAGAGTTAAATGCGTTCATGACAAAATGTGATCTGGATTGGGCCAACTGCAAAGGCATCACCAGCGACGGAGCGGCCAACATGACTGGCAAACACAGCGGAGTTGTCAAACTAATTAAGGATGCAGCAGGACCAGACATTGTTTGGAATCATTGTTTTATTCATCGCGAAGCTTTGGCATCAAAAGGAATCCCACCTGAACTTAAAATAGTAATGAGAGACATTGTGAAAGTTGTGAACTGTATTAAAGTTAATAGCTGACTCTTCGAGGCATTGTGTACTGAAATGGAAGCCGAGCACATACATTTACTCTTTCATACAGAGGTGAGATGGCTGTCGAAGGGCAGAGTGATCAGCCAAGTGTAAGAGTTAAGGGATGAAATACATGCTTTTCTAACTGAGAAACAGTCACCTTTTGCAAGCTCATTCCGCGATGAGAAATGGCTTTTAACCTTGTCTTATCTTGCTGACATATTTTCTGTTCTACGGGAGGACATTGCAAACAAATTCTTTTAAAAAAATCACTCGAAATCTGTCAGCTGCGACTCAAAACCACAAGCTACTATATGTTCCCTACAATGATGAGACACATTGAGGAAAATAACGTTTCTAAGAAATCTGTCGGCAATCTAACATGTCTCATTCATTCACATCTGGACGCACTGACTGGGAATTTTTCCCGCTACTTTCCCCAGGAAAAGTTAAATGAACTAAAAGACAAGCAGTGGGTGAAAAATCCCTTTGACTTTGAAACTCCAGAATCAAATGCTGAACTAATTTAACCCCTTAAGAAGAATCAGAAATGCTTCAGCTAACTTGTGACAGGACATTGAAAACTCACAAAACAGAAAAACTGTCTTCGTTCTGGATTGGCCTCTCCACTAAGTATACCACGTTGAGCAACGCAAGCATTTTATTACTATTACCCTTTTCCGTTTTAACCAAAATGAAGACGAGACAATGAAACAAACTGGATTATTCTCCTAACATGCGTGTTGCCCTTTCATCCTGTGAACCGGCTTGAGACCAGATTATGCAAAATAAGCAGGTCCACCCTTCTCATTAGTCATGGGCGGGCCCGCCCTGTGAGTCACTAGTGCCCGCCCTGGACGAGCATGTGGTCTGCCTTCACCTGTTCACCAGCTCCATGTCCCACCATACACTTTTTTATAAATAGGCTATTGTAATTAAAAGTTTTTTTATTGTTATTATATATGTATACACTCCTAAATAAAATAAAAATGTGTTTGGTCTGATTTAAAATATAATATATATATTAAATGTATTTGATTGGTTTGTCGACAGTGAGCGTGGAAATGTTTGGTTGTTTGCTAAGCATAGTGCCACCACCGCTTAACATTAAGAGATGGTTGAGTGCTGCAGTGAGACTGACACTAATGTTGTAGTCAAGACCACCTAAACCAAGCCCAAGTCATGACCAAGACCAAGACAGGCCGAGACCAAGTGTGTGCGTATGTGTGTGTGTGTGTGTGTGTGTGTGCGCGCGCGCGTGTGTGTGTATGCCATCAAAGAAGTTGATATAATCATCAAAGGCATTGCAGAAATGTGGGAATTTATCTTTGTCTATAAGCAAATAAAAGTGAACAAACACTAAAGAGCTGAAATCAACAATTTATCTTAAACTGTCTTTCGATGGCTTGCCATCCACTTAAAGATACAATTTGTATTTATGTGCCGAAAGAAGGCGCCAGATCAAACAAAAACAATGATGTTGTTTACTGACGCTCTGAAGCAGCGTGGAATTATGGGATTTGTAGTCTTTAACTTTAGCCATCAATCAGACGAGAACGAGAAATCACGTTGATGGATAAGGTAATCAAGTCTTATAAATGTTGCGTTTGATGACATCGTTTATTTCATTATGTAAGTTTATATGTGATGTTCAAAACTAAATTGTTAGTCATATTGATATTACAGTATTAGTCAAAATTCGATGGTAAACACAGCTCAGAATTAAGTTTTCAACTTACAATGATTTTTCACATAATGTATTGACAGTACAAATCTTATTGTGAAGTGTCTTAAAATGACCATTTATATTGCTGTACAATACCTTTGATGTGCATATCGTCCGCGGGAAGACGCGCTGATTACAGTCTACACACTAATGTTGTGATCAATATAATAACATACGTTTTTTGAAGGGTTACGAATCAAAACAACTCACCCATCGCGTAAAACACAAGCAGGATCAGAATCTCGGTCTAGTTAAATGATGTCGTGAAGCTCTCTCCATCCAGATAATGCAACACCAAATTGATCCTCTCTCGTTTTCTTCCAAACTCTTCTTGGGTTGTTTGGTTGGCCCGTACGCTTACAGGAGCTGACACAACCAGCGGCAGATGGTACAGAGATATCCATAAGTTCATAAGCAAGCGCATAGTTCCGCATTTGTCCACAACACTGGCTCGCTGCGTCCGAAAACTCAAGGCAGTGAGGACTGTGAGGACTTGTGGCCTCGCTGCCTCATGAGGACATGACTTCGGCCTCGGAGGCCTGAAGGCCGCTCAGAGAAAGGCTTTCCGACGCACTTCAAAGGCAGCGTGTTTGAAATATAAACAGAGAGCGCCTTTGTTATAACTAATCACACATTTGAAAACTACAATACTAATTTCTCGCTAGAAATGAAATTAAAATGCTTAAAAAGTGAAAATATACATTTATTTTCCCTAAATTTGTGCTCCAGCCGCTTCCTTGGCCGCCATTTTATTTTTTCGAGCTCGACCACTGTTCTCATGTGGGTTACGTCAGTAAAGGCGGTGACAAAGGGTCACATGGATATTAACGTCATTGACAGGAGACTGCACTGCCCCGTGTCAATGTTTTGAATGGAAATTTTCTCATGATTTACAAGTAGTTGAAAACATTACAGATATTGATAGTAATCAGCTGGACAAAATATATAACACTGGCCTAGTGGTTTTTGGAGATTTTACTGCAAATATCTTACAAATTGCACCTTTAACACAGTGCAGGTGTTTTTAGTAATAAAGTCAGAAAAACTGTCATTTGGAGAAACTTAAACAATGCTTAAACAATGCCAACATCAAATGCCAAACCTGAATAAACTGCATAAAATTAATGATAAAAAATGTATTTGTGATGTGCCATCAGTTGTGGTCTTGACCAGTCTTGAAATAAAATTCTGAGTCCTCTTTGTCTGAGACCGAGACGAGGCCGAGTAAAAATGCGGTTGATTCCAAGATGAGACCAAGACCTTTAAAAACTGGTCTTGAGACTCATCGTTACAACTACAACACTACGAATTATTACAGGTTAAACATTTAATTTTTGCACTGCTTGTGGCGCTATAGAATTTATGCTAGAGATCCCATTTTTGGTCACATTGGTCCTATGTCTCTATAGCAGAACATAAGCCCAGTCTAAAATTAAATCATGTATTTTAGGGATGTCACAAATCCAAATTAATCATGCACATTAAAAAATACCCCATAACAACATTTAACATCATTGTGTAAGACTTAGCTTAAGAAGAGAATGATATGTTTTGATTAACATTCACCTTATTACACACCATATAATGTTATAAACATAATCAACAAGTGTATTTTGTGCATATAGCCTAAGTGGTGCAGTAAAAAGAAAATATTTTAGGATGTTATTTAATAAATATGACAAGACCATCATGTAATATAACCTTGAACGTAGATATAAAAATGAACACTTTTCAGAAGTTTAAACTGTGATTCTGTTAAGCACAAGCAAACATGCTGAGAGAGAAAATACAGGAAAGTTAGGCTAGCTAGTGGAGTAACGTTATATCAAAAACCATCAGGACATCAACATGGCCATGATTTAGTGCATCCTCACCTCCAGATGAAGTAATAAACTGGACTGATGATTTAAATGTTGACATAATCATATGTGCATTGTTAACTCTCCAGATTTTGTTATGTTTCGTAGCTCTGCTCCACTCGTTTACTTTTCCACAGAAACTGTTTGGTTACAGGGTCGTGTGAGCTGCAGACTGCGAGCAGATTGGATTTCATTTGGCGCTACGCAGACCGCTTGGTGATAATGTCAAAGTACCGCGAGAGCGATTAGAAAGCCGACATCTCCGTGTGATTTCTCAATCGCTCTCGCGGTACTCTGATGTCATTTTTTTTGGCCGTTGTTGAACCACATGACTACACCCGTCTGCTTTACAGTCAGTTTTGCGCCGTGATAATTTGATTTCATATAAAGATCGGATCGCGCAGTGCCGCATGAAGTCAAATGCACCAAATACCAAATAGCCGACTGTATATGAGGTTAAACCCGCCAAAGTAGCAAGTGGAGCATGCGAATGGTGAGTGATTCAGATGTCAATTTATGAATGAAAGTGTCAAAGATTTGTCACACACTTTTAAGTATTTTAACGCTTTTTTAAATGGGTATACGGAAATTCTTGACCATTAGTGGGTATACTGCGTATACCTGCTGCGTATCACGTTAGATTACAAACAAACAAGAAAAAACAGAGTTACAAGACCATAGCCTACTCTAGTAATCTTTTCGGAGTAATACGGAGCGCTTCATTTTCCCGTTGCTCTTTCTCGTTATCTGTAAAGCTCATTTATTACTCTCATTTCGCGTATTCGCTATTATATTAGCATATATGGGTTTCAAAAGCAGTAAACTCATCGCGTCATATTCAGCACCAAGATGACTGACATATATTAACTAATTAAATGCAGTACCAAACAATTCCGAACCAACCAATAGGCTGTAAAATAAAAAAATGAAAACGACTGAACAAATCAAACCAACGCAAGCCAGCACGGAGGCCCCTATTGGCCGGGGCAGCCCATCCTCACCCCATGGCGTCAATATTTGACGCCACTTGACCATGCGTCAATATGTTACGCGGAGGGTATACCCTTCGCGTCATTTTTTGACGAACTGGGGACTTCAATACTATTGAGTCCGTTGCATTCTCTTTCCTATTTTCGTACCATTTTCTTACCATTTTCGCGTCGGTTTAGGGTTAGATTTACATAATGACATCCCTACCCAAACCTATCCCTAACCCCAATGTCAGGCGACAACTGTTTAATTTCGCGTACCTAATAGTATTGAAGTCCCCAGTTCGTCAAAAAATGACGCGAAGGGTATACCCTCCGCGTAACATATTGACGCATGGTCAAGTGGCGTCAAATATTGACGCAATGGGATGAGGATGTGTTGGCCGGGGCCCCTGGGCTCAAGCCTAATCAAGTCCAATGGTAAGTCCGGCCATGACCACCACTACAACTGTGCCAAATTTCATCATTTTCCTATGAACAGTTCATAGGGCTGCCATAGAGCCTACTGTATGGCTAAGAAGAAGAAGAAGCAGAATAATAATAATACTAACAATTCCAATAGGTGTCTCAGGTGTCTTGACCCCTAATGTTGTTTTATAAACAAGGTTTGGGAGGAGCCAATCAGTCAATGAACACGGCTGCCTCTCAATCACTAATCAACATAACAACTCAGCACCAGCTCGGAACCCTCGCCTTCAGGGTTGTGGAGTAGGATCTAAAATGACATGATATACACACTCCAGTACAGTAGGTGGCGGCATGCATCTAAACGGTGTTTGCAGTCCGCCATTAAATAAGAGAAGAAGAAGAAGGAACCCTTGCCACGGGACAGCACGCCAAACACGCATATCAGCAGTCCCACTTTATTGTCAGTGAGGTGAACTATTAAACTGAACAATGAAGCAAGAGTTGTGGATGGTGCACACACACACACACACGCACGCACGCACGCACGCACGCACACACACACGCACGCACGCACACACACACACACACACACACACACACATTCTGGTTTCCATTATATTCCCTGACCCAAACCCTAAACCCAACCATCACAGAAAACTTTCTTGTACCTTATATTTTCAAGAAACATCATTGTTTGATTTATAACCTTGTTTCCTCATGGGGACATCAAAATGTCTGGCCTGACGTTGTCATACTCAATTCTAGTCAGAATTTGAGTCTGATACCGCTCCATTGAGCTATAATTATGAGGCGTGTCTCAACCGAAAAATGCCTCTCCACTCAATTGGATAGACCTACAACCAATCAGAGCAACGGAGTGTGTAACGTATGTTGAAATGTCATCTTTTGTAGCCTGACCGAACTGCTAGTTATTTCGCTACAATGACACTAACATCATTGTGATTATACTAAGTCTGAGTTAGCGAATGTACATCAACACCTACTATGTTTACAACATTTCATTTATATCACAACATTAAGTATTTACTAAGTCATACAGTAAGACTATCTCTTACCATTTGTACGTTAGGTGAACTTCATCCACGACGATACCCATTAACGTTACGTTGGCTTGAAAAATATCGGAGCCTAGCCTGTCCCTCCACTTATTCAGCAGTCACGATTCCGGGCTTCCGAAAAGAAGCTGGCAACAACCGCTAATTATATCCATCTTGTCGTGCACGCCGAGTTGCATCGCCGTTACACTCATTTCAGTTGCTTCTTTAACTTTGTCCTCCATAAGTGCGACCAACTTTTGCCGAATCCCGTAGGAAAGACGACAAAAACATAAACAAATGCCTTGCTCGCGTTTCTCTGTTCCTCTTTTTAAATCAATGCTCTGTCGATATCTTTTAGAACAGACTCAATGTCAGAATCCACACATGTGAATTCTCCAGCGGCAGCCATTTCGTTGTAAACAGATTGAACACACGCGCTCTTTGGTGACGCGGTTGATTGCGTTACTGATAAACATCTGTCCATCATCGTATAAAGCCCGCCCTCACAATTTGATTGGTTCGACCAGCTTTGGTCCAGGGCTGGACTGGGACAAAAATTCGGCCCTGGCATTTTGGCCCAAACCGGCCCACACTACATACACTGCAAAAAAAAAATTCATGAAAAAAAATTCTTAGTAATTTTGTCTTGTTTTCAGTAAAAATATCTAAACATTCTTAAAATAAGATGGTTTTTCTTGATTAGCAAAATGACCCAAGAAAATAAGTCTAGTTTTTAGAGCAAAAATATCAAATTTAAGTGATTTTGTGCATAAAACAAGCAAAAAAAAATCTGCCAATGGGCTAAGCAAAAATTTCTTGAACATTTTTCTTAAACACTAAATGCAAGAAAAATTTGCTTACCCCATTGGCAGATTTTTTTGCTTGTTTTATGCACAAAATCACTTAAATTTAAAATTTTTGCTCTAAAAACTAGACTTATTTTCTTGGGTCATTTTGCTAATCAAGAAAAACCATCTTATTTTAAGAATGTTTAGATATTTTTACTGAAAACAAGACAAAATTACTAAGAATTTTTTTTCATGAATTTTTTTTTTGCAGTGTATAATTACAAATACCACCCATCTTTGCACGCCTGTAGCCCCTTATGGAACGGCAGAAATTCCACAAGGGGGCGCATTTGTTCCTCAGACGTTGCACAATAAACGTGACATCTGAATATATTCATTATAAATCGTGACTGGAAAGTGAGATTCGAACGAATGTCCGTTATTGAACTAATTGTATACACTATTTATATCGTAATTCGGTCAGAAATGTCAAGATTGTGAGATGAACAAATCGCTTTGGATTAAAAGGCTTGGATATTCCATTTCATTGGACTTTTGGGGATTTATGAACAATTTGTTTTGGACAATTTCACCGAAGTGGATAATGGGAAGACTTTGAAGGTAAATAAATATCCTAAATCGGCGCCGCCCGATTCAGGTAACTAACAAATAGATTACAGTTTTATGACTGCTAAAAATCATATTATGCTTTGTGTGTGCGCTTAATGGAATTCCGAAAGTCTAAGCTTTACAACGATGTGCCGCATGACCGTATATTTTGAAGATTTAATGCTTCAAAGTTACAATGACGTTATGCAGCCTCACGTGCAAGGGAGGGGGTGTACCGTGTACGGCACAGTGTTCCTTATCAGGTTAAATATGTATAGCAATAATAACTCCAATTCCACAAAAGCACTAAACCCAATTAATAGCAGGTAGAAAAGAGTGAGAGTTGACACAACAAACACTGCTAGAACGTGTTATTTATTAATGCAATAAAACTGTATAATCCACACTTATGAATCCTAAAACAAGCTTCATGCAATTGGCAAAATTTGCCATTGGATTGCTGACTTATTACAAAATACAAGTGCTGCTTACATTAATATTGAAAACTGATTATTACTTCCAGTACTTACAGGAAAGTATTCACTACATTCACTGAACTAAACTAGTGTGATTACAGTAATAGGGATTTTTAACATTATCTGTCAAGTGTGTTGTTATACAATAAATATACAAAATATTTTTCTGTAAGCAGATCTCCTCGATTGTTTGATTTTGCTTGAAGAGAAATGATACGTTTTGAAACAGACAATCAACGAAAAATCTACGAATCAGATACACTCGTAGCGACAGAGCAAAGAGTGCAATTATTTTAGTGCAGCTTTATCACCATATTTTGTGTTTTTGACTCAGCTTTATCAAGGGGTATCCATCTAAACTTGTGTTTTGAAAGCAGTTCTGCTTACCGCAGGCACTACACTCACTTCTCCCTCGTCTCTCTCCCTCTCCTCACTGACCCTTGCGTGCTGGTGCTACCAGTGCCACCGCCGCCGCCACCATCATCATCACCAGCGACGCAAGATGAAGGTCTTGTTGCCGCAGAAAACATTTGTGTGTTTTTAACACATTTTGCAGCGTCTGCCTGAAGAGCCTGCTTCTTTTTGTCGCGCAGTTTTTCTGCGCCTCCCTTGCGTTTTCTCTCTCTCTCTCTCTCTCTCTCTCTCTGTTTTGACACGTGAACTGACTGACGATGCACGCTCGCTTGCACAGAGACCAAAGCGGTGATTGGGCCAGCCTAATGTCATTAAAAAAAAAATAACCAATGGGCTGCTGCTTAAATGTGAGTGGGCCGGTCTATCTAGGAAAAGAAAGTATGATGACTGTGCTGGTCAGTCATTGGGCCAGCTTAATGTTGTTTAAAAAAATAACCAATTGGCTACTGCTTAAATGTCAGTGGGCCGGTCTGTCTAGAAAAAAAAGACGCTAACTGGGCTGCTCACACAAACATAGTATGAGATCTATGAGATGTATCGGCCCAAAAAGTACGTCGGCCCACCGGGAAACTGCCCGGTTTGCCAGATGGCCAGTCCGCCCCTGTTTGGGTCTAGCATAGTAGCTAACTAGTAGGAACATTTTTTGTGGCGAGTTTTTTGTGGCGAGTAAGTAGTAGTTAATAGTAACATTTGGTAGTTTTGCAAAAAAAAAGTATTAATATTATTAATATTATTAAAAATATTAATCTGAATCTGAATTTTTACAGCTGTTTAATTTAGTGGCTTTTTTGGCCACGAACACCCCTAAAGGGTAGTCAATTTGAACAACCCACAAGGGTTAAAAAATTACGGTTGTTGTATTTTATCTCACAAACATTATTTTAGCTTTTTTAATTTATAAGTTAAATATGTGAGAAAGAAAATATATTTTGGTGATTTCAGATCGATTCGACACGTCTATGAGAATATAGGAGAATATGATGTTTGTTAGTGAGAAGCTTTCGATTGTTGTTTCTAAAAATGGAGAGGAGGCTAATCTGCAGTGGATCTGTTAGTTAACGTGAATTAAAGGCAGGGTACATGATCTCTGAAAGCCAATGTTGACATTTGAAATCATTTAAACAAACACGCCCCTACCCCAATAGAATCTGGACCTTCTTTTGATAAGCCCACCCCGCACATACACAACCCAGGCAACGATGTCAGTTAGTAGACACACACCTTACTGCTGATTGGCTACAAGTGTGTTTTGGTACCCGGCCCGACTCCCTTTTCCAAAACATATTACAGAAATCGTGCACTCCGCCTTTAAATTTTTATTTTGTCTTTCAATAAATTTATGTTTTAAATCCTCTATATCAAGTAATTTATGTATTTGAAATATTAAAACTCAGCGTGTGTTTTGATGACCGCTCTTAATGGGATCTCTAACAGAAGTCTTTCACAAAAACACAATTATCTCAGCTATTTTTTGTTTGAAAGCAGAGGGTTTGTTCTTTTATTTGATATATTGTATGTTTACATATTTAAAGAAGACTTTTGTGAAAATCATCAAAAATTCTGGTGCTGGCTGGCACCTTTTTTTTAAACGCTGGTGGGGAAAGAGTTAAGGTAGCTTATTTTTATTAAAATATGGGGCTGCGAGAAAATAGTCAATATAAAGAGTGGGGCTGGTGTGATGCAGGCGGCAGGGACAGCATGATTATTTCAACCCAGTGATATGATAACACACATGCCCTTGCAGCCAAAACAGCAGCCCAGCCCACTGGAAGTTCTCTCAGTGCTCCAGATTAGCCAATCAGGGCCTGTCTTTACATGTTTGACGCAACTAGCTCCTACAAAAAGTTAAAAGTGAAAGACAATTTAAACAGAAAGTATAGTTGGTATGCCGTTATTTCATAAACATGGTCCCCTGTCAGCACTGAAATATTTTTATAATAATTTAAAGTAAACATGTATATTTAAATATGTACCTGCCTTACTTCCTTTTAATTTCAACATTGATGATGATCGTTGATGGTGGTGAGTACAGCATCTGTTTACTTTATGGGCTTAACTGCTTCACTTATTTATGTAAATGCAGACAACTTGTGTTATTTTATGCATGGCTTTTATAAATACAGTGTTTTACCTTTTTCCTAAAATCACGGCAACACATTTACAACTCTTTCTATATTTTAGAAATAAATATATTTGAAAGCATTTATATTCACATTGGAAAAAACTTAACAGGCTTGAAAAAATGTAAATTAAATATATTTTAACTGCAATAGTATACTTATATAAGCCTACTTATAATATTTTTACTTATAGGCCTACTTTATACATTTTATACAAACTTTTATATTTTGCCCCAAAAAACTATATTTTTTTCTGTATGGGTTGTAAAATTAGAATTGTGTTGCTCCTGAAATACATTTTGAAATATATGTTAATATATGAAGGTTAAAACCAAATATATTTTCAAAATCAAAAATATATTTAATTAAGCTTTACTTTCTACAACATGTATTTAACATATATTCAAAACAGTTTTTGCCAGAGAGATGTATTTTTTGCCATATGGAATTTAAACACACAATCCACTTATTAGACTTATCAGATGGCATGTTGGTGGTATGCACTTGGAGGTGTGCCTACAGGAACAGGGTTGGGAAATGTTCCCACGTTCCCAAAGAGAGGTTTTGTCAGGTTATGCTTACTTGGGAGTACCAATTTGTCTACCAAATACACAAACATTCAGGGTTTTCCGTGAAGCCTTTTTCAAATTTCATATATGAAAATTAGGACAAATCGGGGTAGCTGCAGGTCGGAGGGTTTTGCGTGCCAACCGGTAGAGGGGCTGTGTCAAAAGGTTTATGTAAAAGCTTAGTTGTGTTACACATCAATGTTAGTATCTGTTAATTTTAACATTAGTAGAAAACTAGTTAATTTTAATGTTTTTGTGATATTTTTGTCTTCTGGGTTTAAAGGGACATTAAGTAGGATTTACCCCCATCTAGTGGTGAAATTGTATTTTGCATTCAAACGAACAGTGCTCTCTAGCGCCTCGCTTTTCCAAATGGGTGTTGCAACTACAGTAGCCATTGTGAACTCACTGATCTCCTTGTCCGTTTCAGCTGGTTCACGTGTTCTGAATGAAAACATGTTGTGGAAACGCGTTGGTAGGCTAGTGCTTTTTGTCCCTCTCTGCTATTATAGTTTATCAATACGGCAGAACGACATGGAAGCCTCCTTGGACTTACCCGTTCAATGTAAGTAAAGAGAAGAAATTCTAAGTTGTTATGCATCTCGCGCATTTGCATGCATATGATTAGAAACAAGTACCAAATAGCACAAATCTACTTAACAAAGACGAGTGGATGTTATTTTCTGTGTGTGTCTGCTTCGTAACTTTTAAAAATCCTGCGTCAAAATGAACAGAAACTAAATGACTCTAGTGGACATTCCATTGAAAGCTGCAACGATTTTTACCAGGAGTATTGCATTTCAGGTTAAGTAGGCAGAGGTACATATCGTGAGTGAGCCTGGGTTGGAAATGATCACTGACAGTGCATCTTATTATTAACTCTTTCACCACCAGCGTTTTTAAAAAAAAGTTGCCAGCCAGCGCCAGCGTTTTTGTTTAATGCCTTCCAGAAAATGTTCTTCTTTAAATATATAAACATACATGAAAGAACAGACCCTCTGCTTTCAAAAAAAAAAAAAAAAACGTTTCATCCTACCTTCAGTGGTTCTTTTGTAATCAGCTTTTGAATATGGGTAGGTTTCTGCAAAAACACCACATTTTGAGCAAAAAGCAGAGATAATTCCATTTTTGTGACTGACTTTTCACAGAGATCCAATTCAGAGCGATCTTTAAAACAGACACGGACATGCAGCCGCTTGCCATAGGCAGGGCCGGCCCTGGGCATAGGCGGAATAGGCAAATGCTAAGGGCGCCGCCGACCCCTTGGGGCGTCCGTGCGCCCAAATTATTATTTTTTTTTAATATATGTATATAAACATTTTACTATAAATATTTAATTCTGCACAAGAAAACAGCAGTTATTAATGAATTATTAGTATCTCGGAAGATCGTGCTTGTTAAATAGCTCTATACTGCACTGAAGCGGCAGTTTAAAATATAAACCCAGAATTCAGCGAACGTCAAGACAAAGAAAACGGAAACAACAATCAGACCGAGATGCAGAATTTACATAATGTTACACAGACCATGTTTAAATTTCAATGTTTCTGGACAGAAATACCAACTTGTTCACTTTGTTTGGTAAGTGCTGGCCGCGGTGCTGAAGACGCGCTCGGACGGAGTACTGGTGGCACATGCACAGATATTTACGTGCAAGCCATTGGAAACTATTATTCGTTATTATATAATTATTATTCGTTATTTAACTTTATTACTTTCACTTAAGAAGAGTTCTGCACTTTTTATTTCAACATTTCTCTTTATATAAATTCTATTTTGTACTTAAATCTATAATTTCGTTACTAACCCAACGAACTCATCTGCGCTTTCCGATAGGTTGCACGTAAGGGGAAAAGTATAGCTTTCTTCTACTTGAAAAGAGTTGTGCATTTTTAAACTTTAAAAAAAAATATCTCTTTACCAAAAACATTTTTTTCTTCTATTTCAAATCTATAGTTTCGTTATTTTACTAACCCAACTAATGACTCGTCCGCTTTCCAATAGATTATGCAATATCTGTGCATAAGGTTTGTATTTTAAACTGCCGCTTCAGTGCAGTATAGCCACATATTGCGGATAATAGCGGTATTGCGGAAAGACGGAAAATCTTGTCATTGGCGGGGAAGCGTTTTCTCTTAATTGACCAGATATCTCGTCAATGGCGGTGAAAGAGTTAAGTGTTTTGTTAGTTCCAAAAATGTAACACTTACGAATGATCAAGCTGCAAATGTTTAGCTCTCCAAATTTATTTTCCACTTCCTTCCCTTCATGCCATATTAACACCAAACACTGTTCTTTCCAATTGTTCCCAAGACCTTGTGGATGGCATCTCCAGGTGTTTTGCCTCAGAGGAGGCTTAGGTAATGGACCTATAATAAAAAATAAATTAATATTACTTTGGAACAGATAGCTTCTTCAATTCATAATCCATGTACTGTGGATACTTGCAATTAAAAATGTTAAAAAAGTAACCCAGGTAAAAAAAGTATTGAATGTACCAAAAATACACTTAAATGCCAGCAAGAACTGTCAGGATCCTGCCATAAGAGTCTTGTTTTATGTTTATGTTTTAGTATAATGGCAGGGTTCTGACAGCCTCATGTTCTATGGCTCATAGCCAGAGGCGCACCTTGTCAACAGGCAAGGCAGGCAACTGCTTGGAGCCCCGAGCCACTAGAGGGCCCCCGAGTTTGTTTCTCGGATGGCCAGCTACACCCGGTAGATGAACATAGATACTCAACATGACTGCATATCAAAATTCCGATTGGATGGAATGTTGATTGACATTGGCTTAGCCCAGTCAAAATCCAACCCAGGTGGATAACTTGCCAGTTTCGAAAATGAACGTAGCGAATGGGTGACGTTGTATCGTTCAGTCGTGCTGTCGCAGTTGATCCGTACGGATCACGACCCACGGTTTGGCTTGCGATTGCCAGATTAATACGCAAATTTAAATAGGAAAAGTTTATTATTTGCACGTGTTTCAAAGGCTTGCAAATGCTAACACTCAAGTGATTTAAAACAATTTAACCGCAAAAAGGCGCTAAAGTGAGCAGCCTCGTACCCACATGCGGTTTAATGTGTCCGGTCCAGCTCCAGTCAGGCACGTGCCCAAGTGTAAATCTCATGTTCAAATTTAAGCAGTTAACTAGTGCAATCCTTTACAAAGACAATCGCGGCAAATACGGATATGCAATGTAGTTACCAATTTATGCTTGTAAAAGCAACAAAGCAGTCGCAATGACGCGTACACGCACATATTCATGTCCGTGCGCGTCTTTGCGTTCATTCGCGCACAACCGCATTCAAAAGACGCCACGCGAGTGAGTTAGCTTATGAAAACATGACGAGACTAAAGGGAGTTTCTAAATAACAATGCAAATCCTATTTTGACTCGATCATTATTGGCTTCTGTAGATGGACATCAGAAATGTTTTGTGCACAGCAGGGAAAGGAAAGCAGAAAGGAGAGATGATAAGTTTAAGGGAGGTAAGACAAACTACATCCTCACCCTGTCAGGTCTCAAACATTATCAAACAAATCTCAGGAAAACCTCTTGTCAAGTCTATAGAATTGCATTGTTGCTGAGAAAATCAACATACGTATGTGTTATACTGTTCTGTATTTTCAGATATGAAATTAATATTTAGTTTACTAATATTTAACTCTAGGACACTAACTTACATAACAGTTAGCAGTAACTTTACTGAGATTATTTAGTATAGCAGTCATAAAATGACTGGTTTCTTAAAACATTCTTGTAAAAAGAAGTTATTAATCATTGCTATCATTGTATAATGTAGAAAATATTTCTCTGCTGTCATTATTTCCAAACATGTTATGTCATTTATGCCTCCAAACATGTTAATAATGTTAGGTATGATGAAGATTACACTTGTATATATGTATCTTTCGCAGTAACTGTTGCACTGTAGAATAGTGGGTTAAGCAAAGGACATTGTATAAAAGTTTTGCACACTTCTTGCACACAGAGATTTTTCTGCTTGGGGCCCCCATAGACCCTAGAATCGCCTCTGCTCATAGCCGTGCCATGGCTATGGCCTTGTATATTGGGTCATGTGCCTCCGGTGTCTCGTCTCTTGTCTCCGCCCCCCCTGTTCTCCCAGCTCATCATTTAATCATTAGTTCCGTACCCTCACCTCTTTCCCCTTGTTATCCTGTTTAGTTGTTCATATTTAATGCCCTCATGTTCTCAGTCCTCTGCTCGTTCGTTTTGTATCACATATGTGTTATCTTGTATAGTGTTTATATCGTTGTCAAGTTTAGTCTAAGTCATCTGTTAGTATTTCGTGTTTGTTGTATTTGATATAATGCCTGTATTCCCTGAATACCTTGCATCTACCTGATTCAACAATAAATCATCCCCCAACACATGAATGAATGTACTATTTTAATACATCAAAGTCACAGTGTTTAGAAGTAGGTCTTTCTTACCGTTGGGTTGAGTGTGTAGGTAGGTATTCAGTAACCTTGGGCGGTGCCAGTACCAGCCTCAGCCAGGTTCAACCTCGGAGCTCAGATTTAAAGTCTTGTTCAATTATGAATTATAATCTTATAATGAATAACTTCACTCAGAGACTCATTTAAAGAATATTTTACGAATCACCATTAATAGCTGGCTTCAGTTTAATGAACAAAGTTTTCCATAACAAACAATAATGAATCAAAACAATAATGCGATCAGTCTTCACCACGAAGTTCGGCCCCGATCCCTTTGCAACATCAGTATTTATAGACTCCAACCCATGTGTAATTGCAGAGATGTTTCCTACACCCCCCCACACTCAGGCGTATGCACTTTTCACCTTTCGACTCTTTGGGTGACCGAAACCCGAACTCACACTTACATACATACATATCAGTAAAATAAAAATATAATTGAACTTCAGTTCACTCCTTTGTGGGTTTGTCACATCTCCCACCCAACATGTTGTTTTAACTATCCCACAGTTTAAAGAGACAAATATGTCTCGTGTACACACATCTCATCAAAGAAAAACAGGAAAAAACATACATGATTGGCATGAGCGAGTTTCACACCCTCGCTTCTAAAAGCTTTTCCCACTCCACTTCTATATGAAAAGCGTATCTGTTAAAAGCCACAGATATGATCATACTAACACCTTTGTATTTTAATATGCAAAGCCTATTTGCTAAAAACTATAGATATCTATAGTTTTTAGCAAATAGGCTTTGCATATTAAAATACAAAGGTGTTAGTATGATCATATTAACACTCACACCCAGCCGGCGTTGTATCTTTAGATTCTCAAAGATGCAACCTCGCCTGTTACAATGTTCACCTCTGTTCCAATAGAGAAGTTACTGACTTGGTCAATTCTCGTATCATCCTTATCAAAACCCTGTTTTGTTGTTCTTGTTTCTTAATTACTTTAATCATCAGGCTTGTAGTCTTGATGAATTCTTCTTTTGTTTATTAAAGCGTTTTCTTCCCCTCTTGTCTCTTCTCTGCTCCTTTTTAATCCATCTGTCTTTTTCTTTTTGCAGACCTTGATTGATCAAATCATTAACATTAATTTCAACCTGCTGTGGGCAACTAGTATATTGCATTTCATCTTGTATACCATCTGATACAACATGTTTCATGTACAGGGTCGTATGTTTTGCTCCCATGTGGGCTTTTGTTTTGTCAGTGTTTTCTGTTCAACCCCAAGATCGTCTGCATTTGGGTTCATCTCTCCAACAATCCTCACAAGAACATCTGAACAAAGGTGAAAAGAGTAATAAAATATTCTACTTAAGAAAAAGTACTGTTACTTTAATAATATTTTACTTGAGTACAAGTGAAGTTACTGGTTCAAAAATCTACCTAAGTAAAGGAAAAAGTAGGTCATTTTAACTTTACTCAGTAAAATTTTAAAGAGTTACTTTTTTACAGCGGGGTGAAGTGGGGGATTCTAGTATAGTTCAAATAGGACAAGGGAATATAAATCCCAAACTAGTAGTAACACCTTAACAAATAAAGTGCAATAACAAAAAAGTAAATAAAATAAAAAACTTTTTTCTAACTAGGAAACAGCTGGACGACTTCTCTAATCTAAAATGACGTATCTTGTTTATCATTTGTTTCGACCTTGTTTCTCATAATAATCGTGGTGAGAACAATCGTGGCATAGTCGTAGCATTGCACCTGGGCTCTTTTAATTATGAAACTAAACTGAGAAAACAAAAGTTTAACCGGGTGTCATCATCATAAACTTGTGTAGAAACAATAGGCCTAGTATAATATTAATACAGTGTATGATCAGTAATATACCCAACAAAAACTACTATCGTAGTTTCCGTCGTCTGATTGGTCTGATTGCCCTTTCGCAAGGACTTCTGTGTTGGCAAAGTGCGCGAAGCCTGCTGCAGTGCGGGCTTCGCTGAAGACCGCATCAAGGGGGAAAGGAGGCGCTGATGAGCACACTTCAAAGCGTAAAAATGACAGATGGGACACCCTACGGACTCGTAGACTAAGCGAGAACGCGCAATTTAAGGTCACGAGACCGAAAGTCCACATGAAGTGCGCCATTTGGGACAGGGCCTATATATTCCCCCCTCATGGACTTCTGAGTCCATCAAACATGAGGGGGTACTTTTAAGAAAACCATCACATAATGAGAGTGCTGCAGCAGAACGTTGTCGCACATAATGTTAGTACATGCTAAGAGCTTTCATGGATCAAAGGTTCCATGCAGATCCTAACACAGACGCAGTTAAGAACAGAAACAAGAACCAAAAACCTTCCCAAAATGGTACAATTTTTGTTTGTTTAAGTGAGTATATTAGATTAAAGGAAAGGAAAAAAGCTTCTTGGACCCTGTACATTCTAAAGGAACCCAAATATGAAAATGTTCAAAAACAATTCATATCTCATTATTTGTTATTAAGAAAAAGAAAGGCACATGTCAAATTCAGTAACTTTAAAAGGTGTAAAACTTATCATCACTAAAAATAATGCAGAAAGAAACTATATTTATCAAAATAAGTCAGTATGAATGCAGGTAAAGAAATACTACAATAGTGTAATAGAACAGTAACATTTCAGTATAGTACATATCAGTAGTCAAAGTATCTAGATAATCTACTTTAGTAATATAATGGTGTTGTGTGTGTGGTTTTGGTGCAACGAGTATGATTCCAGTGGCTCCGTGGTGATGGAACCCAGAGATTCTTCGTTCTCAGAGGAACCCCTGGCTTTTCTGGTCACCAGGGGCGCTATCTGAGACGCTCTTTAGTGTAGTTGTTGGTGTGAAGTTGTGCTCTCATATCTGTGTTTATAATTTGTATCTATGTGTATTATATGGTATATTTCACTTCTTTACATTGTCCCCAGTTGTGCGGCCGAGCTAGACAATTTGTCACCTGGATTTTATATCTAAAAAAGACACCAGGACCTACAGTCACCACACAAGAGGGGAAATTAAAGATGAAAACAAAGATAAAAACAAAATGTATCTAACTTCCTGCCTACTCAGGACTAATGATTTGTAACTAATACTGAAAAAAAAAAACTATAAAAGAAATACAATTACAATCTAGCTCCCTCACTTACCAAAAACAAATCACAAACGGGTGTAAAGTAAAAACAAAACAAAGTGTTGTGACATTTTAATTCATAGTTTTATAAGCATAGTCGGGCAGTGGTGTAGGCCGCCACAATTAACACAGCCCAAACCCTTTATTCATTACAATGTAAATATGAAAAATTCCCATTTGAAAACAAGTTTATATTTAACGCTGCATTATTGTCACTGTAATAATGTGCGATGTGCATGTCCACAGGTTCTGCGTGTCATTATCAGACTCTGAGATCGTTGTACCTGCAACCTGTTGCTCTCTCTCATCACTTGCTCAAGTTCATCCCTCAAGTGCAGCAGCTCCGCTGTTTACATATTTCAGCTATGTAAATAATAATAACGGAAGTTTTTACTCGTATTCGCAGGTGCAAGAACTGGACAATACATTAACCTCTCAATCTGTCACCCAACAACAGAAGACAGAGAAGTGGGCAAATGACTAATCTTCTGGTAGATTTTACCGTTAAAAAGCTTAACATTTCCATTCATGATATCAACAAGAAAACTAAAATCTTACTTGTAACTGTACAAATCACGTTTCTGCCGCTGTGGCAATTACTTGAAGTAAACTTCGGCTTATAGAGATGTTCCCTGGGTTGCTTTAAATGCTCTTATTTATTTATATTCATAAAACGCATCAACAAAACATACTTTAAAATTAAGAAACAAATGGTATGAAACGAAATTCGTTTCAAAGAAGTAAACAAAACTTATTAAGTGGTCAACGATTATGTCTGACCCTTGATCATATTAACCTTCAATCCATTACAACGCCCCATATGACGTTTAAAATTACTTTTTGTCTTTCTTAATAAGCAAATTTATTTGAAACAAATAATAAAAAACATTACAACAATATTCAAACACAACACAACAATACTCAAACATAAATATAAAACAAACATAATTTCTTTCAGAATCCATGTTTAAAACAAGCTAGTCTAGCGTTTATAATCTGTGACAATATTTGGTGGCACTTGGTTTACTATTTTGAGCAAAACCTCCATTGCAACAATCCATTTAACGGAACTGGTGCCCTCAATTTCATGACAAGCTCAATGCCAGTGGGCGGATCCTCCCATTTGAGATGTACACAAAACTTCATTTCTAGTAATTTAATTATTTAATTATTAGTAAACTATTAGTATTACTATTAGTAAAATCTTTTGGTTGCATATGAATGATGATAATAGAGCACACACGCCACATACACAACATATGGTAAATAAGATTCACAGTTCACCACTTGGTGTTTATAGAATAATTAGTGGGGGCATGATTTATTATTGTTTGCTAAACCCCAACGCAACCTTTGCACCCTAAATTTGAAGTGGATATTGTAAAGTTACCTAATTGAAATAAGCTTGTGCCTTAAAATCCCTTAATGTCTTAAAAGGCAGTCAAAATGTTTATCTTTTGCATAATTGTTTTGGCAAAACATCTGTCATAGCCTTGTTTTAGGCAGGCACGCACGCACACATACAATTATATTAACGCATTTATGGTTAATGAACTCAAACGCGTTAACGTATCAATGCAAAAAATTAATCTAATTTATTAGAGGCTTTGTAATTAATCGAAATTAATCACATTTTAATTGCATATAAATATTTGCCTGAGAACATTGGGAAGTTATTTTTTACATGGATTCTTAGTATACCATTGAATAATGACTGAATACATAAACTTAAGCAACAAAATATTGTTTATTTTTGTTCAACAAAGTCGTTGTACTCGGAGTCGGGCTAACGTCCATGCTAGCTGCTATATGTTTTGAATTGAGATGATACACATAAAAATGTGAATATAAATTTTAAGGTAAATAAATCGATTACAGAAATGCTGTCAGATTTAATAAAACTCTGATGAATGAAAATGTGATATATTTTACATTTGAACAGAAAAATAGATTATGTTATTTAATGAATATGTGTAATACTGATCATTTATTCCAGTGTTGTTTTCCACAGCAAGCCACTGTTTTGTTTGTTACTGGAATGTTACTGGGATCACATTAAACTTTAGCTTGTGTCGCTTTAATAGAAACACACCTCTCATAAGTTTCCTTCAGGTATTTATTTTTACTTCTAGTTAATATTTACATTAACAGAAAAAAAAGAAGATTCAAACAGATTCAAGTAATAAAAAGGGAAGTGTTTTAAGTCTCGATTAGGCCAATACAAAATCGATTGTCTCTGTAACACTCATGTGATCTGACTGCAAGATGTGCAGACATGTGGACCATTCACAAAGCAAACAGAAAGTATAATTACAAACATCATTAATTCACAAAAAGACAAAAATATGCGTTCTAAGCGTAAGACGTGGTGTATGTTAATGACAAGACACACAGATCAACTAAATAACAAATAAAGCTTAAATAGTGGCATGCCTATAAATGACCGTAAACAACAAAATAGGCACGCATCAGGATCTCCTTCACGGCTTGCTTGACTGTGTATTTATAAAACTTTAGTTGTATTGACCGTAGCCAAAAGATTTGCCTATATGCCACTGGATATGACTGGAATATAGGCAAATTATTTGTTATTATTTGTTTTTTATTACTGACCATTTACTTGTCTTTAAGAACAAATTCATCTTGAATAAAAAAGCATTTAGGTCAGGTCAACGTTTCTAAATAATTTTTGGTCCCAATTTTACTGGTAGACCACTGTTTGAAGAATTTGTTGGGTCTAATATGTCACAGTTTACTTTATTTTGCTATATGTCCTTGTCCCCCTCAGTTTTAAAATTGTAAACAAACCGATCAGAGGCCCCATTGACTTCCATAGTATTCTTTTTTCCAACAGAAGACAAAAGAAAAATCACTTCTGTATCTTTAAAAATATACATTTATTTAATTTATAGAATGAAAAAAGAAGAGTTATTATTGATTTAATTCTATACATGTTTCTTAATACTACTGTATTTATAACTTTATTATCAGTTTTGTATAATTTCTAGATTTGTTTTTATTTGATTTTTCTTACTTCCCTTATTTCTGAGGCAGTGGCGGATGCAGAACGTGACATATGGGTGGGCATGGATTAGTCCGGGTGGGCCTGAATCTATGGGTGTCACTTTTGAATAAGAAACTATAACAAGTCTATAAAATTCGTCAAAACTTCAGGAATCACAAGCGTATTGGTGAGAACACTAATTTAAACAGCATACACACACACCCGAACTGCACCTCACATTTTTGACATTATTGATATACTTTAAATTGTAATGCAACATGACATTAATTAAGCCTTTTGGGTAAAAAAAATTTTTGGGGTGTCATAGCCTACAAAAACGAACCTGCACACAGTGACAAGAAATATATATGAACACAAAAAAACTAATACTTTTTAAAATAGCCTATTAAAACTGTTGAACTCCGAGTGTGCAGTTTTATCATAACTCGTGTGAAAACAAACAGACGTTACACCATCTCATCACTTCAGCATCCACTGCTTTATTTTTGCTTTATTATGGCAGAAGAACATGCCTGGACATACAGCGTAAACACGTAGCGGCGTAATGACGTAACAACATGATGTCATCACGCATAAGCGCAATACAATGACAAGAGTGCAATACTTTAACACCCCCACTCGCTCTTGGCTCATTGTGTCATTTAGAAAAACAATAAACAAAAGAAAAACAAGTCTTCACTTTAGCACAAATAATGTAAACATACATTTTCACATTTTTATGTACCAAACATATCTTGAACAAAACTCTTTAGTTTTTGCCTTGTAGGTGGCTTTGTCATAATACTGTGGGACAGTATTCCAAAATGACTTTACCATCATTCAAAATGTCTCTTATAAAATGGTATTTGATATCAATGTGCTTGCACCTTTGCCTAGAGATTGGATTTCTGGCTAGTGCTATGGTACCTTGATTGTCCTCATACACCTTTGTTTGTGTATATTGATATGTGTCCATACACTTGAGTAGCTGTTTTAAGTAGATACATTCCTGCATGGCTAATGCCAAGGACATGTACTCCGCTTCACAAGTAGATAAGGCCACTGTTGATTGTTTTCTGGTTTTCCATGAAATCAAAGAACTTCCTTCACTTAGATTGACACAATATCCTGAGGTACTACGTCTGTCTTTTGTATCTGACGCCCAGTCAGCATCACTATATACTCTTAGACCTAGTTTCTCTGTGTCATTTCTTCTGAAGCATAGTTCCTGTTTTGTTGTACCTTTAAGGTATCTGAACACATGCTTTACTGTGTTCCAGTGTTGTTCTGTTGGTTCAGCAAAATGTTGAGATAGTTTACTGACAACAAAACTTAAATCTGGTCGTGTGCAAGTGGACAAATAGATTAAACTTCCCACTGCCTCTCTGAACTTCTTTGGCTCTTTCATTTTTTCAGCATCTTCTGAATAATCAAGCTTAGGTTCACATGGGGTTTCTCTAGATTTACAATCCTGCATACCAAAACGATCTAGTATTTTACACACATATCTCTCCTGTGACATTTTGACTAGACCATCTGTTTATTCAAAGTCTATGCCCAAGAAATGTTTCAACCTTCCCATATCTTTCATTTTGAACCTTTCAGTTAGCATTTTCTTTACACTTTTCAGAACACTTTCATTGTTAGCAGCTATAATTAGGTCATCAACCCATACAATCAGTATTACTTTCTCATTATGCTTTTCCTTTGTATATACACAGTTATCAGCTGAGTTTTGTTTAAAACCATTCTCAGTTAAACAAACATGTAACTTAGCATTCCAGTTTCTACCTGATTGTTTGAGGCCATAGAGAGATTTCTCTAATTTGCATACCAGTTTTTCACCAGTCTTAGATTTTTGTTCATAACCTTCCGGTTGTTCCATATATATTTCGTGGTCAATTTGTGCATGCAAATAAGCTGTCTCAACGTCCATTTGATGTAAGATCAAGGGCCCTATTTTAACGATCTGAAACGCAAGTGCGAAGCGCAACGCGCAAGTGAGTTTGTGGGCGGATCTTGGGCGCTGTTGCTATTTTCCCGGCGTGAGAAATAACTCTTGCGCCGGGCGCAAATCAATAAGGGGTTGGTCTGAAGTAGGTTCATTATTCATAGGTGTGGTTTGGGCGTAACGTCAAAAAAACCAATTAGAACGCTAGCCAACATTCCCTTTAAACGCAAGGGCGCAAGTTCCATGGCGGGTTGCTATTATTATGACGGATTTACCAGGCGCACGCCAGGAGCGGTTCACAGCCGAGGAGACCGACGTCCTTGTACGGGGGAATCCCACGCTTGCCAGCATAAATCGGGCACGCCGTGTAACGGGAGGTGGATCTGCCTCAGGACTTGACGCCAGCAGAGGACATCGCTGCGTCCACCCTCACCGCTGAAAGGGTTTGGGGGCTTTGAAATCGGACCCAAGAAACGCAAGCAAGGTCCAACCCCAAAGTACTCTTACAAATCAAGTTCATATACATTAAGGTTTCTTATGAAAACATTTTAATTATTATTTACATAAAATAAACGTAATACAGCCACACAACAAAGTTATGAAAATATTTTAATCGTTATTTGCATGAGAATAAATAAAAACGATCACCACAATGCTCACCACTATGATTCCCCTTATCTCGTGTATTAATATTTTTAAGTGTAACAATTTATGATTTGCAAAAATAACTGTTGCATCTGTGAAGATTAGATAAGCAAAGTGTATGCGCGTTGTGCACCCTATACATTATGGTCAAGCATGCGCCCTTAAAATAGCATAATGAACAACGCGCAACGCGCCACTGACTTTAAACTTTTTTTTTCTGGTCAGTGGCGCAATTGTTTTTTGAAACTGCAAAATAGCATCAGGGATGGTTTGCGCCGGAACACGCCTCTTTTTTTGCGCTGAACCACCCAGGGAGCGCAAGTTCATTCCCTAGTTTGCCGACGTGCTTCTGTGACGGGAAAAACCCGCTGTGCGCCGGGGCAAAATACGAATGATACATGCGTCACGGACAAAGTCAATTGCGCTGGGTGCAAGATAGAGCCCCAAGTCTTCTTGTGCTGCTTTTTGCATAACCACTCTCACACTTGTCATATCTGCTGTGGGTGAGAATGTCTCATCATAGTCAGTCCCTTGTTTCTGACTGTAGCCTTTTGCGACAAACCTTGCTTTGTATTTTTCAGATCCATCAATGTCTCTCTTAATTGTGTAAACCCATCTGCCTCCAACAGGTTGTTTTCCTGGTGGCAAATGAGTAAGTGTAAAGGTTTTGGTCTCCTCCAGCGATCGCATTTCTTTGTCCATGGCTTCCCTCCAATGCTTTGATTTTGTTGATGTTATGGCGTCCTGGTAGGTTATTGGCATATCACATACAGCTCTATAACAAAAGTCTATGCATGTTTGCAGTTTGTCCTCCGCATTTTCAACCTCGAAATCCTGTAAATGAGCTGGTCTCCTCCTCGTCCTTGGTGGGTTCCTTCTAATTACAGTCTCAGATGGTTTACCTGGCTGTGGAGGTTCAGTCTGTTCAGGCAAAGTCTCTGAAAAAACACTCTGAATGCCTTGATTTGGATTTTCCTCACTTTCATCAACATTTTTCTCTCTGCCAACGATCTTAGGAGTTATATCCACACATTCTGTGTAAGATTCAGATGTTTGTGTTTCCCTTTCTTTGGTTGTCCTAGTTGTGAACTTCACTAACCTGTGTTTTTGGACCTTTTCTGTGTTGGGGTAGTACACCAGGTAAGCCGGGCTGTTTTTATCATAGCCGATGAAAACGCCTTGTTCACATCTGGAGTCCAATTTGCCTTTCTCTTGTTTGTAAGCGAAACATGTTGATCCAAATTTCTGGATTTTGGAAACATCTGGCTTTTTGCCTACGAACAGCTCGTATGGTGTTTTCTTTGTACGTCTATTGTAGCACCTGTTTCTCACATAGGCTGATGTTTGCATGGCGTAGTTCCACAAGTTATCTGGTAACTCACTTTCTATCAGTAAGCATCTGCTCATGTCGTAGAGGGTTCTCCAACCTCTCTCCGCTGTGCCATTCTGGTGAGGTGAATAAGGTGCAGACGTCTCATGTCGGATCTTATTCTTTGTTAACAGGGCTTGAAAATCTCGACTCGTAAACTCAGTGCCATTGTCTGGACGAATACACTTGACTTCTCCATAGGGTGCTATGTCTGCTAGAAACTTTTCTGTAGCTTGTAGCGTGTCAGCTTTAGACTTCAGAAAGTACACTAAAATAGTACCTGAGTAGTCATCTGTAAAAGACTGTGTATATTTGTGTCCTTCTTTGCTCTGTATTGGCATAGGTCCGGCCAAGTCAGTGTGGATCAGTTCTAAGGGTTTCTTTGCCTTTCTGTCTGGCTCCCTGTTTCTTGTCTGAGTGAATTTTCCCTGTGTACACACTTCACATAACTGATTTGCTCTGGTTATGTTTCCTTTTATATCCATGCCTTTAACTACACCTTGTAACTTTTGTATGTCTTCGTAGTTACAATGTCCAAAAATTTCATGCCAGGTTTGTAAATCGTGACAAACTTTACATTGGTCAACATTCTCTTCAATAGTTGGCAAATAGTACAAGTTTCCACTTTCATGAATCTCAAACCTGCTGCCGTCTTTAGTTACCATGTGACTGTTCCCTCTCTTGAAGGTGATTGTTGCTCCTCCGTTTATTGCTCTCGCTACTGAGAAGATGTCATTTGGGTACGAAGGCATGTATAGAGCGTCCCTCAGTTGTGCTCTGTGGTGTCGTCCAGCGCTGTCAACGAAATAAACAACTGCTGTTCCTCTTTGTTGTGCCATTCCACTGCACTTTGTCCCGTCGGCTAGTTCTACTGAATGAGTCTCAGATTGAAAAGAGCTGTCAAAACTTTTGAACTTTTTGATGTCATTTACAATATGAGATGTCGCTCCAGCATCTACCATTATACCTTTCTTCTTTACGTTGTCTTGTTGTCTTCCATATTCTGAAGACATGGTCTTGGTCACTGTCTTGTTCATCTGCAACCTTTCTAGCACCATCTTTCTCTCCCTTTTTCTTGCATAGGAATTCTGCATGTGTACTATTTTTGCAATGATTACACCACACTCTTTTGTAGCATTTTCTTGCTTTATGTCCTTTCAATCCGCATTTATAACATGTCACATTGACATCTTCATCTTTTCTGTCTTTAGTGTGTGACTTGAAAGGGCCTCGTGATTCTCTCGTGTGTGCTTTCATCACATTATCTGTGGCTTCTGTGCTTTTCATTTTCTCCGCCTCCTCGTAAATCCGTAATCTTCTTTTAAAGTCAATAAACGTAACGTCGTCTTCATTTTGCGTTATGTGTATTGCTAGTGGTTTAAAAGAGTCTGGTAATCCGCGGAGAATCATAGCTATGGTTAGCCCGTCACTCATGGTTTCTCCTGCATCTCTTAGGGCAGTGATGAGGTTCTCTGCTCTTAAGTAATCGGTAACACTCTCGTTGTCCATCATGCGTAGCTGAATTAACGATGTGTACATATTTATTATGCGTGGCTTACTTCGTTAAGCTTAATAACGCGTAATATGTCGCGTAACAGACTTACTCAAGATGTTCGCTTGTTTTCGTGACTGGGCCCATAACCTGTTGAACTCCGAGTGCGCAGTTTTATCATAACTCGTGTGAAAACAAACAGACGTTACACCATCTCATCACTTCAGCATCCACTGCTTTATTTTCCTCACATGGCAGAAGAACATGCCTGGACTTACAGCGTAAACACGTAGCGGCGTAATGACGTAACAACATGATGTCATCACGCATAAGCGCAATACAATGACAAGAGTGCAATACTTTAACAAAAACTGTTTAAATAAATTAAGCTACTAAATGCTTAAAATGAAGCTTCTAACATCATATTCTCTACATGCAAATCCCTAATTTTCGTTCTCACATATTTAAGTTAACTTACTAAGTAAAGAAAGAAAAAGGGAATTGCTAGAATAATGTTAGACTCTGAGGTTAAACGAAATGACAAAAAAATAAACATTTAATTCACTTTTTGATGAGCATAAGAGCAAGCGGGTAGCCTACTCGTAAAGAGCGGAGCCGAGGAGCGCGCATATCAGACGTGAACACGAAAGAAATAATGGGTTTAATTATGCTTTCACTTCATTTCCTGACAGTTTCACTTGTTAGTGGGGATAGTAATGACTAACACGATGACACCGAATTACATACAATATAATTACCTAACTAAATCTGAGAGAATGCAAACACATTTCAATATTTTTCCTCTGCCCGACGGGCAGGGCGCAGATACATTTTTGTAGCCCGACAGGAATTCGCCATAGCCCCGGGACGTCGGGGTAGCGATTTTGCGAGCCCTGCATAGGTTTGTTTTGTAGAAAGACTTTCTTTAAAGTGAATTT
Organism: Paramisgurnus dabryanus; assembly: GCF_030506205.2. Lineage (NCBI taxonomy): Eukaryota > Metazoa > Chordata > Actinopteri > Cypriniformes > Cobitidae > Paramisgurnus > Paramisgurnus dabryanus. The sequence goes on from NC_133339.1 coordinate 8,953,033, forward strand.
CGTTTTGTATAAATTGTATCTTAATATTAATCAATGTTTAATCAAACAATTGCCTTGATTTAAATAATAAGAAGCAAACCAAGAACGTCTGTGGTGTGGATTGAAGTGAACCCACTATATTTCCGCAGCCTACGTCTTTCTGCTTTTAATGCATTTCTTAAATTAATGTCTCAATTACACAGTAGGCTTATAGGTTGTTATGATAGGCTATTTGTTGCTTAAAAGCAATAGGCTATAAAGTGTAGCAATAAACGTGGCGTGACTTATAGTGCTGAGTTAGAGAGCTGATAGGCTATATCAAACAACCTAACTGTGATCAGATGTTTTCTTTCTATTTTTTACCCCGCTATCATATTTGTTGTGTGTTTATGTTATTGAGAGGAAAGCGCACAGCCCATATTGATAACGTGTTGTTATTCAAAATACGTTTTCCACTTGCTTGAAAAAAAAGTTCTCAAAGTGATCATGGCTGAAAGCTGCTCGGGAATATTTTTCTCATTAGAACCATAATGTAACGCAACATTCAACTTCTTTATAATAGTTTTTAGATAGTTATCAGGCTTACTTATAATTTTACTGTTTTTAACGTAACATGCAATAGATAAAATACACCGTATAAAGTAGTATCCATGTCTAACTATACAGAGTAGTATTTTTTTACATTTCTGATTGGGCGGGCCAGCTGTCAATCTGGGCGGGCCCAGGCCCGTCCAGGCCCGCCCACAGCTCCGCGCCTGTGAGGTACACTCAGTTAAAAATGTCTGTCCTCACCACTGCAGCAGACATGACTGTTTTGTCAGTCCTACATTTTAAAATGCTTTACTGTATTTTTATTTTAGTACTGTTGGAGATCGGGGATGGTAAGTATCGTTTATCAGAACCTCGGCATGTACCTCTTTCTATCTGTCAGTTTATAATTTTTATATCCCTTTAATTCTCCCCGAAGTTAAAGGCTTCTGTTCAGTTTGATGATTTAGAGATTTTTACAATTTAACTGAAATGTGGGCTTTTCTATGAAAAATCATCATTTTGACTGCAATCCTAATTTCTACATTGAATTTGCTTAATTGGTTGTATTATTTGTTGTCCTCTTATTCTTGGGAAGTTTACTGTTGGTAATGTGGATTAAACAATATGATGCACATTTAAAAAAAATGCAAAATTCTCAGTAAACTGCACTGAATTTGGTCCAATTGCCATTTCAGTTGCATGTTTGTCTTTTTGTAGTTTAAAAGTTTAAATATGGTCTGCTTAATGAGACATTCAACATGTGTAATACTGAGGGCTTCAGAACAACTGAGAAGCACTGCTTTAAAGGTGGACAGCTGATTCCATCTAGTGTATCTAGTTTTTTTAGTACAACTAAAACAACAGTTTTTGTACAAACTGGTGTTAGCTTTCAGTTTGTGCCATCTTTCTTTAGTCCTAAATGTTTAATTATTTAATAATTAATAAATGTTTTAGGGTTCACAGTGAAGGGTTCCTCAGGACCTCTGGTTGTTCCTCTGGGAGGTTCAGTGGTTCTGCCCTGTTCTGTTGATTCACTCTTACCACTGAAAGATCTGGAGGTGGAATGGAGAAGATCAGACTCACAGACTCTCATTCATCTGTATCAAGATGAAGATATTAGACCAGAGGCTCAACATCAGGATTATCATGATAGAGCTCATTTATTCACTGAAGACATTAAACATGGAAACTTCTCCCTCCTGTTAAACAATCTGACAGCTGAAGATGAGGGACAATACACATGTAAAGTTTACTCTGGACAAGAGTCTGAGGAAACTGTCATTGAAGTAAAATTCAGTGGTAAAGAAACACTCTTCTGTGAAATTCCCTTCATATCCAATTTTATGTATAGAAAGTTATTTTGTATATAAAAATAAACTTTTTATTTCTCAGAGCATTTGATATTATCAGGATCAAGTCAGTCGATATCAGCGTATGTTGGTGATGATGTCACTCTGAGCTGCTCTGTGAACTCTCACATCAAACCTGAAGAGATTGAAGAGGTTTCATGGAGGAAAACAGATAAAGATGAAGATCCTAGTTCTTCTATACCAAGACAATGAGGTTTTATCATATGCATCAGATGAACGATACAGAGACAGAGTTGAGTTCTTCACTGATGAAATCCACAGAGGAAACTTCTCTCTCAGACTGAAGAGAGTCAGAACTGAAGATAAAGGAGTTTACATCTGTCAAGTGTTTACTGGAGAACTTTCAGCAAACACAACTGTTAAACTGGAACAACTGGGTGAGTATCAGAAAAGCAAAAAAAAAAAAAACTTAAAAGAAAAATTAGAAACTCAAAGTGATCATTTTAACTTATGGCTTACAGGCTTCTCATTTTTACACATCATGGTGTTAATTCTCTGTATTACTGCCTGTGGATTTGCTCTTCTGTTCTGCTCTCTCATCTACTGCACATCAAATAAAAAAGGTACATTTGGATTTGTAATATTCTTAATTGCTTGATAAAACAAGTTTCTGGCTTTTCAGCAGGGGTTTCTTCTGATTCTTTATTGTCAGCCACCAGAGTTTAATGTCAGGTTGCAGATGGCAACAGCACACTATGTCCCATCTGAGTATTTATATGACAAGTGTTAAATATGATTAATAAAATTCACAGTGTGGCTGAAGCATGGATAGCTTTCACAAAAATGTTGGGCAAACTACTGTAAGGGTTTTTCACCTGCAACCTCCAAAGGTGCAGTAGTTCCTCCGTGAGCCAGTTGTTAACGTTTTATTTAAAGGTGAAAACTGGAAGTTTTAGCGACAATTGCAACCAGCTGCTTAGTCCAAATGTCACTCCCCTTTTCGAAACTCTTAAGCTATGGCAGCTGGCAAAGGACAAGCACGTCATTGTCTGAGGGTGCATCCCAATTCAAGTGCTGCATCATTCGAAGGCCTTATTCAAAGGCCAATGACATCACCAAGCCAGAAAGTAAGCTGTCCCACAATTCTGAGGCTTAGGCTGTTTTCACATATGTTGGTGCGCACCGTGGTGCGGCCTCGGAGCGCACCAAAATACATTGTATCATTTTTCAACACTCCGTGTTCACATATTTGTTTTTTTACTGTACTTTTTTGCCGCACTGTACACCATGTGACAACGGTCAGCACTGTCATTGGTCTCTGACAGCTCTTACCGTCTCATGACCACCCCCACGTTTCCACGACAACCAGCCTGACAGGGAGAGCGCAGTTATCGAGATGTGGAGATAAATGATGCACGTCTTTGCGAAGTTTCTTTGCTTTTACGCGAAATTGCGTAGCTGTTCTATTAAAGCCTTTCTCTCGGAGCCGTTTGCTAAAAGCCTGTAATGTCACTATTTGTGTGTGGAGGACAGCTATGCATTTATAAAATCATCAGCTCAAACGTAAAGGAGACAGCGAATCTCAGCAACGGACCAGGATTGGCTTAACCCACAATATAACACCCGGCTCACGTCATGACGGAAGCCCAGTGGCTCAAACATGTGGACAACTTCCTGTATTTGGTTCGGCCCCAGGTCCAGCAGTGTTCACACCACAGGTGGGTCGCCCCAGAGTTCGGCGAAAGCCGCTCCGAGACCACCTGTTTAGAGCGGTCTCGGCCGTTTAGTGCGCACCCGAGTGCGGCTGTTGTGTTCACACTGACCCAAACGAACCGTACTCGGAGCGACACGTCATTTGGGCCGACCTAAACAGTGTATATGTGAAAACACCCTTCAAAATGCCTCCAAATGCATCCCTCGTTTACCGTGAAGCTTCACAGCCTTGACTATCCCAGGATTCAATGCCTGTCTGTGATGTCTGGGTATTTTAAAACAAACATTCATAGTTAAATTAAAGGGTAAGGTCCTAAGGTCCTTGTCACGTCTCACTCTGCGCTGGTTATTTGATATTTGATCACGTCATCCTCACCTCATTTTCGGCTGAATAATTTTGGTTGCCGAACATTCAGTGCATCCCTATTTGATATAGTTGCTAGTTGTCCTCAGTGTGAAAATATTTTTGTTGTCCTGTTTTATTCTGATGTTTCCATGGTGTCATTTCACTGTCATTTTCACAGAAAGCTTAGTCTAGGCTTAAATCCTCAATTGTTTCTGCAATATTTTTGTTTTGTTTTACCCTTGTGGACTTTTTGTCACTGCTTGTCACCAAAATTATGGGTTGTTTTAACCCCTTGTTTGGTCAAATATAAAAAAAAATTGGGGTAAATTTCAACCCAGCGGGATGTGTTGAAAATAACCCAGCATTTTTAGTGTGTAATAAAACTAGGGGTGCTCCGATAAATGCCGAAATACACTAATCATTCCAGACCGATAACTATTCTGAATTCCGCAGCCGATCTTATTCACAGCTATTTCATGTACTACGGCTTTTGATCTAGCCTGGTTAAAACCAGACCATTCTCAGTAGTAACTGAGTTATGGTCTGGCAAATCTTCATAGACAAATCATTTCAAAAGGGGCGTCACCAACGGACATCTCTCAAATGCCTCTGGGCGCAATTGGATAGACCTAAAACCAATCACAGCGATGAAGGAGATGACGTATGCAGAGCTATATCAGACTTTTACCGGATTCAGTCGGTAAGACAGCGATAATATCTTTTTTTTTTTAGATATGAAGGCTTTGAGTGTTTTCTTTGCTCGGGTTTTAACGAAAAGGAAAAGTTTAAATCAGGGCTCTGAACCGGTTCAAGGAACGAAAACGAAAACCGGAAACGAACGAAATTTTAACAGGAACAAAAACGAAAACGAAAACAAAATCAATTTTAATCGTTCTGAACAGAAACGTTTATTTAAAATTCCCATTAACCGGTTAATAACGTTATTTTATCGTTTTCTTTAATATTGTACTTATCAGTGACCAATCATGATTTGAACAGTACAACATGTGACTTTGACGCATCAAGCGTGAGTGACTTTGACACATAGCGTGAGTGAAATGCCCGCGCAGCAGTCAGCGAGTCTCCGGCCCGATAGCATTTGTCTTAAATAACCACAAAGCTACCCATCAAATGTTCAGAGGTATGTTTAAGTTAAAACTTGCTTGGAAATACAGTATGAAGATGCAAACTGTAACTCAAAAAAGCCAGGGGACTTATACCACTGTCAATAACTTTTTAGATGGGTCGCCACCAAGAAATTCCTTTTCGTTATTATTTTTCTTACGACAAGCTGTCTTAACAAGTCTGTCTGCAATATTGAAGGATGTGGGGGAGAAGAACAGTAGCCGGGAATCACTGAGGTAACTTACAGAGGCACATTTAACATAAACATCCAGCAGAGTATGCTGCGGGTTCAACCAGAAAAAGACATGGTTGAAAACGGGTCGTTTTTCAGCTGTTTATACTTAAAATGAATGCAGGTATTTCTTTTGTGGTTTTAACAATTAATGAAATGTTGAAGTTTAGTTATATCATGTGTTATGTTATTATTTTTGTGTGAAAATTAGTCTGGATGCATGCTTTTGTTAAAGTATAGCCTGAATTAAAATAACGTTATTAACCGGTATTTTTTCTAAGTAAACCGTTTTCGGAACGTAAATGTTCAATGAGGAACGCAAAAACGGAAACGTTAAAATATCGATTCTGCTCGGAGTGAAACGATTGATAATTTTTTTCGTTTTTAAGCCCTGGTTTAAATCACTTAAAACAGACGTGATAGCTGATTCGAACGAGTGATGTTCCATGGCAGCATCCATCTTTGTAATGTACAAAATCTGCTTCACTGTTGCTGCGCTGTCGTCATTGTGTAAAACCCGCCCCAACGTTTCTGATTGGTGCCACGAATTTCTGCTTTAGAAATGGGCTTGAATGACCTCTTTGCCAGACTACTTGCAGAGCAAATAAAAATTTGCCGGGAGTTGTCTGGGTTTTCCCAGGCTACTTCAGTAAGTCCTAATCAATCTGAAATCACTGTTAGTTTGAGTCGTTTATAGCATGCATTTGAAAAAGCAACACTCGTCAAACATAATCATTATACATATTCTTATCATGAAAATACCTGAAAAGGTTTGAAGAACAGCAATATAAATATATCCTTTAAGCCATTTACTGGAGCTGCTTGTCTATGGTTCTTCGTCTGCAGCGCATATTGAGTTTCTGCACGAGAGCGCCCTCTGGCTTTTGGATGTAGCAGCATTTCATTGTAATTCATTGAGAAGCATAGCAAGCATCATCGGCCGATTTATCGGAGCACCCCTAAATTAAACTGTTTTTGCATCTTTCATGTAGACACCAGCAGAATTCTCCAGGCTCTCACGGTGTCTCTTGTCATTTGTCCAAACATTTGTTTGTTCATTGCTTTCATCATCTGGGGTGTTACTGAGGGTAAGTATTATTCTTTGGTGTTTTTATGCTTTATACTTATGTAAGGTATAGACGGTTTCATCGGACGCATGTGCGGAGACGCGAGTACGGTGACGCGAGTAAGCGTCTGGTCGGAACTTTACTTCCGACCTCTGTTTGTTTAATGGTCTGACTAGTTGAACTCTTAAACAAATACCTCGTCGAAAATAACAATTTCTATGTAATCTACGTGTTGTTAATTTTGCTTTTTATATAAATAAATTAAAAGGACTTTGTTGTTATTGATTCTTAGTAAAGTGTACCGGAAGTTACATGTGTTCCACGAAAGCCATTTGTTTATGTTGTTACTGCTGAAATCATCTATAAAGATGGGCCATTGAATTATTAGCATTATTTTTAAATAATTCAAATGACCGGAGTCAATTATTTTGCTTGTTTTAAGACATTTGACAGGTTAGGTGTACATTTTACAGAAAAATAATCAACACCCATGGAACATTTCTCAACCAATCAGAATAAAGCATTCAACAGACCAGTGGTATATATATATATATATCCTAAATGAACTTTAAAACCACATAAACTGCAGCAGCCTGTCTATGTACAGATCAAACAGTGCACACCATAGTTAGCATACTATTATTCATTAAAAGCGGACAATATTGGGTTTAGTGGCCAACAAGATTGATAGCAGATTTTAAATTGTATGTTTTTGGTGTCCTGCCCCAGCCAAGCAACTGCTAATCTTTAAAAAAATGGCTTTCTCCAGGAGCTATGTAAACTTTTTAATGGTGCAGTCTGGCATAAAATGAGTTTGACACACTTATTTGATTTATGTATATCTTTTCATTGCTCTTACCATACCTTAATGTTTTTTTATATTTCATATGTTCATCATTGTTGTATAGGATTTCTAAAGGAAACCATCACTTGCAGTGCACTTTATATTCTCAGGCCTGCCATGTTGTTTTGGGCTGTGCCTTATTTAGATGATCTTCAAGGTATGTTTTGCTGTGGAAGGTTTTTATGTAAATCAGCAAATGCGCACATTCAATTAGTTGGTTAAGTAGATTTTATAATACAAGTTAAATCAGCTATATGTGTTACTGCAATGTTATTAAATTAGTTTTCTATATTTAAACGTATTACATTTTTAATTGGTATGTTCAACCTTTCTTATTTACAGATAGCACTAAACCATGGATTAAGTTTTCAACTATAGCAAGAGAATCTGCTGCATTAACAGTCATTGTTTACTCAGGTGGGCAAATCAAAATTTTACACAATATAAGTCATGTGTGAATCATAAAATTATATTCTAAATATTTCTTAGAAGTCTAAAGTAACAACTGATTATTTTATTAAAACGTTCATACATGTACAGATTGGCTCTGTTTTTTTGTTTAATGTACTGGTTCTGTTACAGCAGCAGTCTGTAACTTTTGTCTATCCTTCACCATCTCTGTTTAAAAGATTTCACTTTTTAAAGTTTTTTTGTTGTTGTTGTTTTTTGTTCTGATTAAATGAAAGTGGACATGTCATAAAGTAAATCTGTCATGGTCGAGGCACCTGCCACCAGAGCCATCCCCCGAGTATTAGTGTCATTCGGACTGCATTTCCCATAATCCCACATACCGGGACTGATTGCACTGCCACCTGCTTCCAATCACCCACTGCCTATATAAACTGCACTTGGACTTGACTTCAGTGTGAAGTCTTGATTTGCCACTAGGCATGGGCCGGTTACCGGTACACTAACATTTTCTGTGATACAGTTTTCAAGGTGAACTGTGTTTTCACAAAATGAATTAAATCATGTAATTGAATTCATGTTTACATTTCTATTACATATTTTTGAAAGAATATTATCATTTAAAGGCTTTATTTTTACCTGGCACAAATGTTGTATGTTGCTTAAAAATAAAATGTATTGTGTCCAGTTGAAAAGTTTATGTTTTTATATTCAGACATTTGAAAACAACACATTTTAGTGTTAAAATGGCAATACAGCAAAACCGTTGTATTTTTTTCTTACGGTTATCATACTGCAAGAATCTCATACCGGCCCATGCCTATTTGCCACTGCTGTAAGTCTGAGCATTAGTCTATCTGTGATTACCCGGTTTGTTACATTTGATCTGTTTATCTATTATTACGATTGCTTGCTTGTGAAGGTAAGGAGGTGCTGACCCAGTGGTGGTTTTAAAGGCCAGAAGCAGAGCCTTAAATTTGATGCAAGCTGCTATAGGAAGCCAGTGTAACTTGACAAAGAGAGGAGTGACGTGCGCCCTCTTTGGCTCATCGAAGACCACTCTTGCCGCTGCATTCTGAATCATCTGTAGGGGTTTGGTCGTGCAGGCTGGAAGCCCCGCCAGTAACGCATTGCAATAGTCCAGCCTGGACAGGACAAGAGCTTGGACCAGGACCTGAGTAGCGTGCTCATTTAGGAAAGGTCTAATTTTCCTAATATTGTAGAGGATAAATCTACAAGAGCAAGCGGTGCTGGCAACATGCTCCGTGAAGCTAAGCCGATCATCAATGACCACTCCCAGGTTTTTGGCCGTCCTGGAAGGTGTGATGGTCGAGGAACCTAGCTGAATGGAAAGGTTGTGCTGAATCTTTGGTTCAGATAATATGACAAGCAGTTCTGTCTTCGCAAGGTTAAGCTGGAGATGGTGATCTTTCATCCAGAGTGAGATGAGATGTGCCTCAGGCATGCTGACATGCGGGCAGAAACCGTGGGATCATCAGGGTGGAACGACAGTTGGAGTTGAGTGTCATCTGCATAGCTGTGATAAGAAAAGCCATGTTTTCGAATGACAGATTCCAGGGATGTCATGTATATCGAAAAGAGCAGGGGTCCAAGCACAGAGCCTTGAGGAACCCCGGTATCAAGACGTTGGGGTTCGGAGACGTCACCTCTCCAGGATACCTTAAATGACCTACCTGAGAGGTACGACTTGAACCATAGAAGCGCTGTGTCAGAGACACCCATAGACATTAGGGTCGACAGGAGGAAAGGTGTCCTTTAAAATGCAAATGAGCTGATGAGACGCAAACACTGATCACACTGATCGTGGTTTGTTGAAATTGAAACTCAATTGTGTGGCAATTCTTTTCTCTTTCTCTCTCTAAATGGCAGGGCCGTGATTGGATAGGGCAGATTAAGGGCTGTATTATTATAATAAGATCCCCTTATGACATCATAAGGAGAGCCACATTTCAATGACCTAATTTTTCACGTTCTTGCTGAGAATGTTTTATCAAAACTAAGTTACTGGGTTGATCTTTTTCATTTTTTTTTAGGTTGATAGAAGCACTGGGGACCCAATTATAGCACTAAAACATGGAAAGTCAGATTTTCATGATATATGACCCCTTTAACACAGGGTATCCCCTGCTTAAGCTTTACTTTTTGATGTGCATTCCGCTTTACTTTTGACACATTTTTATTATTTTTGAAAGATGTAACTTCTCGTCTGAACCGCTGGTGTTGTATGAAGTGCTTGGACACGTAGCACAGATGCACTTTAGGCACCTCGAGTTAAAGTCCCAGCTTTTGCTGTCCCTATCCACTCTCTCCATCCTATATTGTGTCTGTCAGAAGTCGAAAGAAATGTCATTAGTTCATTATAGTGATGTGAAAGAGAGACACAGATTTTTTGTCTTGCTTAAAACAGATTTTTGTTTATGTTTGACTGAAAAAGTTACTGAGTGCAGCTTTAAGTAAACTTTTTTTTTTTTGCAGACATTGCACTTTTTTTGCATTGCGTATTTTTTATAGCACAGTGAAGTGTGTATTTTTTACTTTGTATCTGCTCTACTCTTGTTCCAGTTATCTTTACATATGCCTGGAAACAGATACTTTATAGAGAAACAGATATACGTTATATATTTGGAGGATCCTTTGTATTTATGCTACTAATCTGTCTATGCATGTTCCCTGGAGGTAAGAGTCTATATTATTTGTTTTCATGAGTTATTATAGCTGTGTTGTGTTATGCTGAGCTGCTTTGAAATGTTTTCCCATGTTCCCTCTTTTACAAAGTCCTTTTTAAATACAAGTATCATAAAATGCCTTCTTAGTACTTTTGAAACTAGACTACTTTTGCTGATTTTCAGGGGAAACGTTAGCTGCTGTTTGTCTTTCATTCTCACATAGCATAATGGAACTGACACAAGATACATAAATATAAATTCACCACTTTACTTGACTGCTATCAAGATCAAGAGACAGAAAAATAAAATGCTATTGAAGAGAAACTACAGTATTAGGGTTCTTGACAACGCAAGCAACCTTGTGACATTATTTGGGACTATTTAATGATATTAACAAATAGTATATACAAACATTTTAACCAATAAGACACATCATTAAATAGATAAAATAGACATTAAATAGATAAACAAAAACTTTCAGTGAGCTGTAGCTTTCTGTGTGGTTGATAACCACTGGCTAAACCACCAGCAGAACAAACAAACTGATCTCTCTACTATTCCTTTGATTTCAAAGAGGGAGGGATACTTTTATGACTCAAGTATGGAGCCCAGGGTTAATGTTTTAGTACATATGCAGTGTGAAATGCTGTTCTAATATGTTATGGCAAATTGTCACATGCATGAAAACTAGATCAGTCTTCCTGAAAAAAAAAATCATGAACATAAATACTGTGCAAACGTTTTGGAAGTGGTGAATTGAAGTGTAAGAATAGATAGTAGTCACACCAAAAGTTGGTTTGATTTAGATTTTTCTCACTTTGCATTTTGTTAATTGTAAAACTTTTGCTTAGTATCGCCATCGCAAATATTGACATTAAAAACTTTGTTTTATGTTATAAACAGCAAATGCAATGTAAATATGTGTTTTTATTTTTTATTAAAACATAAACATTCCGAATTGAATAAGCATGTTTTCAGTTTTCTTGACATATAGTTTAATGTCATTTTTTGTTTGTTTGATTTCTAAACAGATATCTGTGGAACAACAAGAAGTGGATTTAAGTTGTTTTCTTTACTTCCATTGGCATTTGTGCAGACTTTATTTCTGGTTGATTTATTTAAAGTTCCTAGTCCGGGTAAGTGACACCCCGAAGCATCTTTTTATTAAAATTGCTGCTAATCTTATATTTGATGATCTCTTTAATGAGGTCCACTTCCTAGTTTAGTTCGCATTAAATGCTGTTTTTATTATTGCATTTTATTTATTTGTTATGATCTATGCTATTTTTCATCTTTGTTAGTGGTAATGGTTGTTCCTGTAAGGACCAACTCTTTGGTCAAATAAGTCCAGTGATGTCTTCTGTTGCACATTTAAATCTTTGCCATTTTTCATTTTATTTATTCAAATAATGTATTACATTTAATTTATCCGATTTATTCAGTATAAAACAAACTCAAATTTGTTTTTAATCAATTTGTGTGCATAGATGTCACAGACACAAATAATGGCAGTTGCATTCAAATTCAAAGGCAGGATTACTTAAAAAAGTGACAGCTTCCTACTACTTGCTCTTAACAAAATTATCTACAACACTTAATGTATCTTACAATTGTACCTCATATGAGCTAAATTTGCCTTTTGTAGACAGTTGTGGGTCGTATGTGGAAAACGACAGATGAGAATGGAGTTTTCTCACACTTGGGCCTTATCATACACCCGGCGCAATGCACGATGCAAGTGTCTTTTGCTAGTTTCAAGCCGGCAAAATGATAATTTTCACGTTTTGCGCCACGCTGTTTAAATAGCAAATGCATCTGTGGCCAGTTTTGCGCCCATACTTAGCTGGCGACTGACACATTCATGTGGGCGGAGCTTAGTCAAAAAACTGTTTTAAAAAATATATCGCCTGGCAGTGAACTTTAAAGGAATAGTCTACTGTTTTGCCATATTAAACTATGTTATTACCTCAACCTAGACGAATTAATACATACCTATCTTTTTCCAATGCGTGCACTGTACAGCGTGTTGTGAATGTGTTAGCATTTAGCCTAGCCCCATTCATTCCTATGGTACCAAAAAAAAAAACAATGACTTCAATGAAGTACTAACTAATTCAACAAAACAGAAAATAAAAATTATCATAAAAGTACATTAAAACTATAAAGGTTGCTTAAAAATACACACAGCATTCACATTAGACTCAAAAGTCAACTTATCTCTATTTAAAGGTATTTATATTGGTTGACAACCTCAATAGCGTGATCGTTAATAACCACAGGAGAGATGACTATATTCTACCTAAAATCTATAATCATTTATTTTGTTTTAAATAAATTACTGTGCAAAACGGACAAATTGCACAAATCAATCAAATCTACCAGTACAGAACCCCGATCAAGATGCTCATTATTTAGGAGGGAAACAATCACAGAGTCATCTGCAAACTTAATAATAAGAGGTGAACACATCCTTGTGGTGACATCCCAGCTAGCAAAAATTGCGCGGGCCGAAATCGGAACGATTAATGCTGGAACACTCGGCCGATCCTCGGCATGAATCTAGGTCCGATTGCTCTGCGAGCGCTCGGTTTTCACGCGCCCCGAGGACACGGCCGAGCACTCAGTTTTAACGCGGCCCGATTGCGGAACCCCGAGTGAGAGGACGTAAGCTCCCCTCCAATCCTGTTCCTTATTTGGGCTTGTTTAATTTATTGATTGGTTAATACTAAAATTGCTAAGCAACCATTATGCAACATTAACTGAAAATAAAACACACAAGGAAGAACAAGGATTTCACGTTTAATGCATTTTTTATTCACTTGAACACACATTCTTTCTCTCTCGTACACACAAACAGGTTTCCATGTTTTGTGGGGACATTCCATAGACGTAATGCATTTTATACCATACAAACTGTATATTTTATTCCCCTTACCTACCCCATTCCCTAAACCCAAGCATCACAGAAACCCTTCTCCTACTTCACATTTACAAGAAACATCATTTTGTTTGATTTATAAGCTTGTTTCCTCATGGGGACACAAGGTCACAAAAATACTGGTATTCCTATCTTTGTGGGGACACAACGTGATAATTACCAGGTGCACACACACACACAATCAGTTCAAATACGAATTTTCCAAAAATCAACATTTTTAAATTTAAAACATTTTAATTCATTGTCTGTCTATTGTCTGGATTCGGCCACCATCCCTGTCATATGCTAGCACCGACCACCTGGTGATGAGGAGCTCTATCTCCTTTTCTGTGTTATCTTTGGTCAGGGCATTCCGGCGGACTGCATCTGAAAAAAAAACAAAGATAGAAGAGGTCAGCATGACCATGTGATGTTACTCATAAAACCACCAAAACTTATTTTGGATGCAGGGCTCTACGCTTACATTTCTTTTTAGTTTAGGAGCACATTCAAAAATTTAGGAGCACATTCTGATCAATGACAAAATAACCTTCCCATTATAAGGAGATTTTTGACTATAAAATTTTAACCGTATTAAATTTCAAATTCATAAATTGAGTTAGAATAATAAGAGGCGATCAGGAAGAATAAGTTACCAATCAAATGAAATCAGTAGCAACACAATTCATCTTTGCACTGCAGAGGTGGCATATAACAGAAATGTGGGATTTAGTTATATTTACAGACTGTTTAATGAGGCTCAGAAGTAGCATTAATGCATTTCAATTTATGATAATGTTATGATGTTAATGTTTTAAATAGAGTTTGAGTATAGAAATACAATTATGATCAGTCTTGAAGAAAAAAAAATGACTAACTTTTAAGACTAGTCTTAAAGGTTTATGCAACCAGCCACTGATCGAGTCAGTCGTAGAGCCCTGGGATGTCACTACAGTGCCGTTTCCAGCACTGACACTCACCCAAAACCACACTTTTCAAAGTGAGCCCTTTGAATGCAGGCGTTCAGTTGACCCCACTTCAATTGATGAGTCTCACCACGAAGAGTTCATTGTTTTTTTCAGGACCCACCCCACGGTGTCTTTAAGAGTCTTGCCAGCACTGACACTCACCCAAAACCACACTTTTCAAAGTGAGCCCTTTGAATGCAGGCGTTCAGTTGACCCCACTTCAATTGATGAGTCTCACCACGAAGAGTTCATTGTTTTTTTCAGGACCCACCCCACGGTGTCTTTAAGAGTCTTGTCTCCGACCATTGCAGGAAACACAGTCTGAAACAAAAAGACATGTACCTTATTAGTTATTTAAGGAATATAGCATGAGTGAAAATGAGGACTGACTTTTAGGAATGATCTGATTAAACCATAATTTACCTCACCAAATTCTTCTTCTCATCTGGATTATTTAATGTCTCCTACAAACATTGTAGCTCCTCAATAGTTGAAAGTGGGAGCCCAAAATGTGTTGGGTCTGGGGTGAAGTCTGCAACTGCTGCTCTCTAATAAAATCGAGCTGGATGAGGATCTCCTTAGCAATAGGCTTTAAGCTCCTTGTTTCCTGTCTGCCATTACTGGACAAACTGATAAATCCAGGTGTGTCTGATTATTGTTGTTGTGACTACTAAGCTCAGGCACACCTGGATTAATCAGTTTGTCCAATAATGGCAGACAGGAAACAAGGAGCTGGCTGAAGTTCAGGAAGTAGTGCAGCTGGGCATAAAGCCTATTGCTGTAGAACACAAGAAAAAGCAGGCATAGCAGATTACTAGCAAAACATTGTACGTAGATATGTCAGAGTAAACCGAGAGAGATCACTTTGTATAATTCCTACCTGTAGGCACAGCCTCCTGAGAAGACCTGTGTTGTGTGTCATATACTTGTGTGCCATGTAAGGGTGGGGTGTGCTAAAAGAAAAGAAAAATATGTTTTAATCTCATCACATATACCAAATAGGAATAGGCAAAAAAAAGTGAAATTTTTTTTTTTAAATGTGGTCAATTCAATATCAATTCTCATCGTTTTTCTGTATTTATTTTCATTACATTATATCTGAAAAGCATTCCGGTTGAAGGAACTGTCAATGTCCCGATTGGGCCAGTGCTGCATGATCATAAAAGTTTACATTTTGCACGCATTTTTAAGCCTTGTCAATTTAAGCATTCAAGCGAAAGAGAACTTGCATGCGCTATGTGAGAAGAGCACACACTGGAAGCGCTTACAGCTGCGCGACAGCGTGCAAATTACGAAATTAATTCTAGTTCTCTACTTGCAAATTCACAAATTTTTTTAAAATGTTGGCCTTTGCGAGTAAACAGACGGTTATGAGAAGAAGTAGAAAAGGAATGCATTCATTGCCTATCATAATTTGATCCGTGCATTAGTCTTAAAGTGGTAGTAACCTTCACCTGTCTGTGTTTTTAAATGTTAATCAAACTACAAAAGAGGAAGTCACTCCCTGCTTTTCACTGAATAACGATTTGTAACTTTGTGCAGATTAAATAAAGGTTAATCCTAATTAGTGAAGATATGCCGTGTTATTTTACATTTGATTACTTTTTTCAATTTCTGTATCTGAAAAATACTGTTAGACCTACCTGAAATGCACAGATTTCTTCATTTGTATCTTTGTTCTATTGTACTTATATTGCATTGCTTGCATTTAATTTTTATTAACAACTATTAACTTGTCTTTAATCTATGAAATTTATATTAGTAGTTTTAGCTGTAGTATCAAAAATAGAATTGATAATTGTTAATTTTCACTGGTATTTAAAATATTGGGTGTCATAACCTTATTACAAGAATAAATGGGTAAAAACTACAAAAACTATTTCATTCATTTATTACTTTTTTGTGGTGGGGCCAGTGAAAATGTAATCATTGAATCGAAAATCGCAATCCAATCAATTTGAGATCTAATGTATCTGAATCGATTTGAGACATCTGAAACAATACCCAGCCCTAATACCAAAGTGATTTTTTTCTCTCCATGGGCTATCTCGCCCTTCTTACTTGAAATCCAGTTTGGCCTGATGTCTGACTTCTGCCAGCTGCTGCATGGGTTGGGGTGTCTGTAGGTGTAGCACTCAGGCTGTTGGTAATGGAGATTGAGACCACGATGGTGGACTAAGCGCTGTGATGTTCGCTGAAAGGGGAGAAGCCCGTGGACCTACAGAATTTCTACCTGTGGGCACAGCCCCCTCACAAGACCTGTTTTGTGTGCCATGTATGGGTGGTGTGCTAAAAGAAAAGTTGTTTTAATTAGGGCTGGGTATTGGCAAGGGCCTCCCGATACGATACGTGTCACGATACATGGGTCATGATAAGATACGTATCACAATACAATCAAAAATGTAAAAAATAGAGCTGAACACCTGCAGCTCTTTGAAAGATGCAGGTGTTTTTAAATTTTCTGCCATTTTCTCACTCCCTCTAACTTCTGAGACATTGGCCGAATGGCCGTATATGGCAGACAACTGGACAGTGACAACTATAGCAGCGGCGAGGAGGTCGTTTGACGCACACAGAGGGATTTGATGTTTTTTTTTTAAATATCGACAGTAGAAATCGAAATATCGATACACTATCGATACAGCTAACTATCATGGTAGTTAGCTGTATCGATTTTTTTGCACAGCCATAGTTTTAATCTCATCACACATATCAGTCATCAGTCAGATCATCGTCAACAAGCTTACTGCCGTTCTTAATACCTTGCAGCAAATTAGACAACGATTTAACTGCTTTGTGTCTCAGATTAGATTTAAAATAATGCATTTGATCAGCCATTCTTACCTAAGAGCAGTGTTTATTTTAGAACAGCAAAAGCAAGATTACCTGAGGAAAAAAGAAAAAAAGATTTGCATTGTACAAAACCATACATAATGTCTTATTATACTAAACCATTACAATTTCCCTTTTTTAGTCCAAGCCCAACCCAATAACCATTATGACATTACCCAACTACCAGCATAACTGCACAGTGCATAAATTAGGGTCCATCAAGACATGTTTAAGTTTACATACAAATCTATAATTGTGACATTCCATACACTGGTATATATTAATCCGCGAATCACATGCGAGCCGAACCGTGGTTCGGATCAACTGCGATTTGTCACAGCACTACCAGCTAACATTTTGTTCCACTTAATTTTCTTCCAAAGAACACTATGCTTGTAAATATTAATCACGTAAATTGCATTTAATAAAAATTGCGTCCCATTATTTAACATCCCAGCTAGTCAATGCTAGCTTCGTTCGCGCCATAAAAGTTGGAGCCACTTTCATATTATCCAAAATTTGCACTACTTTTCTCAGACATAATAAATAATTTGATGTTGTCCTAATTAATAATTCTTAAATGAATTATGAATTCTTTATGTTTGTTTCATCTGGAAAAAAGTACATGAACATGTCAAAGGAACATGAACGAATCAATAATAACCAACATGTAATCAGCAACAGTTCGAAATGGAGTTAATATATGATGTGACGGGAACTCGATTGAAACTATGCTTAGCGTGAATGTTGATGCTTTTTAAGGAAACTGAACACAAGACTTACCTCAAGTTTAACGTATGGCGTAGGATCGAAAAGGGAATGGATGATTCAGTCAGGCGTTGAGTTTTATCTCACCCGTTGTACAGACGTTACTCCAGTGATGAGCTAAGCGTGCTGACGCTTTCTGCAGTTACCGTTGAAATCGGCTTCATACTGGCAAAAGGGTCGGAGCCGAGCACCCAGTTTAAAACAGCCGCCAACGTACGGGATTCATCTTAAAATGAATTTTTTGTATTTATCAGCTTACCCCGAGGCCATCCAAGATGTATGTGATTTTGTTTCTTCAGTACAACACAAATGTAGAAACTCCAACCGTTTCAGTCTGTATGCATGTGAATAGTAACAAAATCTCAGACAGTAAAAACATGCACAGACAAATCCAAATTAAACCCTGCCGCTCGTGACGACACATTGATATCCTAAGAAACGAAACGATCGGTTTGTGCGAGAAGCCGAACAGTATTTATATAATTTTTTTTTACCTCTAATACAGTACTATGCGTAGTCAAATGAGCCCGTGCACAGCACCTTCTTCTTTAGAGTTTTAATGGCGGGTTGCGAAGCAACTTCATAGGTGCATACCGCCACCTACGGTTTCGGGTGTCCCTGTATAGCCCTCAAGCCGTGCATCCGATACAGTAGATGGCAGTATGCAACTATGACGTTGCTTCGCAACCCGCCATTAAAACTCAAAAGAAGAAGAAGGCGCCGTATTAGAGGTATAAATTATATAATACAGTTCGGTTTCTCACAGAAACCGATCGTTTCGTGTCTTAGGACATCAACGAGCAGCAGGGTTTAATTTGGATTTGTCTGACCATGTTTTGTTTTTTACTGTCTTTTGTTATGGACAGACTAAAACGGTTGGAGTTAAAAATCTACATTTGTGTTAAAGAAAGTCGCCTACATTGAATGGCATCCATTAAAACCATCCTTGATTTAACATAAGCCGAGTCATTTCCAAAAGTGGTCCAGATCATACAGCCAGAGCTGGGTTACCAGTTACGGTGAACATGAATCGGCCCAGTGCTTACAGCCAGAACAAAAATGAATGTGCCAGAGCGAGCTGCGGGGCACAATCGGCTCGGTTAACACACGCCGATGCCGAGTCTGAGCCGCAGCTGCCGCAGGGCAGCCGAGCTCGGGCCGATTATACATGCTAGCTGGGATAGTAGAGGAAAAAAGGACTCAGGTAAAGTCCCATGTACATTCACACGGTGAGACCTATCAGTTTAAATATTCACCAGCCAACATATCAGCTCAAAATCAATATTATGAACCATTTTCCGCTAAGATATGAGGCTGGATACAACTGACCTTCTCTAATCCACGCCTGAAAACAGCCACAGGCCAATTGTGGTTTAGCAACTAGGCACGGGGGTCTGAAAAACTTTCGAGCAAGGGAAACATACCGAAGCGTTGTGAATATGGATTGTGTAAATCTGATACCCGGTATCCTAAGAGTTTGGACGGGGTGACGGATTTTTCCCTTCCCGAAACTTAAACCCCAAGTGGAGAAATGTCGGACATGGATCAAGCAGTCTGAATTAACTAAATAGGGCTAATAAACTTCATATTCCTAATAAAAATGGTAATAATAAAATTGTGTGAGCTTAGCTTTAGGACAACCCCCTCAACCACCACCCCCCACAACCTGAACACCATCCCCCTTGAATTTTTATTTTTTACAATTCCACCACTTTGTATGTGTACAGCAAAATTAAACCATTATCATTTAACAAATTACACATATATAAGAGCCCTTTTTGCAGTGTATGTTCAATTTAAAAGTTTGACATTATATTGATTCTAAATATTACTCTATTTAAATCAATCCACATTCATGATTTGGATGCTGTCACATCTCTGTGTAATTGCACCACAAAAAGAACTTAAAATTAATAGAGTTCTTATGCATTAGATAAATTATAAAATGATAAATGTAATACCTAAATATTTTAAATAATATTTTAATAGTAGATGTCAGGCAATGAATACAGAAGATCCCAGTGCAGTAAACAGAAAAATTTATTTAAATAATAATGGGTGCAAAATGACAATAGCACGTCTGGGCAAAAGCCACACCAAGGCAGACGGCTGGGAGCGGGGAGCACACACAGGCACTGAGGCGAAGTACCACACACGTTCGGGCTCCGGCCAGACAACGAACGGTGGGAGAGAGTATATATGGCTGATCACTTCACGCAGGGAAAGCTTCGTCAGCCCAGCTGCAGGCACACGAGCCCGGTGGTAGAGAGGAATCCTGCAACGGGCAGAGAGAGAGAGAGAGGCGGTCAGTGTCTTCAGCAGAGTCCGTGCTGGACAGCGCACAGGGGCTGTCCGAGTCTTATGCAGAATTACGCGCCGAAGCGCACTGCGGCTGGACAGCACAAGATGGAGACAGGCGCTCGGAGAATCCACAGACGGAGTGTTCACAGTGGCTAGATGGGAGACACGCCACTCAGGAGAGACTGACAGCAGGCGGGGAATCTGAAGGGGTAAAGTCAGCAGAGAGCACAGAGAGTAATCCAAAAACAAAAGAGACAGATACTAAGGCACGACAGGACAGGACTAGAACTAGACAAGCTAGCTGGCAGGAACATACAAACGAACTTGCAAGGAGCAAACAAACACACAGGGATTAAATACTAAACCGATTGGGCATCAAATGAGTATCAGGTGAGGGACGCAGGTGAAGGAAATGACACTGATGAGACCCGTGACAGAGCCGCGCACGTGTGAAACTGTCAACACAAAAACATGAACAGAGAAACAAAAAATACAGCGGTCACAGAAACCAAAGTCACGACAGGACCCCCCCCACGACCGCCCCCAGGCGGTCCATGGGAGGACTCACCCCGTCTCCGACGGAAGTCCACAATCAGGTCAGGGTCCAAGATGTCCCGGGCCGGTACCCAGCACCTCTCCTCTGGACCATAGCCCTCCCAATCCACTAAATATTGAAAACCCCTGCCTCGCCGAAGCACATCTAACAGGGATTTGACAGTAAAAACTGGGGCACCGTCCAGAAGCTGCGGGGTGGGAGGGGTGGGGGCAGAAGGGACAGGGTTAAGGGGAGAAAAAAAAACAGGCTTCAGTTTAGACACATGAAAAACTGGATGAACCCGACCGAGAGCAGGAGGCAATCTGAGCTTAACCGTCACCGGGTTAATAACCTTTTCAATACTGTAAGGCCCAAGGAATCGAGGTGCCAGCTTACGAGATGGCCCTCGGAGAGACAGATCCTTGGAAGAAAGCCATACCTTCTGCCCACAGGTAAAACGGGGCGCGGGTCTACGGTGACGATCAGCCGCGGCTTTGGTCCGTCTGGAGGTCCTAAGTAATGTATCTCTAGCCCTCCTCCAGGTGCGTCTGCAACGTCGAACAAAGGCTAGCGCAGACGGGACCACCCCATCGAGTTCCTGAGCTGGGAAGAGAGGGGGCTGAAACCCCATGGAAGCCTCAAACGGAGACATCTTATGGGATGAAACAGGAAGAGAGTTATGTGCATATTCTACCCAGGGTAACTGTTGGCACCAGGAGCTCGGATATTGAGATGTCAGACAGCGGAGCGCACGACCAAGATCCTGATTAGCCCATTCGCATTGCCCGTTGGTCTGTGGGTGATAACCTGAAGACAAGCTGGCTGTGGAGCCGATCTGTCTACAGAACTCCTGCCAAAAACGGGAAATAAACTAAGGACCCCTATCAGAAACCACGTCAGAAGGCAGACTATGTAAGCGAAAGACGTGCTCTATCATAATCTGAGCCGTTTCCTTGGCAGAGGGAAGCTTGGGCAGGGGAACAAAATGCGCTGCTTTAGAGAAGCGATCCACAATGGTCAAAATTACAGTGTTACCTCTAGAACTAGGTAAATTGGTAACAAAATCAATGGCTATGTGAGACCAAGGCCGGGAAGGGACAGACAAGGGCTTAAGCAGACCAACTGGGGCTTGATGAGAAGCCTTATTGCGGGCACAAACCTGACAGGCTAACACAAACTGTCTGACATCGGAGCCCATAGAGGGCCACCAAAATCGCTGACGGACGGCAGCCAGCGATCTCCGAACTCCAGGATGACAAACTAACTTGGACTCGTGACCCCACCGGATGACCTCGGAACGGAGCGGTACCGGGACCCAAAGTCGACCCGCTGGGCACCCCTCTGGCACTTCCTCCTCCCGTCCGGCCTCCCTCACTCGTTGTTCGATGCCCCAGCGCAGAGCCCCCACCACCCGCCCCTCCGGGAGGATGGTTTCGTCTCTGTCAGCACTGGAAACCTCGAACAACCGAGAGAGGGCATCAGGTTTTGTGTTTTTAGAGCCAGGCCGGTACGAGAGGATGAAATTAAATCTGTCAAAGAAGAGCGCCCAACGAGCCTGACGTGATGTTAACCTCCTGGCTGAACGGATATATTCTAAATTCTTGTGATCCGTCCAGACCAGGAAGGGTTCCGAGGTCCCCTCCAACCAGTGACGCCACTCACCCAAAGCCAATCTGACGGCCAGCAGCTCCCGATTCCCTATGTCATAGTTTCGCTCTGCTGGGTTAAGCCGGTGTGAGAAGAAAGCGCAAGGATGCACCTTGCCATCCTTAGGTAATCGCTGAGATAGAACGGCACCAACCCCGACATCTGAAGCATCCACCTCAACAATGAACTGGGAGGTAGGATCTGGAATAGAAAGAACAGGAGCAGTGATAAACCGGGACTTTAAATTATCAAAGGCTTCCTGAGCCTCCCTACCCCAGACAAACCTCTCCTTGGTGGAGGTGAGAGCCGTAAGGGGTTGAGCAATCCGACCAAAGTTTCTAATGAATCGCTGGTAAAAATTGGCGAACCCTAAGAAACGCAGTAATGCCTTACGAGAGTCGGGGACAGGCCACTTAGCCACCGTTCTGACCTTCTCTGGATCGGGACGTATCTCACCCTCGGCTATCACGAAACCCAGAAACGAAACCGACCTCTTATGAAACTCGCACTTCTCCGCCTTCACATATAACTTGTTCTCAAGCAATCGGCGTAAGACTCGGCGGACATGCTGAGTGTGTTCCTGCATGGAGGGAGAAAAGATGAGAATATCATCAATGTACACAAAGACAAACTTGTTAATCATGTCCCTCAGCACATCATTAACCAGAGTCTGGAAGACAGAGGGAGCGTTACAAAGCCCGAAAGGGAGAACGCAGTACTCAAAGTGTCCAGTAGGGGTATTAAAGGCTGTCTTCCACTCATCGCCCTCTCTTATGCGCAATAAATGATAGGCGTTGCGCAAATCTAGTTTAGTGAAGAACCGCGCTCCCTGCAAAAGCTCAAAAGCAGAAGACATTAAAGGAAGGGGGTACCTATTCTTAACAGTAATGTCGTTCAAACCCCTATAATCAATACAGGGACGTAGGGAGCCGTCCTTCTTTTTAACAAAGAAAAACCCCGCCCCTGCGGGAGAGGTGGAGGGACGGATGAGACCAGCACGAAGGGCATCATTAATATAACGGTCCATGGCCTCTCTCTCAGGACCAGACAAAGAATAAAGTCTACCTTTAGGCGGAGAAGTGTCTGGGAGAAGTTCAATAGAACAATCGTATGACCGGTGGGGAGGAAGGGAGGCGGCCCGGGCTTTACTGAACACCTGACCGATATCTGCATATTCCGCCGGGACCCCGGTCAAATCAACCGCCGAAACCTGAGGGAGAGAAGAAACAGAACCCGAAGCAGCAGAACCCAGACAAGACACATGACACGACTGAGACCAAGCTAAAATGACATTGAGTTGCCAGTCAACGTGGGGATTGTGTTGTGCCAACCATGCATGCCCTAAAACAATGGGTGCAAGCGAGGCATGAAGGATGTACAACACAATCTCCTCACGATGATTGCCAGAAATAAAAAGACTTACAGAAGGAGTGCAGTGCGTGATCTGTGCCATCTGCTGACCTTTAATGGACCAGACATCAAGGGGAACCTTTAAAGGAACAGCAGGAATGCCGCACTGACGAGCCAAATCCCCACTGATAAAATTGCCCTCAGCACCCGAGTCGAGCAGCACGGTGGTGGAATGATCGAGGCCAGCAAAGGATAGGGTGACAGGAAGCTGAGTGCATGAAGTCGGGGGGGATTTCCTTGAAGTAGCGCCCACCAGGACTCCCCGGTTCACCGATGGGCGGTCCCCTTTTACCGGACAGGATTTGGCGAAGTGTCCCAGTTTGCCACAGTACAGACACAGACAGTTCTGGAGGCGACGCTCTCTCTCTCTCTGCGAAAGTCGCATTCTACCCAACTGCATGGGGTCAGTCTCCGAAGTTAAAGGAACACTGCTCTGACTGGACTGAGAGACTTCACTCTGATGTACACGATGGCGCAGTGTGCGGCGATGATCGCGAAACTGCATCCGAGCCTCCACCCTCAATGCTAACTCAATGATGCCGTCAAGGGTATGGGGCAAATCCTGGGTAGCGATCTCGTCCTGAATGTTGTCGCAGAGACCCTCAAGGAATTGTGCCCGGAGTGCCGCCTCGTTCCAGCTGCAGGCTGTGGCCAAGGTCTTAAACTGGATGGAAAAATCAGTGACGGAGCTGGCTCCCTGCGTAAGGCGGGCCAGCCGGGCAGCGGCGGCATCTCCGCGAGCTGAACGGTCAAAGAGCTTCACCATCTCCTCACGAAACTCCTCAAAAGAATGGCAGCAAGGGTCCTGGGCGTCCCAAACAGCGGTGCCCCATTGGCGTGCTCTCCCGACCAACAGGGTGATAACATAGGCGATACGAGTGCGCTCAGTCGCATAGCGACGAGGCTGGAGCGCAAACACCAGAGAACACTGGGACAGGAACGCCCGACAGGAGGCGGGGTCACCGTCGTACGGAGGAGGGTTGGCGGCATGGGGCTCTGAATCTCGGGAATGATGAGTCCTGTCCAGACGAGACGAAAGCTCATTAAAGCGAGCGGACAAATCCTCCATCTCCCGGGCTGTAGTTGTGAGCTGATCGGTGTGTCTACCCAGCCAAGCTCCTTGCTGAGCGATCGCTGAACGAACGGAATCTGCATCTGCGGGATCCATGTTGGCAAGTTCGTTCTGTCAGGCAATGAATACAGAAGATCCCAGTGCAGTAAACAGAAAAATTTATTTAAATAATAATGGGTGCAAAATGACAATAGCACGTCTGGGCAAAAGCCACACCAAGGCAGACGGCTGGGAGCGGGGAGCACACACAGGCACTGAGGCGAAGTACCACACACGTTCGGGCTCCGGCCAGACAACGAACGGTGGGAGAGAGTATATATGGCTGATCACTTCACGCAGGGAAAGCTTCGTCAGCCCAGCTGCAGGCACACGAGCCCGGTGGTAGAGAGGAATCCTGCAACGGGCAGAGAGAGAGAGAGAGGCGGTCAGTGTCTTCAGCAGAGTCCGTGCTGGACAGCGCACAGGGGCTGTCCGAGTCTTATGCAGAATTACGCGCCGAAGCGCACTGCGGCTGGACAGCACAAGATGGAGACAGGCGCTCGGAGAATCCACAGACGGAGTGTTCACAGTGGCTAGATGGGAGACACGCCACTCAGGAGAGACTGACAGCAGGCGGGGAATCTGAAGGGGTAAAGTCAGCAGAGAGCACAGAGAGTAATCCAAAAACAAAAGAGACAGATACTAAGGCACGACAGGACAGGACTAGAACTAGACAAGCTAGCTGGCAGGAACATACAAACGAACTTGCAAGGAGCAAACAAACACACAGGGATTAAATACTAAACCGATTGGGCATCAAATGAGTATCAGGTGAGGGACGCAGGTGAAGGAAATGACACTGATGAGACCCGTGACAGAGCCGCGCACGTGTGAAACTGTCAACACAAAAACATGAACAGAGAAACAAAAAATACAGCGGTCACAGAAACCAAAGTCACGACAGTAGATCAGTAATTTATTTGTATTATCATTAAAATGGTTTATATTTATAACATAACTTTTTAAAAAATCCACATCCACCATATATGTTTTGTAAAAAAAAGTAATCATAGTTTGTTTATTGTTTTACAGATTATATGGATTTGACCTGTGTTTTATTTCTGGCAGTTTTGTTTATCCTGGTAATCTTTGAACTCAGTGATCATGGTACAGTATCTATCATTTAACATTTTTGGTGCATGACATTTCATCTCAACTCATGCACATTCACATTACCAGTAAGGCAGATTATATTCATAATATAAACAATACAGACAAATAATTTATGTGGTATGGTGGTATAGAGGAACTATGCTACAGTATAAAATGGGTATTAGTAAAAAAATACAGTATAGTAGGTTGTTGTCTTATTGGCATGGAAAGCAACATGCACAAACAGGGTAACACTTTAAGTCTTTAATAGATAACTCAGGAACATGACAGAGGTGTGGGGTTAATCAGTAAATAGGGAAACAGATGAGGGAGTAATTAAGGTAAACCACAGTAGTAATAGACTTAAATGAGAAATGAAAATGAAACTCAACAATACTCTGATTCCTGTATTTTATCTTTTATTCTATTGCATGATAACATTTATTGGCATGCTTTCATATTGGCAAAGTCACTGATATTTGAGTAGCCTACACAAACATGCAACATACTAAACATGGATCATAATGCATTGAAATTTGTTGAGAGATATAAATGTTATGCTTTTTATACAAAAAGTGCATCTCCCTTGTTCACTTCACTACACATTTTGCCCTCCATGTATTGCATCAATGGGCCAAAGTGTTCAATGCAGTGTCTTTGTATGTCTAAGCATGTCATGGTCTTGTTAAGCAGAGATAACATTTTTCTGGATTCATCTAGGATTTCAGATTGTCAGATCTAAAAATGTTACACTCAAGATTAATCTGTTTAAATGATGCTTCTGGTTTTCAAGGTGGTTTTCAAGTCACAGTCTGTGCTCAGTGTAATACATTTGTCTGCTTTTTATCATTTGGTATTTGATTGTTTGATTTGTGTTATAGTTCGTCTGCACAATGCAACTGTGTTCATTTTGGGAGCTGTTGGTATTATTTCATTGAACTCTGTTACACTGGCAGCAGAGCTGATTCTAAAAAGACGTAAGTGAACATCATTAACATCATTCAGTGACAATAATTATAAACATTCCAGTACAATTTTACATTATTAAAATGCTACTTATATGCATTATCCTTTTATTTTAAGATATGCGTGTCATAAAATTTATTTTATTGCTATTATTGATGTTTAATTCAATCAAATTAATGTTTTTAGGAAATGGTGAGCGTGCAATTGGAGATCTCAGAGTCATTGTTTTTCCATCTGAATGTGCTTTTGTCTTATGCTGGCTGTTTTTTTTATCATATGCTTGCTGTAAGTATGTTTTTAAAGATTTGATTTGTTATAACATTTAAAACTATGTCTTATTGTAAGTTACTTTTATTTTAGGTTTCTTTGGATTTTAGGAAGAAACAAAGTCTAACAAAGACCACTAGTTTGTCACTTATTTGGATACACTCTTTTTGTAAAATTACAGATATATTAAAAGCTGATCTGATGCAAACATATATAGTCAAGTGAAAAAGATGAAGTAGTAATAATAGAGCAATTTTTTTGTCTGTTTTTTATGTTTTCAATTGGTTTTCCTGTTCTAAATATAATTTTCTTCCTCTTTCTGTCCTTATTACATAGGCTGTGCAACTTTTAAGTAAGTTAAAAATTTGTAATTGTAATCCTCTAATACATTTAATATATTTCTAATACCTCAGTTTTATGGGATAAAAATCTCTGTACATTGATAATAATATAAAATATTTTGTCCAATGTAGATCTGTACACAATCAAAGGACGCAAAGACATCGAATACCAGAGGTATCATATTTATTTTCCAAGATGTATCACATGATCAGTAAAAGGAATTTATTGGATATGGGCTGCATTTCCTGAATGTAAATAAAATTCTTGGCCGAAGCTGTACAAAATGAAACACTCAGCCGAAAGCCGAATACCGAACAATTTTTTCCAAATTATTTTGCAAATTTTCTCACCATTGCACAAGTTACATTCAGAATGTATTTTTCCCTATATTTATTTCACATTATTTAACTTTTTTTTTTTTTACATTCCAGCAGTCATTATAGGCCCTTTTACTCTTGGTCACTTCTCTGATCAGATAGCTATAAATAGACTTGTTAAAACTATTCCATTTACTGTACATTCGACCAGATAAATGAGTCTTTCCTAAACGGATATTACCGTAATCCGATCTTCTATTCCCGTGCAAAATGCAAATAACCTATTTATTACTATGCCTTAAGAAACTTGCAACAGCACTTCTATAGCACTGAAAGTTGAGCAGCGGACGTGCCCCTGCGTGTACGATTAAGCATGAGCAGAGCGAGACAGCAGCAAGAATGTTGCATGACAGAGGAAAAAATGGTCTAACAAAAAGCTTTTGTTAATAAAAGTTTTATTTCTCATTTAATATAAGCGTGTTTGTCATTGTAGGACTTTACTGGTTCTAGGAAGTTTTTATTACATACTGCAGATGCTCTCCGTCATTCCTCGTCTCATCTATGACATGAGATTAAGAGATTCCCTACTGATTCCCTACATGAGATTCCCTACTTATATATCCCTACTAAATGTGTACCTCAACCTGCTAAAATACAGCCTTTACTGCAGCCATAGTTGTTTTTAGCAACCTTACGCAAGGAAATTACATACTGTGTCTTTAGGAAATACATGGCATTAAAAAGGTTTTTTAAAAAACCAGCTCTGGACATTTGAGTTATGTTGTAAAAATGTCATCTAACAATGTTGTTTTTTTCTTAATCACAGAACACATCAGAGAGTCATGAAATGGAGCGTTTCTCAGTAGAGTTGTAGACAAATCAAACACACTCAGGTGTATGTATTCTGTGCCAAGTGTGGTGTGCTACAGTATGGCTGCAAATGCCAAGTATATCACTTATGATGATCCCTTAGGAGATTTTTTTTAGAAAACCATTGAGTCTTTTGTTTCACTTGACTTTCTCACTAAGGATGTACTCACATTATGGGTACCATACCCGAGTACGTTTTACACCAAAGTACGGTTCGTTTAGCTAGTGTGACGCTCGTATGTACCAGGGTGTGGTAAGTTTGAGCATACACTGGTACACTTTGCAGAGATGTTCTCTGGCATGGTTTGCTTTGATTCGGGGACGGGCGCATCACATCTTTTAATGACATAAGCATACTCGGGTATGGATCATGAAGTGTGAGCGCAGACCAGTGAGGCAGTGGGAACATGCACTTGGGTCTGGTTAAGTATAATAACGACTTTTAAAGGTCCCTCAATGAAATTTTAAATGAGATTATGCTTTTTCTGTAGTAAATATCAAACTCTGGAATAGTCTCCCTCTCCATGTGAGGTCAGCTCCATCAATTGCCTTATTTAAAAATATTTATTTTCATTAGCTTTTGAATAAGTTGTGTTTGGTATGTTGTATGCAATATCAAATGTTGGTGTTAATGTCATCATTGTTGTAAAGCACTTTAGGGCAATGTCTGTTGAAAATGTGCTATATAAATAAAGTCCTGTAAGCTCATTGGTGGAGCACAGAGTTAGCAGCGCAAAAGGTCATGGGTTTTGAAGGATCCTACCTTAGATCCTCATGTGCAGAATGTTTTTATTATTGTGTTTTTTTAGTGTATTTCTAATCATTTATTTACATAATCATTTTATAATCATTAGTTATCCATATAATTGTTTATTTGATTTTTCAATATTATTTTTATTATTATCCATTTAATTATTATCATTTTTATCATTATATTTTCATTTATTCATTCATTATTATATTTCTATATTTTATTATTCATTAATTCATTCATTGTATTTCTATATTTTATGTCTCATTATAATTTCATGGTTCAGTCTTATAGTTGTCTCATATTTGAAGTTTCAAGAGCTGTTTTGTCTGTGTGTAAACAGAGATAGATTAAGAGAATGTTTATGGAAGCCCAAGGTCTAAGGGATGTTGCAGCTGAGCAATTTTGATATAACCGTGCATGCTGTATTCCTGGGGTAGAACATTGAGACAATTGCAACTGAAACTAGTGTCCATCAATAAAACTCTGTTCTATTTTATAATCTAAACCTTCGTCTCACGCCTCTGTTTATGCTCTCCTCTAGTAACAATTGATCAACCTTTAAACTGACAGATGCCTGTTAAACAAGTAAACTTATATTGTCTGACGTTATCTGGTGTCCGTGGCTGGAGACCAGATCTAACAGTTTGAACCCAGGGAATACACATGCTTATAAAATGTATACCCTGATATGCACTGTAAGTCTCTTTGGATAAAAGCGTCTGCCAAATGCACAAATGTAAATGCTTGCTAGGTTTCTCATATAATGCTACACTGTACAATTTATAGATAAAATATATTGACTTTTTGTTAGTGTGTACAGTTTTATTACATCAGTAACACTATTAAACAAAAATAAAATGTTTCTTTACTCATAACAGGGAGAATTTAACTTAATGGTGTTTTTTAAGTGTACATATAATATATTCATCATTTTAATCTATTTACTGTTTATCCGTTTGCTGTAAGGGATGTGAAAATGCTATTTTAAAAATGATTTGGCATAAGGAACATAATTTATCATACTAGAGCTATTATTAGATGAAATGCTTTATTATTCATATTGGGAATTTTACTTTGTAAAAATACTTTTTACAAATAAAACAATTAAACAAATATTAATATGTTGCTGAAGGGGACTATATATTTCTTAATTTCAACAGATAAACATCTGTTAATAAATTTTTTATATAATTTTATATAATTAGAGTTACGGGAGTTTGCATGTTCTCCCTGTGTCAGTGTGGATTTACCTCAGGTCCGGGTTTCTCCCACAGACCAAAAACATGCAGGTAAGGTGAATTGGAGATGTGAAATTTCACCTACACAAACAACTTGCAGGATAAGCTTGTGTATGGATAAACTTGTGTATGGATTAACCGCTCCTTGCCATAAATATAGCCAGATGCCAGCATAGCATTAAGAATGCATAGATAAATAAATACATTACAGTTAATGTTTCAAGTTTACAGTGGTGTCAGTAGCGGATTCTCATGTCAGTAACTCTTCAGTTCATGGGTCACCTTAACCCATACTGAACATTTCAGTCAGGGGCGCTGCTAAGGATTTTGGGCCCCATGAAAAGAATCTTGACAGGGCCCCCAACACAGCTGAGACTTTTTTCATATTAATTTACATAAAATCATGCACTTTATGGTATTTTGACTACCAATGGGGTGAGAAAACTTTACTTGAATTAAAGGAATAGTCTACTCATTTTCAGTATTAAACTATGTTATTACCTTAACTAAGAAGAGTTGATACATCCCTCTATCATCTTAGTGCGTGCACGTAAGCACTGGGGCGCGCTGCGACACTTCGATAGCATTTAGCTTAGCCCCATTCATTCAATGGTACCACTCAGAGATAAAGTTAGAAGTGACCAAACACATCAACGTTTTTCCTATTTAAGACGAGTAGTTATACGAGCAAGTTTGGTGGTACAAAATAAAACGTAGCGCTTTTCTAAGCGGATTTAAAAGAGGAACTATATCGTATGGCGGAACAGCACTTTTGGGAGTACTTCGACTCGGCGCAGTAACACCCTCCCTCTCCCATTATGAGAGGGAGAAGGGGAGCGGATTTTTCAGGCGAGTTGAAGTACTCCCAAAAGTGCTGTTCCGCCATAAAATATAGTTCCTCTATTAAATCCGCTTAGAAAAGCGCTACGTTTTATTTTGTACCACCAAACTTGCTCGTATAACTACTCGTCTTAAATAGGAAAAACGTTGATGTGTTTGGTCACTTCTAACTTTATCTCTGAGTGGTACCATTGAATGAATGGGGCTAAGCTAAATGCTATTGAAGTGTCGCAGCGAGCCCCAGCGCTTACGTGCACGCACACAGATGATAGAGGGATGTATCAACTCTTCTAAGCTAAGGTAATAACATATAGTTTAATATTGAAAATGAGTAGACTATTCCTTTAAGTGTTTAAGAAAAAAGAAATATTTTTTCAAAAAAAAAATTCACCCCATTGGCAGATCATTTTGCTTGTTTTAAGGACAATTTCACTTAAATTGAATATTAATTTGTCTTAAAACTAGACTCATTTACTTAGGTCATTTTGCTCATCAAGAAAAAGCATCTTAATTTAAGAATTTTTAGATATTTCTACTGAAAACATTCTTAAATTAAGATGGTTTATCTTGAGCAAAACGACCCAAGTTTTTAGACCAAAAATATTACATTTAAGGGATTTTGTGCATTAAACAAGCAAAAAAAAAAAATGAATTTAGTGTTTACGAAAAATGTTCAAGATTTTTTTGCTTATCCCATTGGCAGATTATTTTGCTTGTTTTATGCACAAAATCACTTAAATTTAATATTTTTGGTTAAAAAACTAGATTAATTTTATTGGGTCGTTTTGCTCATTATGAAAAAGCATCTATATTTAAGAAATGTTAGATATTTTTACTGAAAACTAGACAAAACTACTAAGAATTTTTTTCTTGAAAATCATTTTTTGCAGTGTGGTAATTATCTTTAACACTACACTAGGACAAACAAGGCGTCATTTTGACCGTTTTGAAATTTGCATAGTCAAAAACTTTGTCTAAATAAATCATTAAGCCTTGCTGCTCCCTGACTTTTCCTAAAACTACATGCATTTTCATTAAAACTAGTTTAAATATTTATTGTGTGAATAAAAAAGAAATATAATAATTTCTATCTATAACGTCCACAGGCAGCCATTTTGCGCTGTTTAAATTGAGTTTTGCCAAGTTGATATTCTGCCGGCGCTATAAGTGTCAAGCTGTGTTGCCTGGATTATACAATTTGGGCGGACTGAACCATTTAAGATAATTGAGAGGTGGGAAAGGGGCCCACGGACGTTTGTGTTTCCTAAACAAATAAAAAAAATTGATACCAGGAAACAGCGAATAGAATAATTTAAAGTCAATAATTTTTACTATTAAATATTTTTTTAGCACCACAATTTTGGGGGCTTCTCTGGGCCCCCTCTTACTCGTTGGCCCCGAGAATCGTCATTGTTTACCCCCCCCTTTACAGCACCCCTGATTTCAGTGAGATATTACGGTAATGCTTTACAATAAGGTTGTATTTCATTAATACTTGAGCATTTACACAAATATTTTTTTTTTTTAGATCAAAACTTGTAACAATGAGCTAACATGAACAATTGTATTGGCATTGACTAACATTAACAAAGATTAATAAAGGCTGAAAAACGATATTGCCCATTGTTAGTTTATGTTAGCTAATGTACTTAACAATTTGAACAAATACAACCTTACTGTAAAGTGTTACCGCAATTACATATTTCCTTTTCTCAATTAGCATATTATTTTACACCATTGGAGCTTGATTAAAAATTTTTAAGGCTGAAATATTAAATATTTTATAAGATAAATTTTAAACAGTGAAATTATAAATATTAAGTCGTTTATTTTGGTATATGATGTTTAGGTTTATCAGAGTACTGTTGTACAGTGTGATCTTAACCCTGTGTTCCTGTTATTATAGTAATATGATGAATGGAGACTTGGGCTGAATCCCAAACCGCCTACTTCCATACTATATAGTACGCAAAGTAGCTTTTTACATACTATATAGTATGGAAGTAGGCGGTTTGGGATTTAGCCACAGTGATTCTCACAGCGGCGAACAACAGCGCCCCTACAGGACAGACACATTAATACACATAATAGAAATTATTCTATACACACAGTAGCTACATCGTATGTCATTAATTCTACATAACTGTAGTTTAATGATAGCACACCTTCTCTTACATTCTTTATTTAGAAAATCTAAATCAGTTATTATGATTAAGCACATGTACAAATGAATTACATGAATTTACACTGAAAGATTGAATAGGCCTATTTCAATCACTAGATGGCAGCCTTTCTCTATTTTTAAAATGAAAACTATTAAAAGCAAATACAAAAAGTCCAAAACTGACAATTACAAAGATAAAGTATAATATATATTATAATCCTTTATGGGTGCAATAACAGCTAGCGGTCAAATATTTATGTAATGGTAAACACACCACAATGCTGGACTATACAGTATTAAAGTATAATGCAGTGCTTTCGTTTTTAAAATGAAAGATGTGTTGCGATCATGTACATTATTTTATATTAGTGAGGTTTGCATAAGCTTAAGAATTAAGATACGATAGCGTAAATGCTCAGTTGCTTTAACAATATAATAACTTTTATTATGGCAGTGGAATATAACTCGTGTTGCTTAGTTGATATATGGTGAAGTTAAGTACTGTGCTCAGTGTGTTTATTCTAGTGCGTGTTTTTCTTTAAATGATGATTTCCTTATCACATTGACCCAGCCCTAACTGTTAACCATAATTTAAAAGTGAAAGGACAGATCAAACTGAAAGTAAATGTTCGTCCGCCGCCATTTTACGAACATGATCGTCCGTCAGCACCAAATTATTTTTACGACAATTTATAGTAGACATGATTAATTGTCTATATTTAAAGATGTTCCTGTTTAACTGTCTTTTACTCTCAGTACTGCTGATGATCGCTGATGGTGAGTCTGTTTATGAAGAGACATTGCTTTACTGCGATCTCTCTCTCCCTCCACTCTCTCTATTTCTCTCAATTTTCATTTTTTTTCTGTTCAAATAAACTTTATTGGCATGATTGTGTATATGCCTACTTGCAATTTGCCAAATCCAGGGGCGTCGCTAGACCCCGTTTAAGCTACTGGACGGGGCACGTGCCCCAACGTAAATCTGTCTGTGCATTTCCTTTTTGCAGCCAAAAGTTAGTCTCTAAACAATGATAATGTGCTTTTGACTTAATTACTATTGGTTCCTGTAGGTGAAAATCAGAAATGTTTTGTGCAAAGCAGGGAAAGAGAAGCAGAAACAATGTTTAAGGGATGTAACACAAATCCTCAGTTAGGTCTAGGACACTACTAATATTATTTTGTATAAAAGTCATAAAATGCCTGATTTCTTGAAATATTGGTATTGTAAAAAGACTTTATTATTCATCGTTATCATTGTATGTAAAATGCAAATGTGCAAGAAAATATTTTCTCTGCTGTCATTATTTCCACACACTTATGCCTCCAAGCATGTTAATAATGTTCATGTAAAGTATGATGAAGATGATACTTAAATATTTTTAAATACATGTTTTCTTTCCCAGTACTTGCAGTGTAGGAATGGTGAGTTAAGCAAAGGACATTTTTATAAGTGTTGCACACTTCTTTTACACAGCAGACTTTCAAGAAAAGTCAAATAAATAAATAAATAAATGGGGGGCCCAGTAAAGCTTTATGTCTAGAAACGCCCCCGGCCAAAGCATATATATAAAACAAGAAACATACAATAGCACAATAATAACAATCTCTCTTTCTCTGAATCTATATTCTTATTTTAATAATATTTTAATAATATCTACGATTGTTGAGATGTGTAAGCCGTAAGACAAATGACATAGCAGAATATTAAGTGGCTGATTTGCATGTCCAAAAGCTGTCACTAAGGTGGTGCACATGTGTAACTAAAGATTGCATTTTAGTACTGTACCTACTATATGTATACATATCTGTACCTAAATGTTACATACAGTAGGACCTTTTTTAAGGGTAACTTTATCGTACCAGTGACAGTTTTTGTTTCTTTTTCTAAGAGTGGAAACAAAATAAATATTTTACTTACAACCAAAGAGGAAATGAAAATCTGTTATCAGATCAGTGATGAATGGGTGCTTTCTGTTAGTACTTATGTTATAACTATATGTTAATGTTTATTGTTAAGGGTTTACAGTGAAGGGTTCTTCAGGTCCTCTGGTTGTTCCTCTGGGAGGTTCAGTGGTTCTGCCCTGTTCTGTTGATTCACTCTTAACACTGAAAGATCTGGAGGTGGAATGGAGAAGATCAGATTCACAGACTCTCATTCATCTGTATCAAGATGAAGATATCAGACCAGAGGCTCAACATCAGGATTATCATGATAGAGCTCATTTCTTCACTGAAGACATTAAACATGGAAACTTCTCCCTCCTGTTGAACAATCTGACAGCTGAAGATGAGGGACAATACACATGTAAAGTTTACTCTGGACAAGAGTCTGGAGAAACTGTGGTGGAAATTAAAGATGTTGGTGAGTTTGGTCGCATTATTTACTCGTATTATATTTTATAATAATTTTGAAAAATATTTCTCTTGAATTAACTCTTGAATTAAAAAACTATTTCAGAGCGTTTGATAGTATCAGGTTCAAGTCGCTCTATATCTGCATCTGTGGGTGGTGACGTCACTTTAAGTTGCTCTGTGGACTCTCACATCAAACCTGAAGAGATTGAAGAGGTTTCATGGAAGAAAACAAATAAAAAAGAAGAAATCACAGTTCTGCTTTATCAATACAATGAAACTTTACCAGACGCATCAGATGAGCGATATGGAGACAGAGTTGAGTTCTTCACTGATGAAATCCACAGAGGAAACTTCTCTCTCAGACTGAAGAGAGTCAGAACTGAAGATAAAGGAGTTTACATCTGTCAAGTGTTTACTGGACGACTTTCAGCAAACACAACCGTGATACTGCAACAAACGGGTGAGTCAATAATAAGACAAAAACACACAACCAATAAACTAATTCAAGTTTAATGTAGTTATTCAGTTAAACTCAGTTTTACAAAAAGTCAATAAGTATATCAGTTGTTTTCCTTTATTCATAGCAGAATATTATTATCAGATTATGCATCGCTGTCATTTACTGTGTGTGTGTGGTTGTACATGTGTTTGTAATATGTGTGATCAAAACCATAGATAGACTGTATACTGTTACATAGTGTCATAATGCCACTATAATGTCATAGTTTCCATGACGTCACCTGTAGGTTTCTAAAGAGCATTTTTGAAGCCCAAAGTTGGCGGTTGTGGCTAGAAAGAATACAGCAACGGCCAAAATCTCATGTAATCTCGGATAATTGCTGTTTTTATCCTAATCCTACCCCCAAACCTAACCCTAAACCAAATATTTCACGGGATTAGGCTGTAACTGTATCCCATCTAGCCAGAACCGGTGTTTTTATACTAATCCTACCTCCAAACCTAACCCTAAACCCAGCTTCTCACAAGATTTGGCCATAGCTGTATCCAATGTTGGCAGGGTCAGATGTCACCATCTTGGCAGTGCATTGCGTGTCACTCACGGATAAGCAAAAATGGGCAATTCACATGTCACTCAAGTGGTCATGCCCTTAATTATGTAGAACTTTTGTGATAATTTGTGATATTTGAGTTATGTACAGCTAATTTTGTACAAAACCTGTACTTCATCTTTTTGTGTTACAGGTTTCTCGGCTTTACATGCAATGGTGTTGATTCTCTGTATGGCTGCATGTGGATCTGCTGTTATACTTTTCTGTCTCATCTACTGTAGATCAGACAAAGAAGGTATGTGTGGCTCTAACATAATGTGAGAGTGTGCATACTTTACTAGGGCTGGGTGATATGGCAAAAATGTCATCACAATAATTTTTTATGCAATCTTTAACAATATTTATTTACACATAATTTGTTATTCTGCTATCTTTTAGCTAGAGTAATGTTTTGAGATAATGTAAATATTTAAAGTTGGATTTATATTTAATAATCCATTTGGCAAGAATCATTTTATGCCCAAGATTCTTAACATTTGCTTTTATAAATGAAACAATCCACTTAGTTAACAGCAAAACACAGTCCAGATACCTTCCAACTTTAGAAATTTTAGTTATAGGATAAATGTATTTGAATTTGGTAAACAGGAAAACACTGTAACACAATGAGCAGATAATAAGAAGTGTTATTGTTAAAAAGGGATAGTTCATCTAAAAATAAATATTCTGTCATATTTACTCACCCTTATGTTGTTTTAAATCAGGCCAGCATGAGTTTCTTTCTTCTCTTGAACACAAAAGAAGATATTCTGATAAATGATGGTTTGTGCACAGTTGTAGGGTACTTATTGATTTACAGTAGGACAATACTATGGAAGTCAATGTCAAGTCTGTGTGCTTACCATCATTTATTAAAAAATGTTCAACAAAATAAAGAAACTTATACTTAACCCTTTTACTGTCACCGTTCCTCCTGAGGAACACCTGACTTTACTACAATATTTTGGATGTAAATGTTTATCGAATCGTGACAAACTATATATCTTTGGAAAGGTCTAAGCCTCTAGAATACAGATATTTTCAGTGTTTTATAAAATAAATTATATAGGGAGAGTAATTGTTTCATTTATGAAGAGAGTGTGCCTCAAAAAATTTATTTTCTGCTAAATGTCACTGTCCCACCAGCAGGACGACTACATTTATTTTAACGTTTGCATTTGAATTCTTATCTAATCATGACAAACTGTATATTGTTTGAAAGTTCCAAGAGTGTAGACTTAACTCAATAGGGTGGGGTGACGCTTCAAAGGTTAATAAAACCACATACCATTTATTAGTTAATTGTACTTCGTCGACAAAGATGCCTTTCAGGTTGGTCCTATAAAACTCTGTGGCTATCATGTCTTGCCATATACAAACATCCTTCTTGGATATGAAATTGTTTAATGCCAAAAGTTGTTTAATTGTTTAATGTCAAAACTACTTAGATCACTATCTAAGGCTGCATCAAAAAAATAACTTTGCGTCTGTTGCCGAAAATTGCTTCGGTGTGCTGCATAGACGTGGTCATCGCCTTGCTGCCCCCTCCCCATTCCGTGATTGGTTTCCTATTTCAGGGGGCAAAAAAGGGCCAAAGTTTTCATGCTAGAATTGCAGCATGAATAAATTTGCGCGCAAGGCAGCATGGGGAAACCCAGGCTATTTTGAAATTGTTTTATCATCCAAAATCTTATTTTATCCATTGGACCAGGGCTGGACTGATAATCTGTCATACCGGGCAAATGCCCGGTGGGCCGACGCACTTGGGGGCCGGTGGATATAATATGATTTTTTTTTTTAATTGGCCAACGACCGGCCCATAAAGCAGGGACAGCGGCCCATTGGTTAATTTTCCGTACTGACACTGGGCTGGCCCAGTCATCTCTTAACAGGCTCCACCTCTCCCCTCTGTTTCTTGTCTCAGATGCAGTTAGTGTGTATCGCATCTGACACAAGAAACAGAGGGGGAGTATCATACACACTATTTTTGTGAGACGTATCATATATCTCACACTATTTTTGTCTGACCAGCCCATAACACTCATACATTGCACAACGCTTTCTTTCTTTGTTTCTGTTTTTACATAAAGGCGCGGTGGCAATGTACTGCATTTTCCAAAAAAGTTAGCGTAAGATGTTTTTTTTTTCGGACTGACTGGCCCAGGAGACACCTAATCACCTAATCTTTTTTATTTGGCATCTGGCTACCACAATCACAACTGACCTTTTCAGGCTTTTTTATGAAGCATGCAGCGCCAGTGTGCGTCTGTCAAAATAAGAGACGACTTAGAACTGAGTTGACGTGCGGGAAGCAGAACTGCTTTTAAAACACTGTTGTTAAATATCCTCTTGATAAACCGCTGTCAAAAACACAAGTGATAGACCAATGACTGTTTGTAAAATGACAGTGATTACACTGCAATAAAATACAGTGTGGGCAGAATTATTAGATAACTTTTGATCACAGTTATTATCAAACATATTTTACTAATTCCAAACCAAATCAATCTTAAAGGGGGGGTTTAATGGTATTTCAAGCATTCTGACTTATTAACACAGTTATAGAGTTGTTTCCTCATGCTGAACGTAGGCAAAGTGTCAAAACAGCAGTTGGACGTGTTATTTCTGTGCCGAATGCACTTCGCCAGGGTTCGTACAAGTTTCGGCAATTTTTTTCGATTACGGTTCTAACTGACGTTTCAGGGGTTTTCGATACGTATCACTTCTTTATATGGGCTTCCCCCGGAAAACTTCCCCCGGAAAACCCCGCCCCCGTCAATCAGCGGGAGACGCTAGAGCTTGCTAACAGCTTATCACACCACTCAGCTTTGTTTAATTTCAAAAGTCAACAATGGCACGAAAGAAGAAGTGTGTTTTTGGATGTAAGGAGAAGAAATCCAGCCTTATGAAAACAATGGATATAGTTTATTATCCGGGGTAGCAGCGGAGTTTTGCGTGTGTGTTTGATGCTGTGGATTTTCCCAACCGGGTCATGACGAGTTACACGTGGTAAGTAAGACTTCTGTCTTATGTTGGAAATAGTCGCGTGCATATTATATAAATGACACGAACATGTAGTGAATCATAAGTTAAAACAGTGTTGTATAAAGTGTTGCATGACTCGTACTCGCTCCTCCCGCGGTATAACACCTCCTTCTTCACTTTTTTCGTACGTTATCGGAAAGATTCGGTAAAGCTAATCTTTCTTTTATAAATCTGATTAAACTAAAGACTCTTCAGAGATATAAAGGATGTCATACTACTCTATAGGTACTCCAGATTAACATCAGAAATGCAGAAACAGCGTGTGTTACGTGAGCTTTAACAATTACAATTAATTTTGTAAATAAAGCATTTATAAGTAATACATTATTGTTAATGATGGCTGGCCGGAGAAAAAGCACCTTATATTTAGCCCTGCATTGTACTATGGCTCTGGCAGTAATTCAACTGGTAAACGTTCCTTTTATGGCATCTGATAGCCCAGCATTGCACACTTAATTTTTTTGGTTGAATAAGTGCATCATCGTGGTACTTAAAGTGCACTTTCATATTTGAAATTTTTAATATAAACACACTACTTATACTATTTATTAGGGATGTAACGATATAAAAAAATCATGGTACGGTTGTAATAACCAATATGGTTCGGTATGAATTAATCACTATGGCAGGTCTGATTAGGACACAATGAAGATTCCCATTACTTCTTATGGATTTATTTCCATTAATGTATCAGTGTGTGGTTCTATAAACAAACAGTATAAAGGAAAATCAGTATTAAATTTAAGGTAGTAACAATAAACAATAGCATACATATAAACATTTGCACAATTAAACTGAAAACACAGTCAAATATATGATTTAGTCATATTATCCACTCTTTTCAAATGAATATAGAATAATAGGCTATATGGGCTCAAATAGCGTCGGTAATATAAATGACGTCATACAATGGCTAAGCATTTTCAGTTCGGCAATCTACTGTTATTAAACTAGATATAAACCATGCATAGGAAAATCAGTTACTTCTAAAAACTACTAAATGAATCAATAGTCATGCAATCTTAGTAAATATAATATTAATATATAAACAGCCAAAGTTAGGATCGTATGGGCGTCGTCAACTCTGTGACCTAATTCCACATGTGTATATATATATCCATATAAATCCCATAATAATAACTATAAACATACATAAGTGAAATTAACCCTATAACATATAACTTACATTTAGATGCACGCACACAATTACACTATAACTATCTCCATCATTGACGCGAACTTCTCGTGCATCACTGCCTACCGATTACAGCCACCGACTGAACTTATTAGCACTTTCCAGAACTTCCTCGTGTGTCGTATACATTCCACAAGGGGGCGCTAAGAGCTCGTCTTTATGCAATAAATGAAATGACTGCAAAAGTATACTACAAATATATTGTTGTATAAAGCCCTTCTTAACAGCCGCCCCCAAATTTACACAGTCAAATTTGCTTATTCAGAAGGGCTTGACGCTATCCATAGTAGGGAGTGCTGGTAATTTGATGAGTCGGGCTACAGGCCTGATATATGTTTTGTCCTTAACTTTGACTTCCACAGCTCTGATTCGTTTATCTACTCCAGGGAAGACCTTGGTTATTTTCCCCACCGGCCAAAGGGCCCTTGGTAATTGTG
This sequence comes from Paramisgurnus dabryanus, assembly GCF_030506205.2. Taxonomy (NCBI): domain Eukaryota; kingdom Metazoa; phylum Chordata; class Actinopteri; order Cypriniformes; family Cobitidae; genus Paramisgurnus; species Paramisgurnus dabryanus. The sequence goes on from NC_133339.1 coordinate 8,994,695, forward strand.
GGTCTACAATCATGACAATCATATCAGGCTGCAGTTGGTCTTTGTCCCTTTGCCATTTTGTACGAGTTTGAAGGTTAGGCAGATAGTATTTGATGAAGTGAGTCCAGAACTGATCTGCAAGGACTTGCGAGTGTCTCCATCTACGGCGACTTAGGAGCTGAGACTCATGATACAATGCTTGAGGGAGTGATGGGTCTAGCCGCCCCATCAGAAGGATATTTGGAGTTACTGGGTTCGGGTCAGCTGCATCAGTGGATACGTAACCCAGCGGTTTGGAATTTAAAATTCCTTCTATCTCGATGAGAACAGTGATTAGGACTTCCTCAGTCATGCTTTGGCCCTGTAAAGCGGCATACAGGGCTGATTTAATTGACCTGATCTCCCGTTCCCAAGCTCCTCCAAAGTGTGGACTACTGGGAGGGTTGAATTTGAATTGTATTTGCTGTTTGGCAAGTTCAGTTTGCAGTGTAGGACACATTGACTTGAAAGACTCTTGCAGCTCTCTCTCTCCACCCTTAAAATTCGTACCTTGATCTGACAGTAATTCTGAAGGTTTACCTCTGCGTGATATGAAGCGTCTTAGAGACATCAGAAAGGAGTCAGTATCCAGGCTACTCAACAGATCAATATGGACAGCTCGCGTAGTCAGGCATTTGTAAAGAATGCCCCAACGTTTCTCATGCCGTCTACCTATTTTAACTGTAAAGGGCCCAAAACAGTCCATACCAGTAGAGAAGAATGGAGGTTTGCATATCTGTAGTCTGGATTGGGGAAGATCTGCCATCTGTGGTACAGTCACCTTGGCACGCCATCTTTGACAATCAGGGCAAGAACGTTGCTGCCGTTTAACGGCCTCTCTCCCACGCAAAATCCAATATTTACGTCTAAGCTCTGCAAACACTCTTTCTGCACCTGGATGATGAAGCTCTTTGTCCATATCTTGAATGATGAGTTGGGTTACTTTGTGTAAGGGGTCTAAAACGACTGGGTGCATAATATCGACGTCCAGTTGTTCACTGCGACGGAGTCTCCCACCCACTCGAATGAGCTCAACTGTAGGGTCATACTCAGGAGCCAGATTAATAAGACGGCTAGAGGATGGCACTGGTTTACCTGCTGCCAAACAGTGTAAGTCCTCAGGGAAGCTGTCAAGCTGAGATTTCCTCAGAAGGTCTCTCTCGGCCAACTGATGATCCTCAGCTGAAGGATCTCCATCTTTCCCTGCCGCCCCATGGCGTATGAGTGCAGCTGCTTCAATTAAGGCTTTAAAGCTACTGAACTGTTGTGGGTCTGGTACGGACTGAACTTCAGCTACTGTTATGTGACTACAGAAAGTAGGCTTCTTTAATTCAGCAGGATCCTCTGATGTGCTTATTTGTGGAGTAACGGGCCAGCAGCTGGGTGAGTGCCACAGGAATTCTGCTCCTTGTCTCCATGTTTTATCAGTGGCAAGATCCTTTAAAGTTTTCCCACGAGTGATGCAGTCAGCTGGGTTATTGGGAGAGTCTACATATCTCCAAGTGTAAGCACCTGTCAGTTCCTGTATTTCCGCAACTCTTGTGCCCACAAATACTTTGTAGCGACAGGATTCAGAAAGTAGCCATGACAGAACTGTAGTGGAGTCAGTCCAGAGTACAAAGGAGTCAATGTGCAAGGTGAGCTCCTTAGCTAGTACTGAAGCTAATTGTGCACCAGTGACGGCTGCACACAGTTCCAATCTAGGCATGGATAACTGACGCTTAGGGGCTACTCTAGATCTGGCTGCTAAGAAAGCTATCTCCACTTTTCCCCCAGGTTCTTTTGTGCGCAAATAAGCAACAGACCCATAGGCCTTTTCAGATGCATCACTGAAGATATGTATTTGTCTATTACAGGTAGAAGTATCCATCTGAGCACTCACATAGCAGCGAGGGAATGTAATTTCAGAAAGGTACTGCAACTCTGTCTGCCAGGTGTGCCATGTTTGAAGGATGTCTTTTGGCAGTAGTGGGTCATCCCATTCCCTTTGCTTTGCCCATAGACTCTGTATAAGAATCTTGGCCCGGGTGATGAATGGAACAAGAAATCCAAGGGGATCATACTGACTTGCTACTACCTTGTATATGTTTCTCATTGTGGGAGTTGGACAGTGAAGAAGGCGGCTTTGGTATCCAAGGGTATCTGCTTGACACATCCAACGTAATCCCAATGCGAGTTCCTGGGGATCACCTTTGTTCTGGTTAAGCCAAAGCTCACTGCTATCTGACTTGGCTTCCTTTGGCAAATGATTTATGACTTCAGGAATGTTGCATGCCCACTGTCGTAGTTCGAAGCCTCCATCAGCTAAAAGGTTTCTCAAGTCATCTACCAGCCTCTTAGCCTCGTCTGGAGTATCAACACTCTGCAGGCAATTATCCACATAAAAACACTTTTCAATTGAGTGTCTCAAACTGTCTCCCGGCTGTCTCTGGTCGAAAACATGCCTCTGTAGTGCATACGTCGCACAGCATGGGCTGCAGGTTGTTCCGAATGGGAGCACTTGCCATTCGTATATCCCAGGAAGTTCCTCCCTTTTCAAATCACGCCATACAAACCGAAGTAGAGCCTTATCCTCTGGCAGCAATCTGATTTGGTGGAACATGCCCTTTATATCACTGCTTAAAGCTACGGCATGCTCTCTAAATCGTAACAACACACCAAGCAAAGAGGACCCCAGCGTAGGCCCAGGCAGCAGTAGGTCATTTAAATTCTCACCTTTGTATGAGAAAGAGAAATTGAAAACAACTCTGTTTTTTCCATTATGGGTCACCATGTGGTGTGGGATAAACCAAGATTCGTTTTTCTCCACCAGTTTCTGCTCTGGAACAGCAACTACATACCCTGCCTGCACTAGTCTTTGGATTTCTGCTTGGTATGCCTCAGACTTCTTGGGGTCCTTAAACAGGCGTTTCTCTGTGCTACGGAGATTAGGCATTACAGCTTCCTTTGTAGCTTGTAATTTAGGCATGTCTTTGACTCTCAAAAGGGGTGTGGCATAGCGTAGCGTTCCATCAACATCAATTCGGGTGGTCTTGGCCTCTAAAAGGTCAATGGCCTCTTGATCTTGTTTTGACCTGGTAGCAAGTTTCTCACTTCTGAAGGGCAGTACATCAAGTTGCCATAGTTTCTCAACATGTCTGAACAACTCACTGGAAGGGGAGCAAACCGAAATGTGAAGGCATTGTTGAGTGGGAAGTTGATGTTTAAAAAGCTTAGCAGGCCCTTGGACTGTCCAGCCTAGTCGTGTTTGCACTGCAGCTGGTCCACCAGGAGGACCCAGGAGCACAGGTTGGATCGGAGTAACTAAGTGAGGATGATCAGAACCGATCAACAAGAGGGGACAGACATTGGCAAATGATGGAAGTGGAAGCCCTCTAAGGTGTCTGTATTTCTTCTGTAGGGCTGTGGCTGGGCATGTGTGTTCAGCAAGCCCTAACTGGTCTGCTGTAAATGCTTTGTGAATCCTAAAGACTCTTCCAGGCTGTCCAGCTGGAGAAATAGTGAAGGAGACTGAGGCACCATGCAGGATTCTCACGTCCTGTCTAACTGTTCTCAAAGCAAGGTTTTCGGGCTTACCTTGTAACTTTAGTTTCTGAGCAGCAGCTTGCAAGAGAATTGTGCGTTCCGAGCCATCATCCAGAATGGCAAATGTCTCCAGGGCATGTTCTCCATTACGAAGAATTACTTTGATGATCTTTAGCAGTACTTGACTGCATCCTAATGGTCGGTCTAGGTACAGGATCTCATTGGTGTTGTTGATGAGACAAGTATTTTCTTTAACTGGTCTCTCATTCACTTCATGAAGTGCTTCAAGATGTTTGCCTTTACACGTCTTACAGCCTGTCTTCAAGCGACACTGCGCTGCCTGATGACCTCGACCACAGCGCCAGCATCGTTTATTGGTTTTAACCCAGTTGATCTTCTGTTCTTTAGTGAGCTGGGCAAAGTTCTGGCATTGATTCAAATAATGCTGGTTATTGGTGCAATAAGGGCAGTAAATTGTCACTTTGTCCTGGGATATTGTAGCAGTAGAACTGCAATCTGCAGCAGATGAGGTATTAAGAGCTGGGTCCACACTGTGAAATATAGCTGTTGCCTTGCCAGGCCTCATATCTCTGCGCTTATCTCCTCTCTGTTCTGAGCGCTCTTTTATAGCACCACCAAGTAATTCAAAGTCCCCTTCTTGTATGGTTAACTCGTATTCCAGCCAGTCTGCAAAATTAAGGAGGGTGGGAATGCGGACACCTAATGGATATATGTACCTTTTGAACTCAGCTCGCATAACATGTGGTAGCTTGAACAGTAGCCTTGTAACGTGCGAGCCGCACTGAAGCTCAACCTTGCCGCTATCCTCCAATTGATCCAGCATGCCAACTAATGCTCTGACTTTAAGTGCAAATCTTCTGAATCCACTAGCATCATGGCTGCGGATGGTAGGTTCCTCCATCAGTTCTGCAATTCGACGTAAAGCTAACTGGTGGGGTTGTCCATACTGCTCTGCTAGAGAAGCCATGGTATCTGAATAAGGATGACTAGAATTAGTGTAGGAGTCTGCAATGAGAAGAGCATCCTCAAACTTTAAATGCTCTAGGAGAATTTGATATTTAAATCTCTCAGTTGCATCCATAGGTAGAATATTGTCCAATGAGACCTTCATTCGTGCAAATTCCCTCGGGTCGCCCTTAGTGAAATCAGGGATCGTGGGCTTAGGGCCTCTGTATTCTCTTTCCTGCTGTGGGTAATAAGGATGCTGTCCTGTATCTCTGTAAGACGGCTTATTGGTGGTGAGTGCAGTTTGACGGTGCTCGAACTGTGGATAGTTATGTACTCTTTGGCTTTGTTGAGCTGCTATAGGTTGCTCATTTGGTTCACAGTACTCAGGGGTTGGTGGACATGAGGTAACTTTATTTGTAGTCCCCAATTCTTTCAGGCGAAGGGTTAATTCTTGCATCAAATCTGACATGGCAGGCATAGGAGGTGGAGACTGCAAATCTGCAACTTGCTGGAACTGGGTTTCAACATCAAGGGGTGGAGGAGGCAATGGCCAGTCATCATCATCCTGTAAAGCAGCGTGGCTTCGTTGTAACTGTGCTTTATCATAAGGCACTGGCTCTAATCGTTGAGGAAGTAAGGATGCTGCATTAGACCTCATTTGCTGCTGCATGTCTAGCACAGTAGTATGAAGTTTCTGATTTTCCACTTTAAGCTGTTGTATTGTTCTCAGAATCTCTGATAAATCCTCCTGTCTGCTTGGGTGAGATACAGGTGTACTCTCATATCTTGGTGCTATGTGCAGTGTGTGACTTACAGATCTTTGATCTGCTCTCATAGCATAATCATGTGATGTCTGATGAGTGAGAGGGGTCATCTCGGCTACCCTTTCAGTGTGGGATTCCTGTATCTCTCTGATTGGAGGGAATACATGAGCTGTTGGAGACTGTGGAACATAGTTTGGAAGAGAAACTTCATAATCCTCTAACCAGGCTGGTGGATGTAACCGTCGTTTAGGACGCACATCAGCTGGTTGTCCTGCTCTGCTCTTCTGGTCAGGGAACATCTTCTTTAATCCACAGCAATTACTTTATCCGGCTCGAAGGACCAATTTTGTAATAACCAATATGGTTCGGTATGAATTAATCACTATGGCAGGTCTGATTAGGACACAATGAAGATTCCCATTACTTCTTATGGATTTATTTCCATTAATGTATCAGTGTGTGGTTCTATAAACAAACAGTATAAAGGAAAATCAGTATTAAATTTAAGGTAGTAACAATAAACAATAGCATACATATAAACATTTGCACAATTAAACTGAAAACACAGTCAAATATATGATTTAGTCATATTATCCACTCTTTTCAAATGAATATAGAATAATAGGCTATATGGGCTCAAATAGCGTCGGTAATATAAATGACGTCATACAATGGCTAAGCATTTTCAGTTCGGCAATCTACTGTTATTAAACTAGATATAAACCATGCATAGGAAAATCAGTTACTTCTAAAAACTACTAAATGAATCAATAGTCATGCAATCTTAGTAAATATAATATTAATATATAAACAGCCAAAGTTAGGATCGTATGGGCGTCGTCAACTCTGTGACCTAATTCCACATGTGTATATATATATCCATATAAATCCCATAATAATAACTATAAACATACATAAGTGAAATTAACCCTATAACATATAACTTACATTTAGATGCACGCACACAATTACACTATAACTATCTCCATCATTGACGCGAACTTCTCGTGCATCACTGCCTACCGATTACAGCCACCGACTGAACTTATTAGCACTTTCCAGAACTTCCTCGTGTGTCGTATACATTCCACAAGGGGGCGCTAAGAGCTCGTCTTTATGCAATAAATGAAATGACTGCAAAAGTATACTACAAATATATTGTTGTATAAAGCCCTTCTTAACAACGGTAGTATTTCGGTATGATGCCCTCAGTACGGTATTTAGCGAACCATTTACGTGAAGGAAACAACAAATGAAGACTTGGAAAACATTACATACTGTAAGTTTTTATTAAACAATGACTGAACATTACAATGATGTACAAATTAACCATGTCATATCCTGTCCTCTTTTCTTGATCCTTTAATCATATCTGTAGAGATATAAAATGGGTCAAATGATGAAATATGAAAATAATTGCACAAAGGTCACATTTTTGTTTTTAAAAACATTTTTTTCTAACCTAACCCTACCTACCTCATAGATTAGGTATTAGTTTTAAAGTGCAAAAAACTTTATGAAACAGGCCAGTGTAGTGTTTACAATTTTCATAAAAAGGAAAAAATAATTAGATCATGTAATAAAATAAAAAAGTTTAGTTTCAGTTTAGTTTGTTAACTTTAAACAACAC